>NC_134353.1:250189337-250534337 GCF_048569485.1 Anomaloglossus baeobatrachus
TTTGACAGATAACAACTGACATCAAGCCCATATATTACTCCGATTGCCACTGCACCAAGGCAATTGGGATGAGCTGGATAAAGCCCCACAATTAGCAAATCTCATGGATGCGCCAGTTTTGGGGTGGCTGCGGGCTGCTAATTTTAAGCTAGGGAGGGCCGAATAAACATTTACCTTCCCAGCGTGAGAATACCAGTCCCCAGCTTCCTGACGTATCTGAGCGGTTTATTAAAAATGGGCAGGAGCCCACAATTTTTTAAAATTATTTATTTCAATAATTAAAAAAAAAATGGTGTGGGATCCCCTCTATTTTTGCTAACCATTCAAGATAAAGCAGACCGTTGGTGGCTGAAGCCTACAGCTGTCTACTTTACATGGGATTTCTTATCAATAATAGGTGGGGGACCACACGGCAAAGTGGAGTAATGCTCTGACAACATTGTTAACTCTATCTTTCAGAGACTTATCCAGTCATCTTTTCCATGCCACTCCCATTCAATTTCAGCACTGTTCTATCCATGTCAGCATTTTTAAAGCCTCCGCCAGACATCCTGGGAGAGTCCACTGGAAAATTATTCTAGTTTCACATTGACTTACATTAGATTTGTTATTTGTGCCGAAAATAAATAAATAAATATATATATATATATATATATACTGTATATATATATATATATATATATATATATATATTACAAAATATTTGACATGAATAATCCGAACCCCAATATTTTCGTACTCGCCCAGCACTGTGTTTTACTTTACATGTGTAAACTGTCAGTTCTTTAGTACCTTACAAACATTCTGATCTACTGATAGTATATCTAGACAAGTATTGGGTCATGCACCTCAGGTCAGGACAATCCTGAGGGATATGTGAAAACTAGAATACCAGTTCATCATTTAACCAGTCTCAGGAGACATAATATTCAGTGCGTTCCCCAACACAGCACAAGACTGTGGAGAAATATAACTCACGCTACTGAAAAATGGCAGGAGTCTCTTAGTAATATCAGATCTATAGGGGTCCCTTTCAAGTTGGAACACCATGGAACGCTCTCCTCATCACTCTATTAGCCATACTCTATTGGCCCTTGCAATTGCAATTTTTGTGGCCAAAACATATGTGGCCAGATGTTACATGAAACTTATAATAAAATATAAAATTGTGAATCACTTGATTTGTGACATTTAGTAGCATGCTGTAAGTATGTGCTATAGGACTTGAAAAAAGCAAGAGCAAAGTGAAATGATAAAAAATCCACCATTGTCACACAGAGTTTTGCACAAACTTCACCGACTGTCATGACGGTCTTGGGCGGTGTTTACATTGCAGATTCTGACACTCCACTTGATTGTTTCTCTGGTGTCTGGAATGTACACAGGCAGGTTCGTGCATCAACCTGCTGTGTGCTGATTCATAGGCAGGCTAGCAAGAGTTAATCTCTGCTGGTCTGCTTGCTCCTTTGGTCACATGCTGTGGGGAGGCCTATCACATATGCTCCCCTTCTATTTATGTTGGGTGAAACCTTCCACCCATGCCAGTTATAGTTTATCACTAGAAGTCCCAGAGAGGGGTCATTTAACATTTCTAAAGGCCCCGTCACACTAAGCAACATCGCTAGCAACATCGCTGGTAACGAACAACTTTTGTGACGTTGCTAGCGATGTTGCTGTGTGTGACATCCAGCAACAACCTGGCCCCTGCTGTGAGGTCGCTGGTTGTTGCTGAATGTCCTGGGCCATTTTTTAGTTGTTGCTGTCCTGCTGTGAAGCACAGATCGCTGTGTGTGACAGCGAGACAGCAACAACTAATGTGCAGTGAGCAGGGAGCCGGCTTCTGCTGAGGCTGGTAACCAATGTAAACATCGGGTAACCAAGAAGCCCTGTCCTTGGTTACCCGATATTTACCTTTGATACCAGGCTCCTCCGCTCTCACTGCCTGTGCTGCCGGCTCCTGCTCTGTGCACATGTAGCTGCAGCACACATCAGGCAATTAACCCGATGTGTGCTGTAACTAGGAGAGCAAGGAGCCAGCGCTCAGTGTGCGCTGCTCCCTGCTCTGTGCACATTTAGCTGCAGCACACATCAGGCAATTAACCCGATGTGTGCTGTAACTAGGAGAGCAAGGAGCCAGCGCTCAGTGTGCGCTGCTCCCTGCTCTGTGCACATTTAGCTGCAGCACACATCGGGTTAATTAACCTGATGTGTGCTGTAACTAGGAGACTGGGGGCTGGTCACTGGTTGCTGGTGAGCTCACCAGCAACTCGTGTAGCCACGCTCCAGCGATCCCTGCCAGGTCAGGTTGCTGGTGGGATCGCTGGAGCGTCACAGTGTGACAGCTCACCAGCAACCTCCTAGCAACTTACCAGCGATCCCTATCGTTGTTGGGATCGCTGGTAAGTTGCTTAGTGTGACTGGACCTTAACTTTGGAACCAAGAGACGGGTTGAATGACCTGAAGGATTTTAGGTAACATCCTATAATCACCATCTTTTGTACTGTAATTAAGGCCATTACAGTCGCACCACAGGAGGTTGTTGTTTTCCAACCTCCTGTGGTGCGACAATAATGGCCTTAATTACAGTTTGGACTAAGGGTCATTTGACCCTCTTTCGGGACTTCAGGGGGAGGTCGAAATTTCTGGGACTTCTAGTGTTATGCTATGTTGGTTTGTATGGTGTTTTGTCCAAGACCTACTCATGAAAGTTGTGCTCATTGCTTGGTGCGGTTGTGGAGTTGTTTTGTAGCTTCTTTCCTGCTCTTGTTTTTTTTTCTAAACATCTTATTGTCTATACCTTTGTGTGTGCGTGCTGTGTGACAAAGTTTTTTGCTTTTCCCCTGATTGTCTTGCTATTGAACTCTGGAAACTTTCTTAATCCATTTGCAATAAATTTTGGATTTTAATTACAATACCTGAAGTCTCCATTCCTGCTGGACCTTTCCACGTTGATTTTATAAATATATATATATATATATATATATATATATATATATATACTGTATATACACACACACACTATATATATATATATATATATATATATATATATATATACAGTCATAAGAAAAGGTTTGGGCACCCCTAAGGATGTTAACCTTTTTTCTTTATAACAATTTCGTTTTTTTCAACAGCTAATTCAGTTTCAGTTTCATATATCTAATAACTGATGGACTCAGTAATATTTCTGGATTGAAGTGAGGTTTATTGTACTAACAGAAAATGTGCAATCCGCATTTAAACAAAATTTGACCGGTGCAAAAGTATGGGCACCTCAACATAAAAGTGACATTAATATTTTGTAGATCCTCCTTTGGTAAAAATAACAGCCTCTAGTCGCTTCCTGTAGCTTTTAATGAGTTCCTGGATCCTGGATGAAGCTATATTTGACCATTCCTGTTTACAAAACAATTCCAGTTCAGTTAAGTTTGATGGTCGCCGAGCATGGACAGCCCGCTTCAAATCATCCCACAGATGTTCAATGATATTCAGGTCTGGGGACTGGGATGGCCATTCCAGAACATTGTAATTGTTCCTCTGCATGAATGCCTGAGTAGATTTGGAGCGGTGTTTTGGATCATTGTCTTGCTGAAATATCCATCCCCTGCGTAACTTCAACTTCGTCACTGATGCACTTTATTGTCAAGAATCTGCTGATACTGAGTTGAATCCATGCAACCCTCAACTTTAACAAGATTCCCGGTGCTGGCATTGGCCACACAGCCCCAAAGCATGATGGAACCTCCACCAAATTTTACTGTGGGTAGCAAGTGCTTTTCTTGGAATGCCATGTTTTTTTGCCTCCATGCATAATGCCTTTTTGTATGACCAAATAACTCAATCTTTGTTTCATCAGTCCACAGGACCTTCTTCCAAAATGTAACTGGCTTGTTCAAATGTGCTTTTGCATACCTCAGGCGACTCTGTTTGTGGCGTGCTTGCAGAAATGGCTTCTTTTGCATCACTCTCCTATACAGCTTCTCCTTGTGCAACGTGCGCTGTATTGTTGACCGATGCACATTGACACCATCTGCAGCAAGATGATGCTGCAGGTCTTTGGAGGTGGTCTGTGGATTGTCCTTGACTGTTCTCACCATTCTTCTCTGCCTTTCTGATATTTTTCTTGGCCTACCACTTCTGGGCTGAACAAGAACTGTACCTGTGTTCTTCCATTTCCTTACTATGTTCCTCACAGTGGAAACTGACATTTTAAATCTCTGAGACAACTTTTTGTATCCTTCCCCTGAACAACTATGTTGAATAATCTTTGTTTTCAGATCATTTGAGAGTTGTTTTGAGGAGCCCATGATGCCACTCTTCATAGGAGATTCAAATAGGAGAACAACCTGCAAGTTGCCACCTTAAATACCTTTTCTCATGATTGGATACACATGCCTATGAAGTTCAAAGCTCAATGAGGTTACAAAACCAATTTAGTGCTTTAGTAAGTCAGTAAAAAGTAGTTAGGAGTGTTCAAATCAAGAAATTGATAAGGGTGCCCATACTTTTGCACCGGTCAAATTTTGTTTAAATGCGGATTGCACATTTTCTGTTAGTACAATAAACCTCATTTCAATCCAGAAATATCACTCAGTCCATCAGTTATTAGATATATGAAACTGAAATAGCTGTTGCAAAACCCCAAATTGTTATAAATAAAAAAGGTTAACATTAATAGGGGTGCCCAAGCTTTTTCATATGACTGTATATGTATAATGCGTGCCAATGTAGTTACAAAGACTTGACAGTATGTCTTGTACATAGTACCATATATGTTGTTTTATATATTTACCTGGCTTATATGTCATCTAGGTCTTTATCAGATAATTTATTGAAATATTAGTAGACAATTAAATTAAGCTGCATTAGAAATGTCCCAAATTATAGTGGAAATTAGTTATTTTCTCCTACCCACACCTGAGTCAGGTAAATTTCTCTGTCTTATATGTTGGAATTCACAATTTGTGTTCTTTTCCCTCCCCGTTCATTAACTCATGACTCCACCCAACACCCACATATACGAATAGACGTACACATAGCCAGTGGAAAAGAAAAACGATTACTCATTCATCCATTCTGCAAAGCTTTCCACAAGAAATGGGTGGGACCTACGATTCTGCCAATAAATTGGTATGTTGTCAATATGAGATCATTCAAAGTTCAATTTTCAGTGAACACCAGAAGAGTTTTTGGAGACATGGCCAAAGTGCTATTACAATCCATGTGTTTGCTGGCATTAACTATTCTCTTACATGCAGCTTTACCAAGCATCAATCGGTGTCGAGAAATTCAGAAAGGGATCAAAAAGCTCAACCAAATCGCCAATAAAACTGTAAGTATAAACGCATTTTTATATGCAGCTACTTTGATGCTATGATTGTACAAATCTAATACAAAATGTTTTTGTTCCTCCAGCATCCACTTTCTTTTCACGTACCAATTGATGTGAAGGTAAGGTGTATTTATTAATTATTATCTGTTAATTAATTATAATTAGTATTGCTCTTTTCTTTAAAGTTAAAATGAGTTCTAATATAAATATTTTCTCTCATGCTGGTTAGGCTTAATCATTGTTGTCTAACGTTAACTACATTTTTTCTAATAATAATATTAATTTCTTAGAAATTGTATCTATAGGTTCCCATGTAGACTTTATGGTTTCCTCTAACTAAAAGCTTCAATAAGTTATACTGAGAATAACTCAAAATAATGAAACACTCAGAAATTATAAATTTATACATATAGTTTCTGTTAACATAATTTGAATGCCTATATTGGTCATAAAGTAACTATTAAGCTGTGATATCATTCTGTTGTGTTTCTAAGGGAAATTATATTTTAGACAATTTTAAAAATTCTTAAAAATTCTACTAAAACATGAGTCATTACTATAACTCTCCATCCACCTACATTGTAAAGTCTGATGATTAAAGCAAATTAAATATGTTTGTCCTTTAGTTATGCTTTTCAGGAATAAATGTTAAAATAAAGCAGAAAAAAGTCACATTTTTAACTTTAAATTGATAACAGGATTACATAATCTGAGACTCAATTTTAAACAATAGAATATTTTATTAAAAAAAAAAAGAAAGAAATATTTTGATGAACATAAAAGTGAAATAATCAACTATTTATTCTGCTGTAAAATAAATTTGGCAAAATAAGAGTAATTAAAAAGTCTATTTTTTTAAAAATGTTGTAACAAGCCCCAGACTTACCATGTCAGAGGAAAATGCATTTTTCATTTTAGTTGTAGACTTTGCCACAACCTAAAGTAGAGCAATGCGCCACATATAGAAAACACAGGAGTTCAGTTACTGCTTTTAGTGATCACACACAAAGCAAAACAGAAACGTGTGTAATGAGTAATACAGTTTTCTTGCACACACATGCAACAAACACAACCGCAAACACCAACCATGTGCACAAGAAGGTTTTTTTTTTTTCAAAAAGAAGATATTCAAATAGGATGTCGGATGCTTACATTAACCACAAAGAATGAAACCCATCGCTCTATATATGACATGGCTAAACAGGCAGCTATGTGCAGAACGGCTTCTGATAGATTACATTTGTCTACAACTCATCATTAATGTTAACATACAAATGATATTTGTAATTGAATGATTGCAAAGCAGAACTGTATGTATAAAATAGGTAGGCAGGCTCCTATAGATATCCAGTAACTTCCAGCTGTAAACAGGCTAGCTTTAAAGGGAACCAATCATCAGGATTTTCGTGTATAAGCTGCAGCCAGTGCAGTACTGGCACTATCATGCACAGTGTGTACATACCATCAGGGGGCAGCTCGGGTGTTTAGGCAGTGAAATTCATCTTTATAAAGTTTGAAATTTCGTGCACTTTTTAATTGACGTGTGCACCTCTCTGTTAATGTCCGGGCGGGTTATGCAGGAGTTCCCCGCCCCCCACCAGCCTGTTCCTCCCTCTCTCCTGATGTCCGGGCGGGTTATGCACGTGTTCCCCGCCCCCCCGCGCCGCCTGTTCCTCCCTCCGGCTGTATGTAACATACTAATCTTCAGAAACATGGCGCCGGAGTGGGCCTCTGCGCATAGCGCTTATCTCCGGCGCCATGTTTCTGAAGCCCGCATTACAGCTTGGTGTCTGCAGACTGCAAAACAGCTGATCGGAGGACGCGATCAGCTGTAGCTATGATGACGTGCCGCCTCAGGACACCGGGCCAGGACAGCAGCTTGCCAGCGACATCGGGGGTCAGGTGAGGTAAGTTCACAATGGACTCACATGACCCCGTGACGGCAGTGCTGCGAGACCCGGTCACGGTAGTGATATCGCGTCCTCCGATCAGCTGTTCTGCAGTCTGCAGACACCAAGCTGTAATGCGGGCTTCAGAAACATGGCGCCGGAGATAAGCGCTATGCGCAGAGACCCACTCCGGCGCCATGTTTCTGAAGATTAGATATTTACATACAGCCAGAGGGAGGGAGGGAGGATCAGGCAGCGCGGGGGGCGGGGAACACGTACATAACCCGCCCGGAGAGAGGGAGGAACAGGCTGGTGGGGGGCGGGGAACTCCTGCATAACCCGCCCGGACATTAACAGAGAGGTGCACACGTCAATCAAAAAGTGCACGAAATTTCAAACTTTATAAAGTTGGATTTCACTGACTAAACACCCGAGCTGCCCCCTGATGGTATGTACACACTGTGCCTGATAGTGCCAGTACTGCACTGGCTGCAGCTTATACACCAAAATCCTGATGATTGGTTCCCTTTAAAGGAGTTGTCACAAAGTACATTTTAACTATTAGATCTTAAATTTAAAAAAGTTCCACAATTGGATGTGTTAAAAAAAATGTTCCTGTCCAGAGATAGTTAAAAGAAAAAGGTTTTGGTACCGTGTTTTTCAACTGTCCAGAGATAAACTTACAAATGTGCCCCTTTGTAATGAAGTGTACAGATATTACAGCACAGGATGACAGAGATTCTTACTGTGAGGTAAAACAAATTCTTAGGCAGGGAAATGTTTTCAAGAAACCAGCAGCTATGATGCCGTGCTGTAATGTCTGTATATTCTCTTCTGCATCCTTCCCTGCACAGGACCTGTGGTGTGATCAGATCATATCACTGTACAGAAACACATATCCATTACAAAGTATAAAGCAGGGGAACATTTATAAGATTATCTCAGCACATTTTTTTTACACATTCTATTGTGAAACTTATTTTTATTCCAAGATATGTTGAGTAAAGTGTACTTTATTCATGGGACAACCCTTTTAAGGTGTTTTTTTGGCTTTATCATTTTATCACCATTATACAAGCAGATAACACAATTGCCTGAGCTTTTAGGCCTTGTTCGCACATACCTGCTGAATATTCTGCAGCGATTTGACAGCACATGTGTGATTCAAATCGCTGCAGAAAGACTGCATAATGGATGCAATTTTTTCTGTAGAAATAAAGCTGATTTCATGTGCTATGACTGCTGCCCCCACCATAGACAGAGTGTGAGCTGCATGCAAAGCACACTAATTAATTGACATGCTGCTTTTATGAACACATGGATTTGGGTCAAAATTTTAGCACCCAAGTCGCTGCGTTCAGAAAAGCAACGTGCGCACATATCATGCACAATCTTCATAGATTGTGCTGGGGACTCAGGATGCATGCATTTACGCTGCAGTGCTTTACGCAGCGTAAATGCATGAAATTCAGCAACGTGCGCATGAGCCCTAACTCTCCTTTCACTAAGCTAACTGCTGCTCTCTGTTGATGCCTTTGTCTCTGTTTACAAGCTGCAGCTGTAACATCATGACTACAGCACACATCACCACTGCAGTCAATCACTGAGCTCAGCTGCTCGGCCAATCTAGAAGGGACAAGTCGCTATACTAAGTGATTAGCTGCAGCAGTGATCTGCTTTGAACTGAAGCCTGTAAACAGAGAGAGAGGCAGAAACAAAAAGTTGCCACTGGTGAAGGGAAAGGTGAGTACCAGCTAAACGTATTGCTTTATCCCACTGTTAACTATGGATGATAAAATGTTAAAATGGAAAAATGATTTAAATGGTCGCTGTCAGTAGTACAACCACTCAGATGCGGGGAAAAAAAAGCTAAAATTTGTCTTGCTCTAGTCAAGACAGGCTGGCAGCTTACAGAGGGCTGAGGTACAGGATATAAGTCATATAACGAAAAGCCATAATGTTTTTCCTAATGTATAGCCTATTCTAAGCAGTCACATAAGACGACAGGCACACTTTCATATTTTTTGTTCAATAGTAGTACAAATGCCCTTGTTGAAATTAAGAATAGTGATATTTATGGTTTATGAGTTCTTCCAGATCCTCACTGAAGGTTTTTAAGTTGCATGTTTTTTTTACGTGCAGAAACCATTTAATGTACTATGTGGCCTATTATAGCCCAACTTTAGATCCTGGCTCTTGCTTATATGGCTTTGAATGACTTAGGCCTCCAACACACATCCCTTATAACCACGTCCGTGTAAAACGGGCCGTTTTTCGTGTCCGTTTTCCGTGTCCATTTTTATGGTATGTGTGGCCTGCGTGTGTATCCCGTATGCTAGCCGTATGTGCGTGTGGAATGTGCGTGTGTGCGTGAGTGAAATAACTGACGTGTGTGTGCTGCCCATGTGAAATGTTCCGTGTGTGTGTGTGTGATGCACAATGTCGTTGATACATGTCGGCTGACAGCAGACAGAGTTGCGCGATGAGAATGAACTCGGGTGAACTTCACCCAACTTCATTGTCATGCCGCAGCTCTGTATATGTGCCGCGTACTGATTAGCGGTCACCCGTGCAGGATTTACCGGTGACCGCTAATCCCCTGAGTGACTGAAGTGAGCAGCCCTCTCTCATACTTACCGTTCCCCGATCTCCGGTGCGGCGCTGCACGGCTGTTATAAAAACTCCGGCGGCTTTTACTATTTTGAAAAAGCCGGCCGCTCATTAAACAATCTCGTATTCCCTGCTTTACCCGCACACAGGCGCCTGTGATTGGTTGCAGTCACACACGCCCACCACGCTGAGTGACAGCTGTGTCACTGCACCCAATCACAGCAGCCGGTGGGCGTGTCTATACTGTGCAGTAAAATAAATAAATAAATAATTTAAAAAAACGGCGTGCGTTCCCCCCCATTTTAATACCAGCCAGATAAAGCCATATGGCTGAAGGCTGGTATTCTCAGGATGGGGAGCCCCACGTTATGGGGAGCCCCCTAGCCTAACAATATCAGTCAGTAGCCGCCCAGAATTGCCGCATACATTATATGCGACAGTTCTGGGACTGTACCCGGCTCTTCCCGATTTGCCCTCGTGCGTTGGCAATCGGGGTAATAAGGAGTTAATGGCAGCCCATAGCTGCCACTAAATCCTAGATTAATCATGTCAAGCGTCTCCCCTAGATGCCTTCTATGATTCATCTGTAAGTTACAGTAAATAAACACACACACCAGAAAAAATCCTTTATTTGCAATAAAAAACACTAACAAATACCCTCGTTTACCACTTTATTCAGCCCGAAAAACCCCTCCATGCCCGGCGTAATCCACGGAGGTCCAGCGTCCACCTCTGCTACATGAAGGTGACAGGAGCTGCAGCAGACACCGCCGCTCCTGTCAGCTCCACGAAGCTACTGAAGAGAGCCGCGATCAGCTCAACTGTCACTGAGGTAACTCGCGGCCACCGCTGGATCCTCCAACTGTGACAGCAAGTCGCCAGAGTGACAGCGATGTAGTAACAGGTGACTTGCTGTCACAGTTGGAGGATCCAGCGTTGGCCGCGAGTTACCTCAGTGACAGCTGAGCTGATCGCGGCTCTCTTCAGTAGCTTCGTGGAGCTGACAGGAGCGGCAGTGTCTGCTGCAGCTCCTGTCACCTTCATGTAACAGAGGTGGATGCGACGCTGGACCTCCGTGGATTACGCCGGGCATGGAGGGGTTTTTCGGGCTGAATAAAGTGGTGAACGAGGGTATTTGTTAGTGTTTTTTATTGCAAATAAAGGATTTTTTTCTGGTGTGTGTGTTTATTTACTGTAACTTACAGATGAATCATGGAAGGCATCTAGGGGAGACGCCTGACATGATTAATCTAGGATTTAGTGGCAGCTATGGGCTGCCATTATCTCCTTATTACCCCGATTGCCAACGCACCAGGGCAAATCGGGAAGAGCCGGGTACAGTCCCAGAACTGTCACATATAATGTATGCGGCAATTCTGGGCGGCTGCTGACTGATATCGTTAGGCTGGGGGGCTCCCCATAACATGGGGCTCCCCATCCTGAGAATACCAGCCTTCAGCCATATGGCTTTATCTGGCTGGTATTAAAATGGGGGGGACCGCACGCCGTTTTTTTTAATTATTTATTTATTTATTTTACTGCACAGTATAGACACGCCCACCGGCTGCTGTGATTGGGTGCAGTGACACAGCTGTCACTCAGCGTGGTGGGCGTGTGTGACTGCAACCAATCACAGGCGCCTGTGGGCAGGTAAAGCAGGGAATACGAGATTGTTTAATGAGCGGCCGGCTTTTTCAAAATAGTAAAAGCCGCCGGAGTTTGTATAACAGCCGTGCAGCGCCGCGCCGGAGATCGGGGAATGGTAAGTATGAGAGAGGGGGGGGGGGGAATGACCTACGGACTGACAGAGGGACAGACAAGACAGAGAGACCGACACAGAAATAAAGAAAATGACCGACATCACATGAAAAAAGCACAAAACGTACACGGAGCAAACAGAGATGCGTCCGTGTCACTCGGGCGTGTGCACAGACCCATTGACTTTCATTGGGTCCGTGCGTGCGTGTTGCGTGCTGACAACGGACATGCTTCCATGCAAAACGGAGACACAAACGTAGCACGCACATGGACACACGGACCTTAATGAAAAACACACATATGTCCTCAAACATTGCATAACATTGGTGCACGTTTGGCCGTGTCTCCGGTATATACGGAAACGGACCAAACACGCACATGTTTCACGGATGTGTGTTTCAGGCCTTACATATAGTCAAACCATAGATCTCAACAGTTGTATATATGGTCATACATATATACAATGCAAGCTTCAAAATAATGGCTCAGTGATCAAATTGAGACATAGTATATTGCACAGCGGCAGCCGTTTTCATTTTTCATTGGCCCTTTTATATGGTTTATATTTGTTCAGAATTGGACAAAAATACTTTTCTTCAGTACCAGTTATACCATCATGACGAATATCAGTGGCTAAACAGGAACTGGCATAAACTAAGTGATGAAACTTTAAGGGAAACTATTTTATGACTTGGCGAAGGGGAAATCGGAGACTGGGACAAAGTTAGACATCGAAACTGAGAACGAGACCGATGCAAAGAGGCTGAGACTGTTGGGGACCGAGAGTGAGAGAGAAAAACACAGAACATGAGACAGAAGGAGACCATTGCATGATTGATAAAAATATCAATGAAAAGGTTTCCTTACTCTTTGGGGTTTTTTGAATGACCATTTCCATTGAAAAAGTGCACTACTTTACTAAACTTATACTGTAACTGGCTGCTTCCATATAGCATGAAAAAAACTAAGAAACAACAAATATATTTAGATATTTAGTTAATAATATCTTATGGTTTTATGTATACACAGTTACTACAGAAATCTACATGGTAAAATGGAGCAATTAAAGAGAATCTGTCCGCAGGATTTTGCAATGTAAGCTGAGGATAGCATTCTGCAAGGGTTAAAAAAAGAAAAATCAACTGTACTTCTTTTATCTATGTGATAGCTATTGTTTACCTAACTTAAAAGGTTTAATACACTTTGATTAAAGGCCCCGTCACACTAAGCAACATCGCTAGCAACATCGCTGCTAACGAACAACTTTTGTGACGTTGCTAGCGATGTTGCTGTGTGTGACATCCAGCAACAACCTGGCCCCTGCTGTGAGGTCGTTGGTTGTTGCTGAATGTCGTGGGCCATTTTTTAGTTGTTGCTGTCCCGCTGTGAAGCACAGATCGCTGTGTGTGACAGCGAGACAGCAACAACTAAATGTGCAGGCAGCAGGAGCCGGCTTCTGCTTAGGCTGGTAACCAATGTAAACATCGGGTAACCAAGAAGCCCTGTCCTTGGTTACCAGATATTTACCTTTGTTACCAGCCTCCGCCGCTCTCACTGTCAGTGCCGGCTCCTGCTCTGTGCACATGTAGCTGCAGGACACATCGGGTTAATTAACCCGATGTGTGCTGTAGCTAGGAGAGCAGGGAGCCAGCGCTAAGCATTGTGCGCTGCTCTCTGCTCTGTGCACATGTAGCTGCAGGACACATCGGGTTAATTAACCCGATGTGTGCTGTAGCTAGGAGAGCAAGGAGCCAGCGCTAAGCGGTGTGCGCTCCTCCCTGCTCTGTGCACATGTAGCTGCAGCACACATCGGGTAATTAACCTGATGTGTGCTGTAACTAGGAGAGCAGGGAGCCAGCGCTAAGCATTGTGCGCTGCTCCCTGCTCTCTGCACGTGTAGCTCCGTGCGGTGGTAACCAAGGTAAATATCGGGTTGGTTACCCGATATTTACCTTAGTTACCAAGCGCAGCATCTTCCACGCGGCGCTGGGGGCTGGTCACTGGTTGCTGGTGAGCTCACCAGCAACTCGTGTAGCCACGCTCCAGCGATCCCTGCCAGGTCAGGTTGCTGGTGGGATCGCTGGAGCGTCGCAGTGTGACATCTCACCAGCAACCTCCTAGCAACTTACCAGCGATCCCTATCGTTGTTGGGATCGCTGGTAAGTTGCTTAGTGTGACTGGACCTTAACATTAGAGGACTAGAAAGTCTCCTCCCATGCTGTCCAGCATGCCCCCTGCTATGATTGACAATCAATGCAGAATCTCCATAGATAGCCTGGTGTAGGCAGGACAGCTTTCCCAGCTCTGCTAAACTTAATTAAGAATGTCAGAATGGCTGCACCTAGTAATGTAAGTTAAACATGCTTAGTTTCAGAATCTCTTTGCCTGCAACATGCTGCTCTCAGATAAAGTACCAAAAACCTGCTGACAGATTCCCTTTAAGTAGTGGTTCCAAAAGCGCTTTTAGCATTTAGTGTAAGAAGATATTTTATTTTACCATTTATTTTTATAGTCTGTTTTATTCTAAAGCATAAGTTCACTTAAAGGAATGAAGATTTCCAGATATTCCCAACTAATAATAGTAATGTAATGTGAAGAGAATGACCAGTTCGGACCGACCTCTGGAACTACTGCTGATCTTGATAACATAGGAACCAGGAGACAGCACACTTTATTTAAAGAGGTTGGACAGTACTTTAACATTGATGGCGTATCCATAGGATAGTTCATCAATGTCTGATTGGATGGGGTCCGACACCCTGTACCCCCACTAATCAGCTATTCTCTGTGCCAGCGGCAGCAGGCATCCGGAAATGCTCAGTTCTGGAGCTGCCCCTTCAACTGACAGCAACTGTAGCCATGTTCTGCACACTTACCTTTCATTCAAATCAATAGGAGGCAGATGTGCAGTACCCTGCTGTGGCCACTATCAACTGAAAGAGCAACCCCGGAACTGAGCATTTCCGGCCGCCAGGACCAAGAGCAGATAATCGGCGGGGGTGCCAAGTGTAGGACCCCGTCCAATCAAATGTTAATGACCTATCCTAAGGATAGGACATCAATGTTAAAGTAGTGGTCAACCTCTTTAATTCATTGTTATGAGAAGAGCTGAGAATATCTCTAGTGCTACAGCGCCTTCATTATGGCTGCAATAGTCAAATACCATTAATCAAGAATTGATGACTTGTTCTAGGAATATGCAATTATTTCTCATGGTAGGAAACCTCTTTTATAGTGTTTTACTAACAGGACATATCTATATATATAATTGCCTTATTCTGTCTGTCTGTCTGTCTGTCATGCTCCAAAATTGTGTCCTTACGGTGACACAAAGCTGATTGGCCGCTGGGCTCGCCATGGCCCCGACCCCCCCACACGGATTGGCCTCTCGCCCTGGCTCTCTGCAGGCCCCGCCCCCCTCACGCAATGCACGCTCGCTCTGGCCCAACTGACACGGAGCTCCGACTCCCAGGTGAGTACACACACACACATCAGATCACACTCACTCTCACACACACCTCACACATCACATCCACACACTCACAACATCCTGGGATATCGCTTGCTTCTACACCGGCTCCGTCACGATCCCAGCAGCGCCAGACATAACCTTGCGATGCTGGGATCTTGACGGAGCCCGTGAACGCTGGTAACCATTATACACAACGGGTAACTAAGGTCCCTTGGTTACCCGATGTGTATCATAGTTACCAGTGTACACCGGCTCCGTCAAGATCCCAGCAGCGCCAGACATAACCTTGCGATGCTGAGATTTTGACGGAGCCCGTGAACGCTGGTAACCATTATACACATCGGGTAACTAAGGTCCCTTAGTTACCCGATGTGTATCATAGTTACCAGTGTACACCGGCTCCCGGTACACATGTGCAGGGAGCCGGCATTATACTCCTCTCCCCCCAGGACTACTCCTCCTATTACAGTCCTCCTATTATACTCCTCTCTGAGTATAATAGGAGAACTATTATAGCATGGGGGATGTAGCACGATGGGAGGTGCGCAGCATGGGGGATGTAGCACGATGGGGTGCGCAGCATGGGGGATGTAGCACGATGGGGAATGCGCAGCATGGGGGATGTAGCACGATGGGGAGTGCGCAGCATGGGGGATGTAGCACGATGGGGAGTGCGCAGCATGGGGGATGTAGCACGATGGGGAGTGTGCAGCATGGGGGATGTAGCACGGTGGGGAGTGCGTAGCATGGGGGATGTAGCACAATGGGGAGTGCGCGGCATGGGGGATGTAGCACGATGGGGAGTGCGCAGCATGGGGGATGTAGCACGATGGGGAGTGCGTAGCATGGGGGATGTAGCACGATGGGGAGTGCGCAGTATGGGGGATGTAGCACGATGGGGAGTGCGCAGCATGGGGGATGTAGCACGATGGGGAGTGCGCAGCATGGGGGATGTAGCACGATGGGGAGTGTGCAGCATGGGGGATGTAGCACGATGGGGAGTGCGTAGCATGGGGGATGTAGCACAATGGGGAGTGCGCGGCATGGGGGATGTAGCACGATGGGGAGGTGCGCAGCATGGGGGATGTAGCATGATGGGGAGTGCGCACCATGGGGGATGTAGCACGATGGGGAGTGTGCAGCATGGCGGATGGAGCACGATGGCGGGTGCGCAGCATGGGGGATGTAGCACGATGGGGAGTGCGCAGCATGGGGGATGTAGCACGATGGGGGATGTAGCACGACGGGGGATGTAGCACGATTGGGGGTGCGCAGCATGGGGGATGTAGCACGATGGGGAGTGCGCAGCATGGGGGATGTAGCACGATGGGGAGTGCGCAGCATGGGGGATGTAGCACGATGGGGAGTGTGCAGCATGGGGGATGTAGCACGATGGGGAGTGCGCAGCATGGCGGATGTAGCACGATGGGGAGTGCGCAGCATGGCGGATGAAGCACGATGGGGAGTGCGCAGCATGGGGGATGTAACACGATGGGGAGTGCACAGCATGGGGGATGTAGCACGATGGGGGATGTAGCACGATGGGGGATGTAGCACGATGGGGGGTGCGCAGCATGGGGGATGTAACACGATGGGGAGTGCGCAGCATGGGGGATGTAGCACAATGGGGAGTGCGCAGCATGGGGGATGTAGCACGATGGGGGGTGCGCAGCATGGGGGATGTAGCACGATGGGGGGTGCGCAGCATGGGGGATGGAGCATGATGGGGAGTGCGCAGCATGGAGGATGGAGCACGATGGGGAGTGCGCAGCATGGAGGATGGAGCACGATGGGGAATGCGCAGCATAGGGGATGGGGCATGATGGGGGGTGCGCAGCATGGGGGATGGAGCACGATGGGAGGTGCACACCTCCCCCCAACACACACACACACACACACACACACAGGGAACCACAAACACCGCCATACACAGACACCCACACACACAGACAACGCTGCACACACACAACACCCAACACACAAACACCGTGGCATACATAAATATACGCACATACCGCACAACACACACATTGCACAAAACATACCTCCCCCCAAAACGCAGCACACCCACACAAACCGCGCAACACACACACACACAACGCGACAGACACACAGCGCTCCACAAACAACGCAACACACATACAACACCGCTCTCACCCCCCGCCACACCCAGACAACACCCAGAACATGTACAGCCCCTACACAGACACTTGGTAACTACACACAACAACATCTATATATATATATATATATATATATATATCTATAACAAAAATCATACATGAACTACACAATACGTAAATTCTAGAATACCCGATGCGTAGAATCGGGCCACCTTCTAGTATTTTATAATCATACCATTTAGAAGGGCAGATACACAATTCAAATTTCCTGCCACTACTGTGAAAATCAGCAAACAGGCAACAGGTTGTCATACATTAGAGAGCCTGTAGTTTGCGGATGCGATGAAATTGGAACCCAATCATCCTAATAATGCTTAAATTTTTAGTCAAGTTCAAAAGCTTATCAAGACTGCTATTGAATTTACACCAAATGTATCAAAAGATATTTCTTAATATATTTAATAAATCTTTGAGCTGTCAGTGCTTCTGACGTTTCTTGCACATTGGTTGTATTTCCCTCGTTGCATCTAATTTTGCAACTAGTTATGGCAGAAAAGTGGCTTGGAGAATAATAAATTCCTCCAAAGGCTGTAATACAGGCCTTTCTGTTCCTCTATCAGCCATCTATCCAGGCTGGACAATCTATAAATTTGATACTGAGCTGTTCTTGAATCTTTGATTTCCATTTTACATTTTTGACCACATTTTGTGTGAGATGCTATTTAAAGTACAAAGAATTAACACATATCTGTATATGACTCTTGTCTTTGGTGGTTTATACCGTTCACTTTTGAACTTTCTCTGCCTATGATCTGTTGGTCCACAACAGACGGAACATTGTGCTGTGCTTTTGACTTTCTATCAATATTCCTATACAGCATTTTACTTTTGTATAGCTCCATCAGCTATTTTTTGCGTGTTTGGTATGATTTGAAACAAGCTGATTCGAGTGGAAATATATGCCATGATGCACATATTTCCAGCTCAGTTACTGTAAAATATTCTTATAAAACAGAACTTGTGGTTTGCAAGGACGTTAGAACTTTCTTAGCGTCAACGTTTCTCAGAGAATGCAAATTAAATACCTAACAGTGCTCACCTGTCAATATCAGAATGAAAAGTAATTAGGATTAGTCTTAGTATGGTATGTAAATCACTAAGACTATGCTCATACTAACATTTTTGAAGAGTTTTTTGGAGAAAATCTTCAGAAACTATTCAAATTCATTGATAAGGGACATCCATTTTCATGTTCATATGAGAAATTTAAAGCTTCTTTTAAAGAGGTTTTAAAAACATTTGGTGGGAAAAAAGTACTGTCACTTCTTTGAAGAGGGTCCTGAAGGAAACTTCTTCAAACTGGCCACTTTCCAGTCAAAAGGCTGCAAAACAGACTTCAGGAAAAAAACAAAACTTTTTCAGTAATCTTCAAAACTTCTTCAAGACTGCGCCAGAAAATGGTTTAGAATAAAAAAAAAAAAAAGCTCCTCCAAACTGTTCCTGAAACTCAATGGGAATACAGTTTGCTGCTGTGCTGGAGTTGCTCCATGAAGTTGCCACAAATTCCCATACTTTTATGGCAAGCACAGATAAGGCACAAGTTCTCGGCCATGAGGTGACAACCTACGCACAGCTTCTTTGTGAAATAAATCTTACATTCCATATGTGGGTAGTGTATTTGTGTGTGTATGTGCTTGGTGTATACATCCCTGTGTGTGTATATATGTATGTGTGTGTGTTTGGTGTCTATATACATGTATACTATGTGTTTGTATACATGTATGTGTGTGCTCGGTATATACAGTAGATACGTGTGTGCTATGTGTGTAAACAGATGTGTGTTTGTGCTCAGTATATACATTCGTGTGTGCTCATTGTATGTATGTGTGTGTGTGCTAAGTGTGTCTATACATGTATGTGTGTGTGCTCGGTGTATACATGCAAGTGTGCTATGTGCGTATATACATTTGTGTGTGTAACATACAGTGTTTGTGTCACCTTCTATGTGTATATAGCATCCACATTTATAAATCCCGGCAGCACAGATGCTGCTTATTCATCAGGTGATTGTATTGTTTATAGCGGAACTAAAATCCTTGTTTTCACCAGCGCATCATCCACTGCAAAGTGCAGAAATGCGACTGATAACAAGATACTGTATGGGGTCAGATTGATCTACTAGTGATTGTTCTTCACCCATAATTCTTGCTTATTCTCTCTAAAGAGGCTAGAAAACAAGCACTGAATGACATGAAAATTGTGGAACGCACTCATTTACCAGTCTGAACTCAGCGCATGTAAATGCAACCTAAATGTTTGAGTGTGATGGTGCAATATGTGATCATTAGGGCCCTACTTTAATCTTTTGTGCAGTGCCACACTTTCTCTAAAGCCGGCCCTGATTCCATGTGAACACTGCAGTCAATCACAGGCTGGAGTTGTAACACCTGATGACGCTTCATCACAGGAGGCCAGTATGTATAGAGACCGAGAAAAGATAAGGCAAGGTAGACTTACAAGCAACAGTGAAGGGGACTATAACTTCTTTATTTTAAACTTTGAGTAAAGTTGTTTTTTTGCAGAACTTGTAGCTTTTACTGACCATTCTGCAGAAAAATCAGCAACAATATTGTTTGTTGGTGATTTTGATCTTTCTTTTACCATAATGAGTAAAATCAATAGCAATTCTACTACTAATCCTTAGAAAGAATGAACATATTTATAATCCAGGTCATTTTAAGCATTGATAGATTTCCCCAATGTATGAATGAGACTTGTTAAAATCTCATCTACTTTGCTGCAACTGTAATGTGTGGTGGACAGTCCTCTCCAAGGAAATCTGGATATAGAATCTGCGGACTATCTGCTATTTGGGGAACAAAAGTAATAAACCTAAAACAAAGAGGCTTAATATCACAACTGCATTTTAATTTTAAATAATGTAATCCCTATGACGACTCCTTTATATGACTATATATTTCCGCACATACACAAGACCCCCTTTCCATATTTCCTATTATGTTTTCTTAATAATTTTTGTGGTTAGAAAATTAGAACTAAAAAGTTTGAATAGGAATTTTTGCTCGTATTTTCAAATAGATTCATAACTTTTTCCACATGTTGTGACTTAAGAAGCCATCGAAAGTCATGGTGATTGCATCATATGCAGTAAATCAACCTGCTTTCACTTGTTTTCTCAGTTAAAGCGTCAATAGTTCCACCTGCCGTAGAAATCTGAAACAGGAAGCATAGAAATATACCATAGCTGAATATACGAAGGGCACAATTTAAGGAAGTAGTAACAATAACCAATGTGTAGATATCATAACTGCTATGATGTAGAAGTCATGACATAATAAATAGAGTTCCTAATTGTAAAGGCTGCCGCACATATCTTTATTCTCTGCATTTTAAGTATTTCATTGTTAATGCATCATTACATGACATTTTGGCACAGATTTTTTATTTTGTAGCTTTTTGTACAAGAATTTCTTGTTTTGTTTTGTTTGTTTTTTTTTTAAATTTTCTAAATTAAAATATTTTTAGAAGATTTGAGCTGATGTTTGTAATTATGGGTAGATATGATGTTTTGATCACCACTTATTGCATTTTGTTGCGATGACTCCCAAAAAATAATTCTGGCATTTTGATTTTTTTCGATTAGATTAATTTACTTTATATTTTTATAGATTGGGCATTTCTGAAAGCAGCGATACCAAATATGTGGAAGTTTTTTTAATTGTTTTATCTTCAATGGGGCAAAAGGCGGGTGATTTCAACTTTTGTCTTTTATTATTTTTTAAAACTTTTTTTATACTTTTTATAGTATTTACTAGTTACCCTTGGGGATTTGAAGCTTGTGCTGTACAGAGCAGGACATCAGAGGGACAGACACGACCAGTACATCCAAGGTCATGAAAGGTTTAAACAGTCTTAATGTTCAGACGTCTTTAAATAACTGTATTCTTCAGACTGTACTACACACAAGCTGGTTGCAAAGTTGTTCACAAGCGTAGAGAATGAAAACTTTGACTTACTATACTATACAAACAGGCTTCTTGTTTTGGGATATATGGTAAAACTGAGCTTCTTAAAAACCTTAAGCCGAAGTCATGCATGATGTTTTTTGCAGTTGGTCTTTTACTAAAGACATCAATACAGTTTTCATCATAATCTTAACACAAAGGCTTCTGTTTTTTTCTGATTTTTAGGACGAATGCCTTGATGCAGCTTTATCATGCTTTCGATCTCAGGCTACCAAGTTACATGTAGCAACCAGAAAAAACAAAGCAGATCTTGACAGTTGTATAAGAAAAGTAAAGCTCAGCAAACCTCATGACCGTGACGTAAGTATTTTTTCCAACAAAATATATATATAAAGTTTCATTATTCTCAACCACTGATATGAAGATGCAATACAATAGGGGAGATTCATTAATGTACAAATCCGTGCTTCTTTACCCTTTCAGTGCTGGTATGTATAGCATGAGATGACCATTATTTTGCAGTACCCTGACAGGAGACATTTATGCTATGTGTTTCTATGTTTGTTGGTATGTTGCTTCTCTCCTAAAGAGGGTTTTGCCAGCATGTAATGAAAGGTGTATATATATATATATATATATATATATATATATATATATATATATATATACATATATATATATATATATATATATATATATATATATATAGACACACACATATATGTACAGTATAAAATATATATATATATATATATATATATATATATATACGGTATATACACACATATATGTACAGTATATAAAGAATAAATGGAGTTCTTAACAAAATATGTGAAAAAACAATGGTGGATACATCTGTATTTAGTTGATGTGATATATAGAAAATAGCTATCACTGCTTATAGTGCTCTCTTACATGCAATACTCATATGTGCATTGAGGGCTGCAGGCGTGCACAATATAAAAGAAATGTCATTTCCAGCAGCCCAATTACTGTTATAATGTCACCTTTTAAAATATGATAAAAGTGGTTCATGCATTTCAATGTTATCCACTCTGGGGTTAAATAGTGTTCATTTGTTGGCTGTTCTAGACCACACACCCTTCCATAATTTCCATCCACTGTAAGGAAAAGTGGCAGAGCCGGCATTAAAATGTCAAAAGTCCCAAAATGTTTGTGCAACTATGTGTAACTTTTATACAGCATTAGTGTTTTCTGAATTCACACTTACGTACTCTCATGGACTGTCATTAACCCTTGAGATCGAGTCTATCATGATATAGATGTCCATATTTATTCGCTGGTTATAGTTATTATTTCTCTCATTTTAGACCTGCATTCCATGTTCTAATTACAGCAAGCAGAACACAGAATTATTTCTGAATAAAATGGAGCTACTGTTGCAGAAGGTAAGCATGAAAGTAAATTAAAGATTAAAAGGTGTTCTTTACCTGGAGGTTGGATTCTGTAAATTTAACAAAATAAATCATACTTGCTGTCACACTCCTGATTCAGCACAGGCTGCTTCTGCTGATAATAGAGGTGAGGACAATGGTTTTCAACCGGCCTTAGGTCTCCTGCTGTCCATGATAGGCTGCAACGGTCAGGTGACTTGAACTGTGAGTTATCAGAAGAACATCCGATGACCATCAATGAAGTGTGGTTCAAGTCAGCAGACCTCTAAAGCATAGTGACAGTAGCCCTTTGTGAGGAGGAAAAATAGGAAATATCCAGAACCAGCATATGAGAAAATCGAAAAGTATTAAAACATCATGTTTATTTGTGCCGCCCCCGTGTCAGCAGCCGAGCTGCTCGGATCCGGATTTGCGGTGGCTTGAGGGGCGTCTGGACCCAGAGGGGGGGTCTTGCGGCCACTGGAATGAAGGGGGGTATTTACAGGGGATTATATTTAGAGTTTGTGATGCCACCTGTGGTGTGTGGTAAGGTGGAGTACCACTGCTGCAGCTGGGAGTACCCAGTGGCGATGGAGTGGGCAGCCAGGTGTTTAACCCCTCAACGGGTAGGGGGGATGCCCCGGGACTCGGTGATGGTGACAGGGATGTGCCATTAGGGAGGTACGGGTCACTTGCGTACTCACTCAGTCCAATAACGCTGACAGCGACAACTTTAGTAATCCAAAGCTCTGGACACCGTTGCCGCTGAGGGAAAGCACGTTTGGGTCCCATTTCTGCGGGTGTTGCCTGTTGATCCGTGACCTTTCCATTGGCACTTTGTTTCCTTCTAGGTTGTCCCTGTAGCTTGAAATTAGTCGGGTCCCACTCCCCAGTGTGGCTAACTGAGGGAGCTTGCTCTCAGGGTTCACGCCTGGGATTTCTTGGACCGTATTTTTGGAAAGTCCTATCCCTCTCTTTGCGCTAGTACCTCGATTTTGGAGCAGGTGGAGAGCGGATCTTGAAGGCTCCGTTCTCGTATGGGCGAATTGTCAGGTTGCCTGAAGCTACTCCCTGACCTAGGGCCAACGTACCCTGTCGTGCCCTAGTCTCAGCCCGGTGATGGTACAAGGCCGCCGGCTGTCCTCCACGACAATGCCGTGCCCCTTTTCACGATCCCCTGCGACTGGGGGTCCAGCTCCTACCAGGCCCAGACTAACGTCTGCTACCTAGTAGTTTCAAAGAGCCCAGCTCCTGACCTCCTCTCACTTTCACCTCCAACACTACACTCTCCCTTTCTCTGACTGACTCCTGACACTCCTGACCACCCCTTAACCAACCCCCAAAGTGGGCGACCCTATTCCACTAAAACCGTCCACTAGTGTGTCTGGTGGGTGTGATGCAGAGTGTTCTTAGGATTTTGATTAGCTGGTTTTAGCAACACCAATGGTTAGGGACCCGTAACCAAGGAGGAGGTGGATATTGCACAGAAGGGCAGATTGCACAATACCCTGTGACGACCTGATAGGCCAGGGCGTCACATATTGAAGATCCATGTAAAAAGGTTAAAACAGGTATAGACTCGGTCTACGCGTTTCGGGCATATAGCTCCTAATCATAACAACCTATGTCTGGTTTGATATTGCTGTTATCACTTGTGGCACTGACCAAGACCAGAGTAGCTCATTCTGAATTTAGAAGTGTGACAGCAGGTAAGTATGATTTACTTGATTTTTACAAAATAATACACCTGGATAATGGGCACCTTTTTACCATATAACTATTTGATGTCAATATCTATTTTGTGCTACGCCTAGTACAATATTCATGCTGTCAGCCAATAACAAAAATAACATATGTTCATGTTCCTTCTTTCACAGATTCTTAACAAGTCATAACCCTACAGCGAAGCTCTCAAGTCACTTGAATAAATTATTCAGACATTAGTTGAAATACATAACCACGTGAAAAGAAAAGCATCGGTCAAACTTCTTCTTTTGGAACCTATGGATAACATTCTCCTATTATTAATGTCAATTCACTCAAATCCAGCTCACCATGTTATTACTATTCTAGTATACAATATTTCATGGAGCCTATAGACATCAGGTTTATATAAATGACTAATTTCAGTCTGTTCTGGCCTGTAATCATATCCATAGGTTAAAGATGTATAACAGTTTTAACTATAATGATTACTCTACATTGGAGTTGATCTTTATCATGTTAAAGGATTGTGACAAATATGTATTTACAAGCAATACTTACCACTTTGTTATGATCTCTTGTAATATTTGCAGTCAATAATAAGCAAACTGATAATTTTATATTGTGACAAAAGTAGTTGCCCAGGTATAGACACAGTTATTTGTTAAAGACTGTATATCTGTATACATGTTAGAACACAACTCAATCATTCTATAACACTATACTGTATTTAGCATATGTACCGCCCCATGTATAGCGGGACTATAATTAAAAAGAAGCTAGCACATTTTTTGGGATTGCAACTGAGTAAATTCTGTAAAGTCAGCAATGATTAGTAAAATTGTTTGCTCTTCTGCTAGAAGTTTACCTATTACTGTGCATTTTATCTGCACAAGTCATAACACACTTTACCCACAATGTTCCATGAATAGACGTTAAAGCAAAAACCAAAATAGCCCTTCTAATCTAAAGTTTAATAACTTTGATAGACTAGCTTCAGCACCTAAAGCCAATACACATTTTTAAAATTTAACCCCCAAATATTTCAGGTTTGCCGGAAGTTGAGACTGTGGTAAAAAATTACTAATCAACTAAATCCCTAAAATTTTTGAAAAGGCATTGACAGTAAGATGAGAATCAAAATCACTATCTACATAAAGTCAGCATTACTTAATTTCTGACTTTTCTTTTTTTATATTTTCCAGTATCTGGTAACATTTTTATTCCAATTTTGTAGGAAAACACAACATATTTATGTTTTATTAAAATATTTAAATTATTTAATCTAACTTATTTCATGAGCTGTAGTTTGGTCTAATATTACGGCCTATCATTTCTTTTTTACAGATGTTTTATTTAAATGTGCTATTTTGTCAGTGTATTGCCTAAAGAGCTACGAAATGTTCTCAATTTATCCAATGTTCAGTTTGCATTATTTTGTAATTTATAAGAAACTGACAATGAAAGCAGCTGTCTCTTCCTCCTGTGGAGGATAATAATTTGGAGTAGAATACTATAGTTATTTGAAAACATATAAATGTGTCTGTGAAATACTGAGACCTTTTAACTGAGAAAAATATATGGGATGTGTTTATGTATGGATTCACAATAACATTATATTATTTTTTTGCTTGTCTTTTTTTATAAACTCAATAAACAATCTTTATTTATATCTTTGATCTCTCCACATTCTGTTTTTATCATCAGAAATATTTGTTAAAGTTTTATTATTATTATTATTATTATTATTATTATTATTATTATTATTATCATATAGCATAGTAAAAGACATATGCTAGAGATACAAACAGTACACAAACCAACAAACCAAACAGGATGTGTAAGTACTTTCTAACACAAGTATTAATCAAAAAAGAAGAAAAATAAATAAATTGAGAACAAAGGGAAAAAAAGAAAGAAGAGAGGGAGGAAATGAGAGTAGGTGTTGGTCCAGAATTACAGTCTTGAATTGGATTGATCTAGCCAAGAAAGGAATTTTTCAGATTCCTTAAACAGAAACCAAGGTGTCAAACCAGTGATGGTCAGGTAGCCGAGACAGTGTGCACCTGAGCTGTTCTTCAAGCAAGGGGTCCCTAAGCTAATTGCTGTCCCCAAGATTACCCCTGAAGGAGGGGATGCCTGGGTCTCGTACCTTGCTAAGCTCCTTGACACAACTCACCTAAATGTCCACCCTCCCCGCCCAAGGCAGTAAAAGGGGAAGGAGAGCAAGAAAACACACAGGAAACTCTGGCAGGGTGGCAGGTATCTGGTATCGCTGTAATCACATCAATCCAAAGAATACACCATCTAATCACTTATACTGCATGGTGAGCAATGTAAAAAATAAAACCAATTCTTGACCTGCTATTGATTTTCATCCCAAAGATCGAAGTAAGGCTCAGCTCACATTTATCCTGCACTCTATGCTGAGCAATTACATCATGTATGGGATTCAGACAGAACCTCTGATGAAAGATTCCTTATAATGAGCCACAGTGAGTCTCTGTGGACTCTCTCTGGCCTATAATCCAGCAGTGTCCCTCTTTTTATGTGTCTTTTTAGGTGTGAACAAAAGCACAGTTGGCTACAGGTTTGTGCACCTTTGAAAAAGCCAGATACCAGTAAAGAGATAACAAACAGAGTCTGGAGTAATTTCGTCTGCCTCACTAATGAATTGGTCTATAGGGGGCTTCATCTGAATCACACGTTTGAGATATTTAGATGGAAATCCTGATTTAAGTGCTCCGCGTAGAGTGTAGAGCATAAGATTCATGTGAACTGATCCAAAATGTTCTGTACCCCAAAATGCCAAAAATAAAAGCTTCCATTCAACCCACAAAAAACAAGATCCAACTGTTAACAAAAATGTAGAAGTTGTTTGAGTTGCTGGTAGCATAAAGGCTATGATAAAGCGACATGGCTCCCACCAAAAGAAATCTGAGCTTCTAAATCCAAATGCCCCCCTTCCTTTTGAACACCACAATGTACTTAAACCATAGTTAACATCCACATGTTTGACATTAATGTAATGAGGATAGCCCAATTATTTTATGGTTTGTGGTTCCAGAAATACAAACTGGGCACAATATTTTGGTCACTGCAATGTATTGGGCACTACAGTGGCATATTTGCAATTTTCACTCTGCAACTTCCACTGCGTGTTTGTTTCTGGAAAATGCCCATAGCATAAAAATAGTCATTACACACATAGATGAATTCTCAGAGGGGTGTAAATTCTAAGGCTGGCGTCACACGCTACGATATATCGGATGATATGTCGTTGGGGTCACGGATTCCGTAACGCACATCCGGCACCGTTAGACATATCGTAGCGTGTGACAGCTACGAACGACTGTGAATGAGCAAAAATACTCACCTTATCGTTGCTCGTTGACACGTCGTTCATTATCAAAATGTCGGTCCTCCTTCTGTGCTCCGGTTGTTCATCATTCCCAAGGCAGCACACATCACTCTGTGTGACACCCCGGGAACGACGAACACAGCTTACCTGCGTCCCGCCGGCAATGCGGAAGGAAGAAGGTGGGCGGGATGTTACGTCCCGCTCATCTCCGCCCCTCCGCTTCTATTGGCCGGCCGCTGTGTGACATCGCTGTGATGCCGAACGTCCCTCCCCCTTCAGGAAGAGGATGTTCGCCGCCCACAGCGAGGTCGTCCGGGAGGTAAGTGCGTGTGTCAGGGGGTTACCGACTTTGTGCGCCACGGGCAACTAATTGCCCGGAACACACAAACGACGGGGGCGGGTACAATCGCTCCTATTATCGCACGATAGATCATACCGTGTGACGCCGACCTAAGATTTGCACTGTTTTGGCACATCAGGGGCTCTGCAAATGGAGTCCGCAAACTATTCTAGAAAAGTCTGAGCTGCAAAAGTCTAATAGCGCTCCTTCCCTCATGACACCTGCTGTGTGGCCAAATAGTACTGTGCAGCATTATATAGATTATTACCACATTCAGCAGAATTTGTAAAACAAATTGTGGGGCTTTACTAGCCATTTGCCCTTATGAAAATTAAAAAAACTGTGTCTCAAACACTATTTTAGTGCTAAAAAGGAATTATAAGCGCTTCACCACAGAATTGTATAAAATTCTTTGACACACCTTTGGATCAAATATCCTGTGTCACTATATGAATTCACTGAGGCATGCAGTTTGTAATACGTGGTCACTTATAGAGGGTTCTGATGTTTTGGCACCTCAGGGGCTCTGCCAATGTGACATGACCACTCCAGCAAAATGTGCATTTCATGATGGAACGCCTTCCCTTCTAAGCTTTGCACTGCGCCTGAAAAGTCGTTTCTAACTACATATAGAATACTTGCAAACTCAGGGGAAATTGTGTAACAAATTATGTTGTCTATTTCCTCCTAATAGCCCTTTTGAAAATTAAAAACCTGGAGCTAAAACAACATTTTAGTGGAAAACATTTATTTTTTCATTTTCGCAGTCCAATATTACACAATTCTGTGAATCATCTGTGGGTTTAAAATGCTCACTTCTCCCCAACACGAATTCCTCAAGAGATGAACTTTCCAAAATGGGGTCACATGTGGGTTTATTCTGCACATTTGGTAGCATAGCAGTTCTTCAAAGTGAAATGGTGCCTGCAGTTGGCTATTGCTACCAAATCTGAGCGTGAATAGCACTCCTCCCCCTCCTAGATGTATTGTGAGCCCAAACAGTAGTTTTCCACCACATATGGGGTATTGGTGTACACAGGAGAAATTTTACAACAAATTGGACTATCCATTTTCTCCTGTTACGCTTTTGTGGGAAAAAAAATTATTTTCATGGCTCAACGTTATAAATTTTTGTGAAGCACCTGTGGGACCAAGGACCTAAAATCACCTCTAGTTAAATTTCTTGAGGGGTCTAGTTTCCAATATGGGGTGACTTGTGGAGGGTTTACATTGTTTAGGCACATCAAGGGTCACATCCCCTATTGATTCCAGACAATTTTGCATTCCAAAAGTCAAACTCCTTTATTTTTTGAGCCCTGCCATGCTCCCAAAGAGTAGTTTTCCACGATATGTATGGCATCGACAGAGAAATTGCACAACAAATTGTAAGGTGTATTTTCTCCTGTTACCCTTGTTTTCAACATCTTTGTAGGGAAAATGTGATTTTTTTTTTTTTTTCGTTTTCATGGCTCAACGTTATAAAAATTCTGTGAAGCACTTAGGGGCTCAGAGTGCTCACTACACATCTTGTTATAGTTTTTGAGGGGTTTAGTTTTCAAAATGGGATACTTTTTGTGGAGTTTCCACTGTTAAGGCACATCAGGGGCTCTACAAACATGACATGGGGTCTTCTATTGATTCCAGCCAATTTTGCATTCCAAAATTCAAATGGTGCTCATACTATTCTGAGCCCTGCCGCGCGCCTAAACAGTAGTTGTATAATGATTTATCCTCTGTTACCCTGGTGAAAATGCTAATTTGGGGCTAAAGCAACATTGGTGTGGGGAAAAGAAAGATTTAAATTTTTTACTTTCACATTGCTTTAATTTCTGTGAAGCAATCAAATGGTTAATAAACATATTAATTTTTTTAGCAATTTGAAGAGTGCAGTTTTTAAAATAGTGTCACTTTTGGGTATTTTCTGTCATATTGGTCCCTCAAAGTTACTTCAAATGTGATGTGGCCCCTAAAAAACAATTGGTTTTGTAAATTTTGTTGGAAAAATGAGAAATTGCTGATAAACCTGTAACTTCCTAGGACAAAAATTGTGCTCGTTACTGGATTCGAACAATTTCTAATGCTCCGGTGCTTGTCTCAAGTAATGAGCAAAATGGAAGTAAATAGAAAATGTGAAGGGCCACTTAATATGGTGGTTATGGTGGTCTCCTAAAAAGAGCCACTCCTTGGCTAGGTCCTTCCCGGAGGGATATCTGGCTAGTTCTGTGTCGAGACTCCTAACAGAGGCTCCACGGACCTTTTTTGATTTGCATACTTCCCAGGGGGCAATGCACCTAGGATTTCACTGTTTTGAGCGCATTTGTTGGCTGCCGGCAGTGTTTTTCTCTGGCTGGTCTCCCCGAGATCAGTGATTGTTTTGTCTTGTTGGTCTACTAGGCATTGCTCCCACCTAGCCAGAATCCTACTCCACACTGATGAGGGGCAACACCCCGAAACAGCTGTCTGTGGATGGATACCTGGCCTTGGTATTTCCCTTGTCTTATCTTTAAACTCGTCAAAGAGTTGGATATTGACTAAAAGGGCCACTTAATATGGTGGTTATGGTGGTCTCCTAAAAAGAGCCACTCCTTGGCTAGGTCCTTCCCGGAGGGATATCTGGCTAGTTCTGTGTCGAGACTCCTAACAGAGGCTCCACGGACCTTTTTTGATTTGCAAAAATTAGAAGAATTACTCTGACACACCTTATTTTAAGCATAAAGAGGGCTTGATACACATTCTATTAAAATTGTTAGGAAGTGAGACTGCTACATTGATAAAGGCTATGTGCTAAGTGCAAGGGCTGTCAAAACGTAGATGGGAATATCCTCTGGAAGACATGTTTAGGAGCGCCTCAAACAACATTTTTGGACCACTTTTAAAAGCTGGGACTCCTAGACTGGTAAAGCATATGCACTATGTGCAAAGGCTGTGTAGGAACAGCAATAAAGCCAGCAGGGGACGTAGAAGAGAGACTCTGATTCAATTCTGGTACAATATTACAAAGAATCTGACTCCAAAACTGGCAAAGGCTATGCACTCAGTGCAAAGCGTAGTTGGAATTTCAAGGGCGGATTTCAATACATGCAGCAAGAGACAGAGAGAAGGACCTGTGACTAAATTCAGTGTCAATTCTAAACAGATTTAGACTCCTTCCCTAGTACAGCCTATGCACTCAGTAGAAGAACTAGCAAGAATTCCAAGAAGGGACTGTACATGCAGCAAGAAACGGAGACGAGGGTCTCTGACTAAATGTTGTGTCAATATTAAAAATATTCTGAGTCCTACCATGATAAACGCCTATTCAATCTGTGGAAGGCTATCAAGAATTCCAAGAAGGGATTGTACACACAGCAAGAGATAGAGGGGAGTGCCTTTGACTAAATTTTGTGTCAATTCTAAAAAGTTTCAGACTCTTACATTGATAAAGCTTATGCACTCAGTAGAACTATGAAGAATTACAAGAAGGGATTGTACATCCAGCAAGACATGAAGAGTAGGGCCTCTAACTAAATGTTGTGTCAATTTTAAAAAAGATTGAGACTCCTGTCTTGTTAAAGTCTATGCACTTAGTGAAAGGGCTAGCAAGAATTCCAAGGAGTGGTTGTGTAGTGCCCCTGAATCCCTCAGGGCACTACTAGGTACTGCAACCTGTCACAGATGCAGGGCCTACCCCCAGGGACATGGATGCTCAGTGCCGGAGCCAACCAAAACACATAGCATCCCCTGTTCCCTCGCCTAATCAGGGATGACTGACTAGTTGGGGACCCAACAGATGGCCACCTAGGGATGGACCCGATCCAGTCTACTAGCCAACAACCCGGGGAGGAGGAGACAGACAGTAGGTCAGTCAGGAGTGACAATAGTAGGAGACGGACGTGTCTTGAAATGGGGTCGTGTAGCAGTGACATGACTGGTACAGGAGAGTGGCTGCCAGGGAGGGTATGACGAGGTACCCCTGGAACCAAAGCACCGACGAGGTACAGGGTCCTAGGTTAGGTGAACACTTCAAGCTGCCTGACAAATACCTGCACAGTGAGGGGACCATCCAGGACCTCACTGACAAAAGAATCCGGGGAACCAGCAGTAACGATAGATCCAGGGACCGGAACAGAATACCGACCCTACAGGGTTCACACTGCCCGCCGTACAGACCAGAGCCTGACAACGAACAGGAAGAGACCTCCAGACACTCCAAGCTACAGGGTTCAACAAAGCTACAGAGAGGTGCAAGGGAAAGAAGGCACCAGGTTACACACTGGACTACAGGGACCAGAGGTCTGAACCAGCCGTTCAGCATTACCATCGCTGTGAGTAACAACAGTTGCACTGCATTCCCATCGTGGGGTCTTCGTTCTTTCCACGCCGCACCCATCATCTACCCCCTTGCAGAGGGCCCAACAACCAAGCTACCATCACCACCAGCCCCAGTGGCCATAAACTGTGCAGCGGCAGCTCCAACTACTTAGCCGCAACCCACAAGTAGCCGCATCACGACATAAACTCTTTCATCTCCCCTGTATAAAATCCCCTTTTAAAGTGACCCCCAGGGTCACGGAACTGGGCAAATGCAATAGCACACCCGTGATACAGGATCCCCAAACATATATGGCCCAGAACCGAGTACCCCATAGCCCTGGGGCGGTACAGTTGTACAAGTAGCAAGAGACAGACAGTAGGAGGACCTCTGACAACATTATGTGTCAAATCTATACAATACTGTTTTCTTCCTGTCACCATTGACCCTTGGGAATAGGGATTCACCTTCAACCATTCCATAGGAGTCTTTTTGATACTCTACTCTGATCAAGCCTATGCACTCATTACAAGGACTATCTAGAATTCAAAGAAGGGTCAGCAATGAGGTTCAGCAGCACCAACCACTCAACGGTCTGTTGTTCGATCCCCATCCACAGCTCCTGTGCGGTGTCAGATTTTTTTCCCCAAACAGAGGAGTTTCAGAACAGCCTGCTATCGTTTACCCCTGGTTGTGCTAAAGTTGGTCATGTAGGTGTTACGCTGACTGTATGAAGAGGAGGTGGAGGAAGTAGAGTAGTTGGCAACATGCACATAGCAAACATCCGTGGTGGTAGGACATGCACCAAAACACTTTCGGCCTCCGGCCCAGCTGCCCTTGTGTGCCGCCCCAGCATCGGATCGAACTGCTCGGATCCGAGGGTAGTGATTACTCATGGCTCGAGGATCTCCAGGCCCGGGGGCTAGGGGCCACATTCAAATGAAGAAGGGGGTATTTACAGGGGACATAGCTATAGTTTGTGACACCAAACGTGCACTGCACCTTTGGTTGCATTATTTATTCAATCACTTGATGGACTAGTGAGCTGACTGCCCTATCTTTTCATCTTATATACAGTTGCATCTGTGGTTGTTGTTGCCATATTAATAGACCCAATGATTGTTTGACTGAAAATGTCTAGATTGAGTCAATCTTAAGCGGGCTTTACACGCTACAACATATCTAACGAGTGTGTCGGCGGGGTCACGTCGTAAGTGGCGCACATCCGGCATCGTTAGTGACATAGTTGCATGTGACAGCTACGTGCGATTGTGATTGAACGGAAAACCGTTCATTGCATACACATCGTTCATTTGCTAAAAATTGCACGTCGGGTTGTTCAATGGTCCCGAGGCAGCACACATCGCAATGTGTGACACCCCGGGAACGATGAACAGATCTTAACCTGAGTCCCGTGGCCCCCACCGGCTATGCGGTAGGAAGGAGGTGGGCGGGATGTTTACGTCCTGCTCATCTCCGCCCCTCCCCTTCTATTGGCCGGCTGCCGTGTGACGTCGCTGTGACGCCGAACGTCCCTCCCACTCCAGGAAGTGGATGTTCGCCGCCCACATCGAGGTCATATGGAAGGGTAAGTACGTGTGACAGCAAATAATCGTTTGTGCGACACGGTCAACAAATTGAACGTGTCGCACATACGATGGAGGCTTGTCACATCGCACACGATATCGTATGCTTAATTGTAAGGTGTAAAGCAGGCTTTAGTTTCCTAAGTCCAAGTAAGACGAATCCTGTTCTATCCATTTTGGCTTTGACAATGTTCAGTTTGCCTTGCTTCATGGTTTATATATTCCAAATTCCAAAACTAATGATATCTGACAACAGGTTTTTGCTGCCCCATCCGAAAGCAGCAAAATGTCGGGTCAGGGATCTTGATTTCAGAGGTGTCACTTACTGGGCTGCTTAGTGTTATTTTGATAATACAACTGTTTTATCTGCTGCATATCTACCAGTTATCTGAATGCTGAGCTTTCTGTAATTCCACCCTAGTGATAATCACCTGCTGATAAAATAATGATTTTTCAAAACCTGCACCAAGCAGACCAGTAATTGACACATAGCTGTAATCAGGATCTCTGGTCTCACTACATTATGCTGTTCTCACATTAGGTAACAAAAACCTGATGACAGATTTCCTTTTAATATATGATGGTTCCTCGTTTAGGTCAGCATTAATGTTTCATTAGCTTTGTAGTTGTTCTACATTTGTGATTATAAAGTTCACTTAAAGTCACTGTATCCTATTACCTATTAACTGCAGAAACAAAGTAGATAAAATAAAAAATCCAGTAGATGGCAATAAAACATCAATTCCTAATACAAAGCAAAACATACAGTGGATAGAAAAATATTATGCTTAGTTACCTAAAGATACAGTTACAGTATCTTGTGAAATCTCACTGTTTAGTGAGGAGAGAGAGACATTAACGTGATCCCATATGCACAACTCCAAGGGACATGGCTGCCCTTTATTAGATGGCCAATCACTGCGCTACCCTGCTCTTCAATTGCAATAAGTATATTATTAAACTTGTCTTTGACGCTTTGTAGCTTCATTATCTAACACTGTTACACTGGAGATTTTTCACAAGCTTTATTTCCTGTGAAGCGACAGGTAAAAGCCTAAAACTCCACAAAATTGAAGACTGTATCTGCTCTGAGCAGCAACACCACACTGCCCAGAACAGATACTGTATGTTACTTCCATACTATGGAGTGACAGTGTGGCACCCCTGAAGCTTCAGTCACCACAGAGGTACTGCACCTCAGCCAGAGGTGCAGTATCCCATTCCCGGGTAAGGAGGAGGGTCACAAACCGGTATACACACAACATAGACACTCTCATTTAGCAACACTCCACTGGACAGTGGTTAGGGCAAGTTGCACCTATGTTGTGTCATCGGATTGCACAGTCCGAGCCAGGCTGGGGTGTGGAGTCTAGTTAGTGGGAGCAGACTAGAACGTTGGCCAGTCGGGAAGTAGAAGCGTAGGAGTAAAGACCTGTACCCTGCAGCTGCAGCAGCTCAGCCCAGGCACATGACAGAAAAGGTCCTAGAGCCCACGGGAAGTGTACCATACTCCCGTGGTCTCGTTCCACAGAAGACATACCGGAGTGGAGGGACTTGGCCGCAGAAGGGGACCGGCCCCTCAACTAGTGGAGAAAATTCAAGGCTCAGTTAGCTAACCGGAGGCTGAGGTTATTTCAAGTGCCGAAGCCACATTCACACACAACCAGTGAAAAGGTGACCACAGGGCTCTATGTGTGCAGATGCGGGACAGGCAGGAGAGGTCAGCGCAGGAAGATGAGCAGGAAAGAAACACAGGAGGGTTTATCGGGTTGTGCCTCCGAATTATCTGGGATCAGCTGGAGCCCATCACAGCAGGACTCAGCACCCCGAGGGCAGCATTTGTCTAGACGTGCTAACCTGGAACTCTTAACTGTGCGTAAAAACCTTGTGACTGCAGCCCTGTGTCGTCCGGTTATTCTCTGCGCCTCCGGCCATGCACCCCGCCATTACAGACTACTACTCCCAACAGCCCTGGGGCGCAGCTCTACCTGCAGAGAGCTATTTCAACTCTGCTGTGTCACAACAGACCCCAGGGGAACCGAACGGCAGCGGCGGCACCTATCTTGCCGCATACCACAGGTAGCGTCATGACATCTCCCCTGTAAATAATCCCCACCACCATCATCAGCCATCTTTTTAGTTTTCAGATTAAACACTTGACATGGGCTTTTATTTTTGGAAAAATCTGTAGGAAGGTAGTGGGACAGATCTTTCCCTCAAGCCCGGTCTTGCAAGTGGCCCATGTCCACAGCTTTTATCTAAAAATCAGCATGAAAGGTCGGATACAGAGTTGAAGGAGCTCGTTGTGAATGTCTGTGTGAAGCTGAATTTGGGACTTGGGGTGAAGCTCGATCACTCCTATACATTCCTATATTAGTGCATGTGACGCCTGTAACATTCTGACTGTGGATATGCCTGGCTGCAATCTGGAAGAATAAGTCTGTGTTTGCTATTAAATATGATAAATAGGACTTTGTTTAAACTAAACTTACCTGGGTCACTGCCTCTCTACAGCATTGCTGGTATAAGGTCTGCATCACTACACCACAGATTATCAATTGGATTCAGGTTTGGGCTCTAGCTGGGCCATTCCATAACCTAGATTTTCTTCTGGAGAAGTCATACTTTACTGATAGGATTGCTGAAAGGTGAAATTATTTTTCATATTCACCTTTTTAGTAGATGCCTTAAAAGGCAACCAATCACAAGGATTTTAGCGGGCTTTACACGCTACAATAAATCTAACGATGTGTCGGCGGGGTCACATCGTAAGTGACGCACATCCAGCATCGTTAGTGTTGTTGTAGCGTGTGAAACCTACGTGCGATTGCGATTGTACGAAAACACGTTGATCGCATACACGTCGTTCAAATTCTAAAAATTGAACGTCCGGTTGTTCAATGTTCCCGAGGCAGCACACATCGCTGTGTGTGACACCCCGGGAACGATGAACACATCTTACCTGCGTCCCGCCTGCAATGCGAAATGAAGGAGGTGGGCAGGATGTTTACGTCCCGCTCATCTCCGCCCCTCCGCTTCTATTGGCCGGCTGCCGTGTGACGTCGCTGTGACGCCGAACGTCCTTCCCACTACAGGAAGAGGATGTTCGCCGCCAACAGCAAGGTCGTCTGGAAGGTAAGTATGTGTAACGGGATTTAATCGTTTGTACGACAAGGGCAACAAATTGAACGTGCCGCACATACGATGGGGGTGTGTGCGATCGCATACGAGATCGCATGTGTAATTGTAATGTGTAAAGCTGGCTTTTCTCATATAAATTGCGGCACCACCAGTAAGCTCTTATATACAGTGTTCTAGAATGTATATAAATTCACCAAATGATCTGTATAACTTAAAAAAAAGTTTTTATTATACTCACTTGCAGGACGGTCCAGTCCGATCGGTGTCACTGATCTTGATCTGGTGCCTCCTTCCCTCTTGCCATCGCCTTTCCCTTGCTCTGCTACATGTCAATGATGTGTCCTACGTTATCCACATCGTGTCCTCCATTGCGCTCCTACGCAATTCTTTCTGCTCTGCTGAGGGTAGAGCAAAGAACTGTAATGCGCAGTTGTGGGAAAAGGTCAAACACACATGCGCACTACAAAGTGCACATGCGCAGTAGCACAATGGAGGACTCTGTGTGGATGACGTAGAACATAGCTTCCACATGGAGCAGGGAAAGAGGACAAGAATTGCAAGTAGGTAGGAAGCGCCGGGTCAAGACCAGTGACGCCCATTGGAACGGACCACCCCGCAGGTGAGTGTAAAGCTGTTTTTTATGTTATACAGATCGGCTTGGGGAATTATATACAGCGTTTTAGAATGATGTATATAAGAGTTTTCTGCTGGTGACCGCAGCTTATATGGGAAAAACATTGTGACAGGTTCCCTTTAAAGTCTGCTGTTGTGAATGTGTGTTAATTTTATTTTCTCCCTCAAAATGATTCCACCTTGTTTCTCAAATGAATTGTACAAATTGTGGGTGGCATTCAAAGTGGAAAAGTTCTGAAATGCTTCTTCTTGGTATGATATTTTTACATGATATAATACTGGCAGTTTAACATCGGTGTGTAGACTTGTTATATATACTGAAACCTTAAAAAAATAGACTATACATAATTTTTCTTCCAAAACATTGTTTTGTAGCTTTATTTTTTATATGTAGACCAAACAATACATATAAAGACATAAAATAATAAAAGAGCAATTAATTGATAAAAACAAACAAACTAGGACTAAATATAATGAAACATGGGTATGGACAGGAAAAGGTCAATCAAAATAATAATTGTCCCATTATTGAATTGACATTTTGCATAGATACTTTAAATATCTTGCCAGAACCAAAACGTTAGTATAGAAAGATTACTACCAATTAAGTGCCTGTGAAAATTGATAAATGCTAATAATTTAAATGAACACTAGATGGCATTGGTGCTCAATTGTTGTCTATAAATATTTTTATTACAAATACACCGCACTCAACCATGGGTCACCATCTGTCAAAATCTATTGCAGATAAGGTGAAGCTAATAATTTTCTTGACCAAGCAAAGTTGGTACCAAAGGTTACTTATTTTGAAGAGCGCGGGATAGAAAAATCACTAGACAGCCATCAGTAATTCTGCAATTAATGCAACAAGCCCCTTGTATTAGAAAACAAGACTAGCAGATTTATTAAACATATAACATCTTAAAGTTCAATGCAATGTAAAAGACATGAATAGCAATTCATGTGACACATTAAGTTCACATTTCATGGAACCTGAATAACCTATTGTCCTATCCCATCTTAGAAAGATCACAATTTCTCTCACAAGTACCAAGATTGCGTCCCCTGACGCGCGTTTTGCTTTTGCTGGTTGCTTCCTCAGAGGGAGTTTGACAACTCAGAGGGGGGACAAGCTTCTGAATTATTTTTCAACACTTAGATAAAAGTAAAAGTATACATGGTTGGTATCAACGAACGCCTACTGACATGGGGAATCATACCATGACTCATGTAAGTTTTACTATATAGTGAACATCGTGAATAAAAAGAACAAAAGCCATTGTGAAATTTCACTTTTTTCACAATTTTTACTGAAAAATAAAAAAAAGTTATGTCTCTCAGAAGAAGGGGAGAAAAAAACGAAAATGAAAAATCACCCACGAGTGAAGAGGGTTAAATAGGGGGTTGTGAATTTTTACTTACTTTTTTTCTTATATATAATTATTTTTTATATATATATATTTTACTTTATATTTTGTCTAAACAGTAAGGGGTTAATGAATTTGGAGCACCTTTTCATTGCTGTGTGCCAGCATCAGAATGTACTCTAGGCAAGTACTGGAGTGCATTGCTTTCCAAATTTTATGCCATGTTTGCGGTGTAAATTATGATGAATCTGTTCTGTCATACTTGTGTGATGCCCTGGCCTATCAGGTCGTCACAGGGTATTGTGCAATCTGCACTTCTGCATGATATCCACCTCCTCCTTGGTTACAGGTCCCTGACCTTTGGTGTTGCTAAGAACAAGCTAATCAAAACCCTAGGAACACTCTGCACCACACCCACCAGACACACTAGTGGACAGCCTGAAGGGAATAGGGTCGCCCACTTGGGGGGTTGGTTAAGGGGAGGTCAGGAGTGTCAGGAGACAGTTAGTTGAGGAGTGACTCTCAAGAGGAGAGTTCGCAAGTTGAGGAGTGACTCTCGAGAGGAGAGGTCAGGAGCTGGGCTTCCTGAGACTACTAGGTGGCAGACGTTGGTCTGGGCCTGGTAGGAGCTGGACACCGGTCGCAGGGGATTGTGACAAGGGGCACAGACTGTCGAGGAGGACAACCGGCGGCCTTGTGCCATCACCGGGCAGGGGCCAGGGCACGACGGGTTACGTGGACCCTAGAAAGTAGCTTCAGGCATCCTGGTAATTTACCCGACGAGGACAGAGCCTTCAAGATCCATTCTCCACCAAAATCGGGGTACTAGCACAACGAGGGGGATAGGACTTTACCACTACATAGTCCAGAAAATCCAAGCGTGAACCCTGAAAGCAATCTCACCCAGTTAGCCATACTGCTGAGCAGGACCCGTTTAGTTCTATGCTAAAAGGGACCAACTACAGAAAAGAGGTGCCAAGGTCAAGGTCACAGGCTAACAAGCAACACCAACTTGCATGGGATCCAGGCGTCCTCCCGCCCTGCTGCAGTGGCATCAAGAACTTTGGTTTACCAAGGTTGTTAGCGTCAGCGTTATTGTACTGAGTACGCAATTATCCCTTACCGGCCCGACGGCACCTCCCCGACACCATCATCGAGTCCCAGGGCATTCCCCCCTACCCGTGGAGGGGTTATACACCTAGCTGCCCCCACCATTGCCACCGGGTACTCCCAATCGCAGCGGTGGTACTCCATCTTACCACGCACCATGGGTGGCGTCACAAACCTTTCACACCTTCCCCTGTAAACACCCCCCTTTATTCCGGGTGGCTGTGCGACCCCAACCCCTCGGATCCAGAGACCCCTCGAGCCACCGCGGATCCGGATCTGACCGACAGCGGCAGGCTGCCGATGCGGGGGCAACACACTTGGCTACACCTTCTCACGACAAAGTAAAAAATGCAATCACTTTTCAAAAAGTTAGTGAAGCTGATGTAAATGTAGCGCCCCTGAACACCTCAGTGTGCTACAAGGTTCTGCATCCCCACCAGGATGCAGGGCCTACCCCCTTAGGTACCCAGAACCACAGTGCCAGTAACACCAAAAACCCAGGTAATCCCAGTTTTCCCCAACAATCCCCCATATAATGGTACTTAGCTAGGGTGGGACCATGGATAGCCGCCTAGAGGTGGAGCCTCTCCAGTCCACTAGTTGACCAGGTGGGAGGGGCAGACTGTGGAGATTAGTCAGTGTGTGTGTTGACAGTGAAGTGTAAAGAGGTGACTGAGCAACAGCCTGACTCGGGTTAACGGTGACCTGGTGCCCGGAAGAGGTGGTTGCCAGTGGAGTACGGTGGAGTACTCCTGGAACTACGCACCGACGGGGTACAGGACCTTAGGACAGGAAAGAGCTTTAAGCCGACCTGTTAACACCTGCACAGCAAACGGGGACCGTCAAGGACCTTGCTGACCCTGAAGAATCCGAAGACTCAGTAGCAAAGGGAGAGCCGGGGACTCGACCAGAGACTCCAACCCCACAGGGTTCACGCTACCATCAGGTGGACAGAGCTGGACAAACCACAAACCAGGGACCCCCAGTGTTCCAGACCATGGGGACCCACTTACCAGAGACAGGTGCAGGGGAAGAAGGTACAAGAGAACCAGACTGGCACTGGGACGAAGGGGACCTGGAGGCGAAACCAGCCGGCCTCGGGCAACCAGTTAACACCCGAAAAGTAAGTAAACAGTTGCACTGAATACCCGTCTGGACTCCTTCTTCTGACGTCTGTGAAGCCCCGCAGGTGTTGTGTCGGTGTCGGTGCGTTACCTTCAGGGACTCCACGTTGCTGGATCTCCGTCACTGGTAGGAAATCTTCTGTTTTGATCGTGACGCCACTCCCAGTATTGCGGCCAGTAGGGACCGCCACTGCAGGTTAGGGGAACGCCTGGGGCTGATGGTGTGTGCAGTTAGATGTAGTAGCCTCCTGAGAGTGAGGCAAGCCCCAGGGCCCTGTGTAAGTTTGTAGTACCACAAGTCGCAGAATGACCACACAGGCAGGATGTCTTTCAGGGTTTTTACTCACTTCAGGTGGCAGGGTGAGTAACCCGGGCGTAGCTGAGATGAACCAGGTGGGAACCAGGTATCCTTCAGGCTGACTTTATGAGGGTGACTACTGACTCGCCTTCCTTAGCCCTTGGTGGTTTGGGGTGACCCCGACTTTGAGTCCCTATGGGGGTCACCCAGGGAAGATGCTGCAGCCTCTCTCCCCTTGTTGTTTGCCGTGTGCTTGTTCCCCGGACCAGGCCACTCCAGCTTCTTGCCTCCTATGACCTATGGGCCCTCACTGCGGTTACGTGGCTGCGGCTTTTGTGGTGATGTGGTGTGGGCTTTGAGAGCCCCACACTGGCAGGTTTAGCAGAAGAAAGCTGGATCTATCTTCGCTTCGGGATCTGCCGCCCGGTTGGGCCTGGTGCTCTCTAGCAGTCTCCTTACTTCCCACTCCGTGCACTCTCTAGCTGAAGCTGGCTTTCAGGCAGCACTCCTAGTTGACCGTTCTCCCCCGTCTGTAGCCACTGCGCGGGCGCTGTTAGACAGCAACAGCCCCACAGGTCTGCTCCTCACTGAGCCCTATGGAGTTCTCTGCTCTAACTGACTCACTGCTCCTCCTCTCCTGTTCTTGCCTACGCCACCTAGCAACCAGACTCTCTTACCACACCCCTTGAGAGGAGATGGAGGCTCTACCCCCTCCACTATTCCAGTGAAGGTGAAGGCTTGCCCCCTCCTGGGATCCCCAGGGGTCCTCTCATGGGTACATGTGTGAGACCTGATCACTATGCGCCTGTGTTCCACACCCCTGTCAGCCTTCTGGATTACCTGTATTGTACTGTCCCCAGCATGGGTGCAGCACTCAGTGGTGCCTGACCAGGTCAGGGGCGCCACATTCCCCCTTAGTTATCACCAGCACGTCCTCGGGCTGCAAGACAACATTTTAAAATGCATAAAACATTAAAACATGTAAAACATTTAAAAGCACCAGGTATCAGACATCACCACCCTCCACCCACAAGTCCGTTAACCCACCCAAAACCCTCTCAGGAGGCAGGTCACCGGTCCTGTTGGTAACCAGGTCTGGGCCATCCGTTTCCCCAGACCTTTCCTCCAATCTTCCTCTCCCGTTGGCCGCGACTTCAGCCACTTCTGGCAGGATGTAGAGGCGGCTTTCATGGGCTGGTGGTTTCAGGGTATACCTGGCCTGGTGGATCCGCGCCGTCAGCCTCTTCTGGCAGGATGCAGAGGCGGCCTCCACAGTTGGTGCTGACCAGGTACCCTCTTTGTGGTGGTGAGCCAAGGCCCCATAAACAGGCGTGCTCTCTGGTCGCAGGTGAGCCAAGGCCCTTTTCTACGGACGGGCCCCCCTGGTTGCAGACGAGCCAAGCCCCTAAACAGGCTGGCCCTGGTGGTGGTGCCACTGGTGTAACTATTTACACTGCGAGAGTTTGTGGCTATAGCAAGTTCATAGCCTTAAGTTTATTTCTCACAATAGTTTTTGTGGGCGCATTTCTTAAACGTTGCAAACAAAACTTTTCAAAACTTTAACTTCTGTACTTCTTTTCTGTACTTTACTTTACTCCTCTTTTTCACTAGGGCGAGGGCACGTTGGGCACTGGCACCTGTGACTTTCTTGCTCTCCGTCGTCGTCCGTGGTTGTTTCATCTGTAGGATCTTTGTCTGTGGTTGTTGCATCTGTAGGATCTTTATCTTTCCTTTCTTGGTCTTCGTCTGTTTCCTTTTCTGTATCTGTTTCTTTATCTCTGTCTTTTCTTTCTTGTCTTTCTTGTCTTTCTTGTCTTTCTTGTCTTTCTTGTCTTTCTTGTCTTTCTTGTCTGGGACATGGTGCTACGTCTAAGGCATAGTAGCCCCTTTCTCCTTGATGTAAGGTAAACTGTACTAAGTCCCCAATTTTCAAATTTCTGCCTGAATGTCCTCTGGGCAGGTGGGCTTGAACATCTCTCCGATTTACAAATATGCCCTCTTTTATTCCTTTTACTACAATGAAGCCGTATCCGCTTTTCAGGTTGAAGTCCTCTACTATTCCTCTGTAAAGGGGTCCTCTAGCCTGGGCTTTGGACCTTCTTAGGCACCTTTTCTCCTCCAGGTCTCTGACCGTGACCTCCCTCTGCTCTGGAGACTGCGGTGTTGGAGCAACCTGTGTTCTGCTGCGCCGTGTCTTGCGGGCTGGGTTCATGCTTGCAGGCTTCCAGGTGAGGTCTTTAGGTTGATCTTCATCTGCTGACGGTGTCAAGTCCTCCTCCTCCCAGCGGGAATAGGGCAGCATCTCCGGCTCTGGGTAGGGGTCTGCTGCGGTTAGCGTCGGAGTCAGCCCTTCTGCTTCATGGTCTCCTCTCCCCCTTAGTTCTTCGCTGCACTCCTTTGGTGGCAGTGCTGGGGATGGGCTGTCTTCAGCTGGTCTGGGCAGTAGACTCTCTGGCGCAGCTGCAGGAGTTGTCTGAATCTCCTTGGGGGTATACGGAGGGAGCAGGTACCGATCCACCATCTCTTGCGGGAACTGGGCCTCTAGGTCAGCCTTCAGCTTCCAGTATTCGGGGTCCTCTCCTATCAGGGTCTTCCTAGCAGGGACCTCTCTGGACTGGGGAGCGGTGTCTGCTCTGGCCTTGCAGGCCGGGGAAAATAGTGATGCAATCTCTTGGCGGGCCGCGCCCTGTATGGCGGCGGCCTGGTCTTGGCGGGCCACGCCTGGCATGACGGCGGCCTGGTCTTGGCGGGCCGCGCCCGGCATGGCGGCGGCCTGGTCTTGGCGGGCCGCGCCCGGCATGGCGGCGGCCTGGTCTTGGCGGGCCGCGCCTGGCATGGCGGCGGCCTGGTCTTGGCGGGCCGCGCCTGGCATGACGGCGGCCTGGTCTTGGCGGGCCGCGCCCGGCATGGCGGCGGCCTGGTCTTGGCGGGCCGCGCCCGGCATGGCGGCGGCCTGGTCTTGGCGGGCCGCGCCTGGCATGGCGGCGGCCTGGTCTTGGCGGGCCGCGCCCGGCATGGCGGCGGCCTGGATCAGTGTCGCTGTTGCAGGGGGCTCTGTGCAGGCTGGGCTGGACGTCGCTGCATCGATCGGAGCTTGGCGGGCCGCACCCGGCGGGGCTGCGGCCTGGTTCAGCATGTCACTTGCGGCGCGGACGAGCGTCGCTGCTGCGTTGGGGTCTTGGCGGACCGGGTTTAGCAGGGTGGCAGCCTGGGTCAGCGTCACACCTGCAGCACGGATGAGCACTGCCGTGGTGGTCGGAGCCCTGCGGGACAGGCGGGGCATCGCTCCAGCGGCCTGGGCTTGGCGGGCCGCTTCTAGCGTGGCTGCGGCCTGGTTCGGTGGCGCCGCGCCGGGCGCCTCTTCCGGGACCGCGGGCGTGGCAGCAGGGGTCGGGGCACTTGTGCTGGCCGGGGCAACACCGGACTCACCCATCGGGGTCTGAATCGTCGTCGCCGCTCGATCCGGCAGGCTCCGCGCGGCTCCCTCCTCATAGGTCCGCACCGCCGCAGCCATCTCCAGGAGCTCCGTGCGTTCTTCCCTAAGCTGTCGCACAATCCCGGCCTCCAGCCGGTCACAGAAGAGGGCAAGCTCCCGGCACCACCAGGCAGCAGAGCCTGGTTCTGGGTATCCGCGTCTGGATTCCATTTCTGCTCTCCGCAGCAGCAGGTTTGTGGCTTCCCTTCTCTCCCGCCGTTTCTGGACGCTTCCGCTCTCATAGCCGGCAAGGTCAGAACTCTGCAGGTGATCTCTGGGTAGCCACACCCCTTCGTGGGCGGTAACTTCTTCCAGCGCGGGCTGCTGTTGTTTTTCAGCGCGCTTTTCATGGTGGCAATATGGCGGCGCTTCCAATTTTTCAAGCGGACCGCCCAGGCACATGGTCACCTGTCTGAACAGGTCTAGTCCTTATCCTGTTCGTGACGCCAGATGTGAAGCCCCGCAGGTGTTGTGTCGGTGTCGGTGCGTTACCTTCAGGGACTCCACGTTGCTGGATCTCCGTCACTGGTAGGAAATCTTCTGTTTTGATCGTGACGCCACTCCCAGTATTGCGGCCAGTAGGGACCGCCACTGCAGGTTAGGGGAACGCCTGGGGCTGATGGTGTGTGCAGTTAGATGTAGTAGCCTCCTGAGAGTGAGGCAAGCCCCAGGGCCCTGTGTAAGTTTGTAGTACCACAAGTCGCAGAATGACCACACAGGCAGGATGTCTTTCAGGGTTTTTACTCACTTCAGGTGGCAGGGTGAGTAACCCGGGCGTAGCTGAGATGAACCAGGTGGGAACCAGGTATCCTTCAGGCTGACTTTATGAGGGTGACTACTGACTCGCCTTCCTTAGCCCTTGGTGGTTTGGGGTGACCCCGACTTTGAGTCCCTATGGGGGTCACCCAGGGAAGATGCTGCAGCCTCTCTCCCCTTGTTGTTTGCCGTGTGCTTGTTCCCCGGACCAGGCCACTCCAGCTTCTTGCCTCCTATGACCTATGGGCCCTCACTGCGGTTACGTGGCTGCGGCTTTTGTGGTGATGTGGTGTGGGCTTTGAGAGCCCCACACTGGCAGGTTTAGCAGAAGAAAGCTGGATCTATCTTCGCTTCGGGATCTGCCGCCCGGTTGGGCCTGGTGCTCTCTAGCAGTCTCCTTACTTCCCACTCCGTGCACTCTCTAGCTGAAGCTGGCTTTCAGGCAGCACTCCTAGTTGACCGTTCTCCCCCGTCTGTAGCCACTGCGCGGGCGCTGTTAGACAGCAACAGCCCCACAGGTCTGCTCCTCACTGAGCCCTATGGAGTTCTCTGCTCTAACTGACTCACTGCTCCTCCTCTCCTGTTCTTGCCTACGCCACCTAGCAACCAGACTCTCTTACCACACCCCTTGAGAGGAGATGGAGGCTCTACCCCCTCCACTATTCCAGTGAAGGTGAAGGCTTGCCCCCTCCTGGGATCCCCAGGGGTCCTCTCATGGGTACATGTGTGAGACCTGATCACTATGCGCCTGTGTTCCACACCCCTGTCAGCCTTCTGGATTACCTGTATTGTACTGTCCCCAGCATGGGTGCAGCACTCAGTGGTGCCTGACCAGGTCAGGGGCGCCACACGTCCACTGCACCATACACCTGCTGAGGCAATACCTTACTTGCGGAGGGACTACCATACTAGCTGCAAAACCATTAGCCCCAGTAGAGACACTACATGCCCAATCTTAAAATAAAAATACCAGGGTCTATTGATACTATCTGCTTGACGGCATGTGAAAATCTGTTAATGCTGGGCATCGCTCTAAATTACTGATCCATCAGAGAACTTACTAGAAAAGACCTCTTGGTCGAACACCTGATACCCAACAGACTGGTTCTCACTGCTCATAAAAAAGAAAAGGTCACACATACTTTTTGTTTCTGCATCCGCTCCTTGAGTGATTAACATTCAGAGCAGTTCCAGAAAACTTTGGGTTCTGCAAGTTTTAAAAAATAATGGAAATGCCATTGTTGATGTTTGGACTAGAGAGACATTGTCACATGACGATCAGCTCTAAACTCGCCAGGTGTCATAGCGTCTTCTGACCCTGTTCACACTCCAGAGTCTGTACCGCCACCTGGTTCTTGAGAGTTGCTTAGATTAGAGCCAGGCATCGACCTGTTATGTGATCGGTCTAGCAGGAGTTAATTTCTTACTTAAGCAAGCATTGTTGACCTTAGGGAGATCAACATATCCACTTGCTTAAGTAGTCTTTTACTAGGCATTGCCCCCACTAGCCAGATTCCTACTCCACACTGATGAGGGGCAAATTCCCCGAAACGGCTGTCTGTGGATGGATACCATGTTTGGTATAGGTGGTCTCCTTGACTGGAGACTGCCCTTCCCGTGGTTGTTCCTTCCCGGTGAAAGACCTGGCTAGTTTCCTGTCAGCGTTGAGAAACACGTGATGGTGTCTCCGCGGCTTTCTTATTTACATGTAATAGACTGTGTGCACAAATATTAGGCAGTAGTTTGTGTTTTTTATTATCAATTTTATTATTGAACAGTCAATTCAAAAGATTAACAAACATGAAGCCTGAATATTTAAGAAAGTAAAAGTAAGTTTTATCTTTAGTAGGAGAATATGTACAGTGCCTACAAGTAGTATTCAACCCCCTGCAGATTTAGCAAGTTTACACATTTGGAATTAACTTGGCATTGTGACATTTGGACTGTAGATCAGCCTGGAAGTGTGAAATGCACTGCAGCAAAAAAGAATGTTATTTCTTTTTTTTTATTTTTTTTTTTTTAAATTGTGAAAAGTTTATTCAGAGGGTCATTTATTATTCAACCCCTCAATCCACCAGAATTCTGTTTGGTTCCCCTAAAGTATTAAGAAGTATTTCAGGCACAAAGAACAATGAGCTTCACATGTTTGGATTAATTATCTATTTTTCCAGCCTTTTCTGACTAATTAAGACCCTCCCCAAACTTGTGAACAGCACTCAAACTTGGTCAACATGGGGAAGACAAAGGAGCATTACAAAGCCATCAGAGACAAGATCGTGGAGGGTCACAAGGCTGGCAAGGGGTACAAAACCCTTTCCAAGGAGTTGGGCCTACCTGTCTCCACTGTTGGGAGCATCTTCCGGAAGTGGAAGGCTTATGGAACTACTGTTAGCCTTCCACAGGCTGGACAGCCTTTAAAAGTTTCCACCCGTGCCGAGGCCAGGCTTGTCCGAAGAGTCAAGGCTAACTCAAGGACAACAAGGAAGGAGCTCCGGGAAGATCTCATGGCACTGGGGACATTGGTTTCAGTCAATACCATAAGTAACATACTCCACCGCAATGGTCTCCGTTCCAGACGAGTACGTAAGGTACCTTTACTTTCAAAGCGTCATGTCAAGGCTCGTCTACAGTTTGCTCATGATCACTTGGAGGACTCTGAGACAGACTGGTTCAAGGTTCTCTAGTCTGATGAGACCAAGATCGAGATCTTTGGTGCCAACCACACACGTGACGTTTGGAGACTGGATGGCACTGCATACGACCCCAAGAATACCATCCCTACAGTAAAGCATGGTGGTGGCAGCATCATGCTGTGGGGCTGTTTCTCAGCCAAGGGGCCTGGCCATCTGGTCCGCATCCATGGGAAGATGGATAGCACGGCCTACCTGGAGATTTTGGCCAAGAACCTCCGCTCCTCCATCAAGGATCTTAAGATCCCAAAGCACACAGCCAAGATAACCAAGGCCTGGTTCAAGAGGGAAAAAATCAAGGTGTTGCAGTGGCCTAGTCAGTCTCCTGACCTTAACCCAATTGAAAACTTGTGGAAGGAGCTCAAGATTAAAGTCCACATGAGACACCCAAAGAACCTAGATAACTTGGAGAAGATCTGCATGGAGGAGTGGGCCAAGATAACTCCAGAGACCTGTGCCAGCCTGATCAGGTCTTATAAAAGACGATTATTAGCTGTAATTGCAAACAAGGGTTATTCCACAAATTATTAAACCTAGGGGTTGAATAATAATTGACCCACACTTTTATGTTGAAAATTTATTAAAATTTAACTGAGCAACATAACTTGTTGGTTTATAAGATTTATGCATCTGTTAATAAATCCTGCTCTTGTTTGAAGTTTGCAGGCTCTAACGTATTTGCATCTTATCAAACCTGCTAAATCTGCAGGGGGTTGAATACTACTTGTAGGCACTGTACATCTGCATAGTTATTAGGTAACAATTAGGGTCCAGAATTATTATGGAACTAATTGAAAAAACATATATAGATGTATCTCAATAAATTAGAATATCATCAAAAAGTTAATATATTTCAGTAATCCAATATAAAAAGGGAAACACATATATAGAGTCATTACAAACAGAGTGATCTATTTCAAGTGAATATTTTCTTTAATATTGATGATTATGGCTTACAGCCAATGAAAACCCAAAAGTCATTATCTCAGAAAATTAGAATAATTACCACCAAACACCTGGAAAGACTTCCTAAACATTTAAAATGGTCTCTTAGTCTGGTTCAGTAGGCTACACAATCATGGGCAAGACTTCTGATTTGACAGATGTCCAGAAGGTAGTCACTGCCACACTCCACAATAAGGGTAAGTCACAAAAGATCTTTGCTAAGGAAGCTGGCTATTCACAGAGTGCTGTATCCAAGCATAATAATGGACAGTTGAGTGGAAGGAAAAAGTGTGATACAAAAAGGTGCAGTTTTATTGCTACCTCGAACTGTCACCGGGATAGAATTTGCTCCAGTATAAAAAAAACATTGGTCCATATTATTTACTGATACTCTATTGGAAGGGCAGTTACCAAAATTACCAAGGATGATACCAAAGATAGGTCCAAATTTAAAGGATCTCTAAAGCAAGCTTTACACGCTACAATATATCTAACGAGATGTCGGCGGGGTCACATCGTAAGTGACGCACATCCGGCATCGTTAGTGTTGTAGTAGTGTGTGAAACCTATGTGCGATTCCGATTGTACGCAAAAACGTTGATCGCATACACGTCGTTCATTTTCGAAAAATTGAACGTCCGGTTGTTTAATGTTCCCGAGGCAGCACACATCGCTGTGTGTGACACCCCGAGAACGATGAACACCGCTTACCTGCGTCCCACCTGCAATGCTGAAGGAAGGAGGTGGGCGGGATGTTTACGTCCCGCTCATCTCCGCCCCTCCGCTTCTATTGGCCGGCCGCTGTGTGACGTCGCTGTGACGCCGAACGTCCCTCCCCCTTCAGGAAGTGGATGTTTGCCGCCCACAGCGAGGTCATATGGAAGGTAAGTACGTGTGACGGGGGTTACAGCATTGTGCGACACGGGCAACAAATTGTCCGTGCCGCACAAATGATGGGGGCGGGTCCGATCGCAAATGCAATCGCACGTTTAATTGAAACGTGTAAAGCAGGCTTTAGTCAAAAGCTACTATCTGGCAAAACGAAGCAATTTTTTTTAAACTTCAGGGGAACTGTGTAGCCTGTCCGAACATTATTAGATTGAAATTCTTCTCATCCTCTGATGGCCTAAAACAGTATCAGATTAAGTATAACATATCATGTATCAAACAGTACACATGTCGCCCGGATACTTCATAATAAGTGAAGCACACATGGTTACAATTATGGGCGGCAATTCCAAAATTAAACAGAGTTTAAATGGGCCATAAACCTCATTCCCCTATAGCACCCCCTGAGGAAAGGATCACTGAAACGCGCGTCGGGGCATAGCGGCATACTTTGGATTATTCACAGACCACTTAGAAGGTATAATTTTCCTTGCAAGCTAGGATATGTTTACAATGTTGTGTTATATAGGATCATTATACCGTATTCTTTTCCATATATAGCATATTAAATGAACATTCTACTTTGCACCGTGCACTTTGTTATATATGACAAATGGATAGATATTTATTTAAATAAGTGGTCTTTGCACTAAGCACTTTATCTTCCTAGTAAAACTGCTGCTATAATTTATGGGACTTTTTCCTGCCTTACATTTATATGGATTTGTAATGAATATTTATTTTAATTATTGAATAAAAAATATTAATTTTAACATTATTTACATCATCATTTCCTTTATTTATTGAATCCCTATGGATTTTTTATCTGAAGGTTTTTTGATATTTATATGTTGTGTACTATGCCACCTGCCTGTGTACAAAAATTTAAGTGGGACTCACATCGCAAGAATTGATGTGAGCACACCAGAGACATCTTGGCAGCAAAGGAAGCTACAGATTTTTCCACATTAAAAATCGTTCCTAAGCATTTTTACATTCAGCATAACTTCAATCCCTATGGTTTAAAATTTAAAAATCCACTGTGGCATTAGAGGTAGGTGAATAAATTGTTGGCCCAAAAAGAATGTAAGTGGATTGTGACTTTAAACACTATGTCACCATTGGAACTCAGTGAGACATTAAGTTTTGTTCCTTTTCTTTGAAATTTTGTTCCATTACATAATTCTGTACCATCAATAGTCCTTAATCTTATCTTTGCTTTTTTTTTTTTTTTGCTTTTAATTACTTTTTTTGGTTTGTCTTGTCTCTAGTATTTGGTATGCTGTTTTCTTCGGTCTGTATGGATGATGGACTTTTGGCGTGTATTACTTGGTCCAAGTGGGCAATCATCTTGGGTGGACGCTCTGCAATCAACGTTCATTATATCGTTATAAATATGGAATTGCATATTTTCCCTTTCATTATGTTTTATGTGTAGCATACTATTTTAATCATGTCATGTATTATTTTTATGATTTTCACACTTATTGTGTTTTATATATTCTATTCCCAAATGTGTTCATTACACTAGCTGTCACTGCTTCAAATTAGGTAATTTTTTTTATACGTATTCATTGTATGTATCCAGATACATATGTTGATCACTTTCTTATCACTGCTGTTTATGTCATACTTTACATACTTGCATTATACAGCTTTTTATATTTATATCTTTATATACACAATATTGTTGACACATGTTAATAGTGTTCATTACTAACACAATATATGACTTTTTTGTCACTTCCATATACTTTTTTTTTTATGTACAGTCATATTGTTTTAGCTCCTTGCACTTTACCCTTTCCCATTTCTTTTCCTTTTTTGATTTTTATTTCTATTACGTTTTTTCCTTATCTATCACTATTTTTTCATTTTCTTTACAATCCATACGACACTGATACTAGTTATTGAGTCACACCCAATATAAATGCCTCCATGTAATCTACAAGAAAATGGCCACCATTGTGCACATGTGCGTTGAGCCCTACTTCTTGTTCAGGCCATGCCAGCCATCAATAAAAATGCTGTCTGCATGCAAATGGCGTCAATGGGTTTTGTGTTATCCAGCATGCATGTGGCGCAATGATGGCGACAGGTGGCTTTACTTTACAATGCCAGTTTCCATGCTCATGCGCCACCTGTTCATCATTCCACATCAGGCAATGGGCATAAATACCGGTGAAGGATTGCCAGCACAGCATCTCCCCTTGATAAAGCATCTAGAAAAACGCACATCAGGGCTGCATGGTGGACATCCCTATGGGTGAGTAGTGCATTATGCACTTTCTTACAAGCAGCAAGTAGCCACTATTGTAGAGTTTCGTATTCTCTTATTGACTGCATTCTACCTATTTCCTGACCTTTCAGCTATGCACTGTCATAGTTGCATTTTTGTGTCACTTCAATTTTGAAGCTGAGTGCATATAGGTGAAATAGGCTATCATTTCAGACTTTTTAATTGTTTTTGATCATGGTATGGTTTTGCTGCGTTTCTCCCCTCCCCCTTTTTTGCATGTCTCTCTACCTGGGGTTTATGTATCCTCCTTATTTTGACCCTCCGTTTCATCTCATGTTATCTTGCATTTTTTTGTTTTAAATTGTTTTCAATAAATATTGTATTTTTATTCATTCCCAATATTTCTTTGGTGCTTTTTCCCGCTTTCTCCAGCCACACTTGTTGTTGTTCAGTTTCTTCATCTGTTGACAATCAGCTTTTAGTGCAGCTCCAACCAGAGCACTCCAGACACTGTTCAAAAAGGTGTCCCATTTTCTTTTACCATAAATTCCTTTTAAGAAGTAGCCACAAGTTCTCAATAGGGTTTTATGTAGTGATGAGCCACCACCCTAGTGTTCGGGTTCGGTTTGTCGAACTTCGGGTGTGCTCGTCGAATGTTCGACGAACACTTTCGAACACCGTCGTACACCATTGAAAACAATGACAGGCAAACACAAACACACACAACTCATAGAAAACACATAGAAAACACCTTCTAAGGTGTCCAAAAGGTGACAAACTACTCAGAAGAAACAACAAACACATGGAAAGTGACAAGTACATATACTCATGCGAAGAGAAAAGAGCTGGACAAATAAAAGGAGGAGAAGACACAGATATAGGCATGTCATGCCCTTCTAAAATCATGTGAAATACAGCAAGACGACTCCAACAAGAGTCTCCATTTTTTCCGAAAATTTGGGCACAGACACCACTTAAGTGGCATCAATTGTCCCACAGTTGCAAACTTAAAATGGTTATGTTCATGAAGCACATTCAAAAATCCACAAGCCTTTAGTCTCCCCAGGATGACCGAGGGTTATAAAAGTCCTTTGCGGATCCATGACCTGTTCATCTTGATGAACATTAGTCTGTCCACATTTTCACTGGACAGACGCGTGCGCTTATCTATCAGCACTCCACCAGCAGCACTGAACACACATTCCGAGAGAACGCTGGCTGCAGAACACGACAAGATCTCCAAGGCGTAAGTGGCAAGCTCAGGCCATTTGTCCATATTGGAAGCCCAAAATTAGTAAGGCTCCAGTTGCACAGTCATAGCATCTATGTTCACTTGGAGATACTCCTTGTATCAACCTCTCCAGGCATTGACTATGTGTCAGACTTCTTGTGTCTTCTGGCCATGCAAAGGATGGTCTAAAAAAATCATGAAACGAGTCCATCAAATTGCTGTTACTACCAGATACGGTGTTACTGGTACGGTTTGAGTGATGACTCGACAGTCCCATGGTTGGCAAGTTAGAACTGTGAGATTCACGCTGTGCACCACTGGTGTTTAGTGGAAAAGCCGATCTAAGATTGTGTAAACAGCTTCTGCTGATACTCCTGCATACGTGCGTCCCTTTCTATGGCAGGAACTATTTCGCCAAATTTTATCTTGTACCAGGGATCTAAGAGTGTGGCAACCCAGTAGTCAGCATTACTTCGAATTCTGACAATCCAAGGGTCATGTTGTAGGTAGTGCAGCAAGAAGGCACTCATGTGTCTTGCACATCCAGGAGGACCAAGTCCTTGTTGTGTTGGTGGCGGTGAGGTGAGAATCATGCTTCCTTCCTCTGCCCTCTCCCCCCGACCTCCCACAACAGAAATTTGATCAAGTTCTCCCTCATCTGCTGAGTCTTCCATGCCCATCGCCAGTTTGTTCTCCATTTCTTCCTGGGCTCCTGCACGTTCCTCAACAGTTTGCCTGCTACCATGTGTCCATGTTAATCCCTCTCCCCCACCGTCCCATGCCTGCCGCCTTGGTGCTGCTGACCGTCTGGACCTTGGAGATCGATCTTGTTATCCCTTCCGCATATGACTCCTCCACTACTTCCTCCCCTTTCTCTTGTCCCACTACCTGACTCCGAACGCTGTTTAGAGTGTGCTCCAGCATGTAGATGACCGGAATAGTCATGCTGATAATGGCATCGTCAGCGCTAAACATCTTTGTCACCATGTCAAAACTGTGCAGAAGGGTGCATAGGTCCTTGATCTGAGACCACTCCAGCAGCTCTGCCCCACCTCTGCATCTCATTGGCCAAGGCTATACATCATAATGTGACGCCCTGGCAAAACCAGGTAGTCAAACACTAGGCCCCCGCACAACTCCATCCCCCACAGGGTCACATACAGCCGACCTGAAACCCTAGTCACCCCCCTCAGGGCAAGACAGGCACACCAGTGGGCGGGACCAGGTGGTTAGGGAACGCCCACCCAGGGGTCTAGACAGCCCGGGGCGGGAAAACAAGCAGTTAAGCTTCAGATCAAGTTGGAGTTCAAGTTGAGAGGAGTGGAGGCTGGGGCTAGGCGTAGCTCCAGCAGAGGAGAAGTTCAAGTTGAACGGTGCCAGGGTCGGAGCCCTGGTGCCTTGGCTAGGTGGCAGACGGTGGTCTCCGTCAGCAGGAGACGGGAAGACGGCTCGGCAGATCCGAGGTGGACCGGGACAGGTTTGGAGACCGCCGATACCGACACCGGAGACCCGACCGGAAACCGTGCACAGAGGGGGTACTCGGACCCTGAAGCCAGGACCAGAACCAATGGCCTAGCTAATCAACTGATTGAGGGCAGGATTATAGGTCCTGTCCCAACCAAAGTCCCAAAAGCAGACAATCACCCACAAAGAGGGATAGGGCAACCGCCAGGGCCCATAGATCCCACGGGTCGGCGTCAGCAGGCACGGCTCCTCAGGTACACAAAAAGCCGGGAGCGGACTCCCGTGTTCCATACCGGGAAGTCTAAACACACAACCAAAACTAGTGCGGAGGAAAAGACGGCATCCACCAGCCTGGGTGGGGGACCAGAGTACAACCGGCCGTGGCGGCCGGCCACCAGCACCTTGGTTTACCAAAAGACTCGTGTGATTCATTTAATTGTGAGTAACCAAACACCCCCTGGTACGTCCGGGCACGCAGGCCCCTGCCATCGCTATACCCTGCACAGAGACACTGGGCCCCAGGGCAACCATCCCTACCCAAGGAGGGGTTAACATCTGGCTGTCACTACATCTCCCCCGGGTATCCCACAACAGCAGCGGTGGTGTACCACTTCACCATACACCGTGGTTGGCGTCACGAACTGAATACGGCCAAGGCCGTACAACTACGTCCCCCTTTTCATTCGGCGTGTCCGCGTGACCCCTGGGACCGGAGGATCCCTCAAGCCACACAACGGGTCCAGATCCGAGCAGCCTGGCTGCTGCGGGCGTGGGGGCGGCACACCGCGAAACTTAGCGTCACAAACAGAATTGAAACCCATCCACCTACCTAGTGGAAGTGTGCCTTGAATTGGAAAGTCAGCGGTGATCCGTTGAAAAATTTCCAGAAGTCGCCATTTTGCTGCCATTTTTAGGAGCGAAAAACTTCAGCCCAGCGTCTTCTCCCCCAAGAAAGGGCGCAAATCTGAAGCCCCGCCCCCTGGGAACACGGCCGGAAGGAAACAACACCCTAAGGCCGTAAATGAAATTAACCTGCTACACAAGGGAGTGCTTGCAAAAGACCAAGGGGGGGGCGGGCGAAGAGTCTGCAGCATGTGACCTGAGCAGATAAAGGGCAGAGACGCCAGGACTCAGCTACCCTTTTGTTCCTGGACACCGACAGAGAAAGATGGCAGACCAATCTGGCAAACCAGCAGTGGAGGAACCCGTACCCGGAACAGCCGACTAGGTGGAAGCCCAGACAGAACGCATTTGCCGCAAGATCCAGGGTCAGGCTAACTTCTTGCTGAAGCGATGGATGGCCGAGATGGCGGAGCTGGCTGCAGCCATTCGGGCCCGTGAAGTAAAGGCGACCTCGGAGAAGCGGGTAAGCGACCCACGCCCCTATGTCCCACCGGGACCGGCCCATCAGGCCGAGGGGCTTGGTCTGCCCCGTCCGCCATGCCACCTCCCTCGCTGCCCGTACCTGTAGCCGACACCCTGCTCGGTCCGCTGCCACAAGCCACGGCAGCGGTACCCGTTCCATCTGCCTGTGAGGACCCACCAGTGGAATCCTAAGGCCGCAAGCACAACACCGCCCCAGCACCCGTTCCAGCTCCATGCCAGACTATAGCCCAGAAGACATCCTCTCCGGTCCAGAGCCAGGCCGCAACCCCGACGACGGTCTCGACAGTCCGCCCGGCCGCAGCAGAGGCGGCGCCCAACAGGAAGTCCGGAAGGGCTCGGCCCCCGTGCAGGTGGAAGCGGAGTATGAGGCCGGTGCCCCGTATTAGGAGCGGCAGCGGCGCCAGCTGAAGAAGGAAATCGCGGCCCGAGAGAAGAGAAAGGCGAAGGTGCTTTCCCGGACATACACCAAGAAGGACCATCTCCGGAACGCCACCTTCCGGGTGCAGGGCCCAACATATCAAGGGCAAGTCCGGCACTTCAATGGCCAGAGAGAATGGGGCTTCATATATGAGCCGGGCCTGGAGGCCGAGATCTTTGTATCCTGGAGGGATGTGGCCCCTCATCTGCCCGTTGGCCACCCGGACCAACCAAGACCTGGAACCCAGAGAAATGGTCTCGTACACCCACCACTGCGGAGAGAGGGGGTGGTTCACCCTTGATGTGAGGAAGTGGGTGAAAATGGGTGCCCAAATGCACACCCACCCCTCTCCGCCATCTTCATCTGATTAAAAGTTAAGGTAGTGGAACCCCGGCTACCCCAGTTATACCATTCTCCGTTGGGACCGTGCACCGTTCCAAAGTTTCAAAGTTTTAAAAATGGACCATGGCCTTGGACTGGAAAGCCAACCCAAAAACTATTGGGCCTTGTAAATAGTCCCTGACCACCCTTCTCACCCCGCTGCAGTCTCTGGAGAGGCTGATTGGAGGAAGGGTCTGCGGTAGAGTAGGCCGAGGCCCAGTCACCATTGAAACCGGTGGCTACCCTCCAGACCAAGGGTCCCTGACTTGGGGCCCGTGACAAAAGACTGCCGGGTAGGGAACTTTTTACCCGGCCCGTAAGGGCAACACCCGGACCTGTCCTGGACTTGGGCAAGGGGTGCACACCAGTGCTTATCGGTGGCACCAGGGGGCAGGTTGTTTTGGGTGGGGGTGCGGTGAGAAGGACCCGGTCCATCCCGGTTTAAATGTGTAACGTTTAAGCAATGTGCCTCCCTTAAGGGAAGAAAGAAACCAATGTATTTAATGTTACTATACTTGTAAACTGTTCATTTTTCTATTTGCAGTTCCTGCTAAATAAATGTTGGCAGTCAGACAGCCCGCGGATGGTCTGTATTAAACCAAGGGGGAATGTGATGCCCAGGCAAAACCAGGTAGTCACACACTAGGTCCCCGCACAACACCATGCCCCACAGGGTCACATACAGCCGACCTGAAACCCTAGTCACCCCCCTAAGCGCAAGACAAACACACCAATGGGCGGAATCAGGCGGTTAGAGAACGCCCTCCCAGGGGTCTAGACAGCCCGGGGCGAGAAAACAAGCAGTTAAGCTTCAGATCAAGTTGGAGTTCAAGTTGAGAGGAGTGGAGGCTGGGGCTAGGCGTAGCTCCAGCAGAGGAGAAGTTCAAGTTGAACGGTGCCAGGGTCGGAGCCTTGGTGCCTTGGCTAGGTGGCAGATGGTGGTCTCCGTCAGCAGGAGACGGGAAGATGGCTCGGCAGATCCGAGGTGGACCGGGACAGGGTTGGAGACCGCCGGTACCGACACCGGAGACCCGACCGGAAACCGTGCACAGAGGCGGTACTCGGACCCTGAAGCCAGGACTGGAACCAATGGCCTAGCTAATCAACTGATTGAGGGCAGGATTATAGGTCCTGTCCCAACCAAAGTCCCAAAAGCAGACAATCACCCACAAAGAGGGATAGGGCAACCGCCAGGGCCCATAGATCCCACGGGTCGGCGTCAACAGGCACGGCTCCTCAGGTACACAAAAAGCCGGGAGCGGACTCCCGTGTTCCATACCGGGAAGTCAAAACACACAACCAAAACTAGTGCAGAGGAAAAGACGGCATCCACCAGCCTGGGTGGGGGACCAGAGTACAACCGGCCGTGGCGGCCGGCCACCAGCACCTTGGTTTACCAAAAGACTCGTGTGATTAATTTAATTGTGAGTAACCAAACATCCCCTGGTACGTCTGAGCGCGCAGGCCCCTGCCATCGCCATACAGTGCACAGAGACACTGGGCCCCGGGAAAACCATCCCTACTCACAGAGGGGTTAACATCCGGCTGTCACTACATCTCCCCCGGGTATCCCACAACAGCAACGGTGGTGTTCCACTTCACCACACACCGTGGGTGGCATCACAAACTGAATACGGCCAAGGCCGTACAACTACGTCCCCCTTTTCATTTGGCGTGTCCGCGTGACCCCCGGGTCCGGAGGATCCCTCGAGCCACTGAATACGGCCAAAGCCGTACAACTACGTCCCCCTTTTCATTCGGCGTGTCCGCGTGACCCCCGGGTCTGGAGGATCCCTCGAGCCACACAGAGAGTCCGTCTCAGAGCAGCCCGGCTGCTGTGGGTGTGGGGACGGCACAATAACGTATTGCACCAGAGCTTGGCGGTGCTGCTACAGTTGCTGCAACATGTGCAGAGTCGAATTCCAGCATGTCGGCACATCGCATTTCAGCCGAACCGGCAGGCCTAAAGACTTCTGGAGCGATGCAAGTCGTTGAGCTGCTGGTGTGAATTGCAGAAGTGAGCACACAGCGACCGTGCCCTCTGCAGAAGCCCATGTAGGCTGGGATAGTGGTTTAAAAATTGCTGGACAACCAGGTTCAACACGTGAGCCATACAAGGCACGTGTATCACATTGCCCCGGCGAAGGGCCGCACCCAGGTTTGCAGCGTTGTCGCACACGGCCTTCCCTGGCTGCAGGTTGAGTGGAGACAACCATTGATGAAATTCGGTCTCCAGAGCTGACCACAACTCCTCAGGTGTGTGACTCACATTTCCCAGACATTTCAAAGTAAAGACCGCCTGATGCCGTTGAGCTCTGCTGCCAGCATAGTAAAGAAGTGTGCGGGATTCCTTGTGCGCAGTTACAACGCGAATGGCCTGACCAGACAGGCGTTGGGTGGAGGTGGAGGACCGAGACGAGGTTGAGGAGGCAGAAGCAGTGCAGGAACTTCTACATACAGAGGATTGACACACAACTGGTGGGGACGGCAAGACTTGCACAGCAGACCCTTCTCCATCTCTCACCATAGTTACCCAGTGCCCAGTCAGCGACATGTAACGCCCCAGTCCATGCTTACTGGTCCAAGTATCTGTGGTGAAATGCACCCTGTCACACACACAGTTACTGAAAGAAGCGGTGATGTTGTGTGCGACATTCTGGTGTAGCGCAGGAAAACCTTTCTTGGAGAAGTAGTGGCGACTGGGCATCTGGCACTGGGGCACTGCAACATAAGTTCTCGAAAATCCTCTATGTCCACCAGGCGGAAAGGCAGCATTTCTGTAGCCAACAGCTTGCAGATGCTGAAATTCAAGCTTTTAGCTTTGTCATGACTAGGAGTAAATGGTCTTTTACTTGTCCATATCTGAGGGACCGAGGGCTGGCTGCTGTGCTGAGACGGCATTGAGTAGGGTGTCCCTGGCAAACTGCTGGTCTGTGAGGAAGGTGCAGACGGAGACATAATGTGCCTTCATCCAAAGGTGGTGCTCTCGATGTCTGAGAGAGCTCAACACCAGCAGCTGTTTCCACTTCCAAAACAACTGACGACCTGCCAATCACACTGCCAGTTGCGGGTAAAGAGGTGGAAGGTCTTCATACAAAAGCATGTGTGACTGCTGTCCCCACAGTCACAGAGGATGAAGAGCACACGGATGCACTTGATGGGGCAGACGGTGGTTGGCCCGCCCCGCTAGGCCGCATTGTAGCACAGTGAGCTTCCCACTGCGACTTATGCTTCATATCCATGTGACGGTTCATGGACGAAGTACTCAAACTAGTGAGTTTTTGGCCTCTACTTAGAGATTGGCGACAAATCTTACAGATTACATGTGTTGGGTGATCCTTTGCGATGTTAAAAAAGGCCCAGGCTAGGCAAGGCTTAGAGCCCATGCGACCTGCAGAGCCACCCCGACTTCTGCTCAGATGCAGAGTTGTGGCTAAGGATGCAGTTGTCGACGTTCTTCCAGTAGTCCGTCTCTGTCCAGGAAGGCGCAACCTAACGTCGTTGTCAGTAGCATACTCCTCCACCTCCTCTGCTGACCTCATCAACTGGCTGACTGTGGGTTGACAGTAGGTGGGATCTCCAACTTCATCATCCCCCTGTGTGTTCTCACTCCCCTCGTCCTCAAAGCCAACCTCTTCCTGCCCTGACCGAATAGTCAAGTTGTCATTCCAATCAGGTATCTGAGTCTCATCGGCATCAGCATGTTCCTCATTGTCTCCACCAAGAGGAGTTACAGGTTGGGAATGAGGGTCTACATTATGCTCAGAACCTTCTTCATCTGGGCCTGAATTTGACTCACAAAGCTTCTGGGCATCACTGCAGATCATTTCCTTGTCTGGACTCACTGCAGCTTTGAAGCTGAACTCTGATTCCCAGGCTATAGTGTGTCTGAACAGCTCTGCAGACTCAACCATCTCTGTTATCCCATACTCAGCAGGGCGGGTGGAGACTTGAGAGCTGGTAGGAAGCAAGTGTGATTGGGGTGACACCTCAGAGGGCTAGAGTATTTGGGATGTGGAAGTTGAGGAGGAGAGGCCATTTGATGGAGCACTTGAGATTCAATCAAGCACCTGCTCTTTTTGTGTATCATCTACATTTGGTAGCGATGGTCGTATTCGTAAGAAAGGGATCATATCAGATTGTCCACGGAAAGAAGTAGACATCTTACTTCGGCTGGAAGATGGGCTTTCTTCAGCAGATGTTACTGTTGCTTTACCACCTACTCCACGGAAACAAAACTTTTGATCCCTTTCCAACACGCCTTTTCCCCTTTCCACCAGCATCTCGCCTTTTTGCCACCCATTTTGTATATGAACAAATTGGCAACTCTGCAGTTGTTGGCAAAAAAAATTAGGATGGAAATCGAGCAGAGCTGAGTGGCCAAACATGTTACTATGCCCAAGGGATTGTCTGGGGTAGCTGCAGTAAAAAATTGGCTACTGGATAGACAGTAAAAAATTGGCTACTGGATAGACAGGCGGTGTAGCTTATTTTACAGCAGTGCTACAACACTGACTACCAGACACTGCTACTATGCCCAAGGGATTGCCTGGGGTAGCTGCAGAAAAAAAATTGGCTACTGGATAGACAGACGCTGTAGCTTACTTTACAGATGGGCTACAACAGTGACTACCAGACACCACTACTATGCCCAAGGGATTGCCTGGGGTAGCTGCAGTAAAAAATTGGCTACTGGATAGATACGCGGTGTAGCTTTCTACACAGCAGTGCTACACTACCTGCAAAAAAGGATTGCCTGAGCATGATGTGGCCAGATGCTGTGAAAAACACTTGCACAGCACTGTCACAGACCTGCCTGGCAAAAATTGCTTGGAACTGCTCTAGCCTAGCCCTCAAAAGGGCTGAAATTACAACTAGTCTCTACTCCCTAAACCTATCTCTCTATTAAACTTTATAGCGCCCACAGCAGCAGTAACGGTGACTGACACACAAGTGCAGCACTGAGGTAATGGCGGCGATGGGAAAAATGTCCGCCTCTTATAGGGCAAGGACATGTGACATACACAGCCAATGACACATGCCCTTGCTTGTGTGCAAAAAATGCACTTTGCTTTGTGCGCGCGCGTGTGTGTGTGTGATTGGCTGACAGCCTGCACAGCCCCACTGTACATGCGATTAGGAAAAAAAATAAAGGAGATCACCATTATTTCAGCAGCACTGATCTAAACCCCGCCCCCCCCGCACACTATATACTGAAGTTGGATATTAGGCTGGGGCCACACGGGGATCTACTGCGATCCCCTTGCATGAAACTGGGCTCACGCTGGCAGTACAGCAGAGCCGAGTGTCATGCCAGTGTCACTGCGACTGAGGTCCGTTTGTGCGAGCAGACCTCAGCTGCGGGGGGCTGGCCGGTGCTGCGGAGGGGCGGGCCGGCACGGAGGAGGGGAGGGAGGGATTTCTCTCCCTCTCTCCTCCGTAGCCAGCTATTGCCATTCTTGCCCTGCACTCGCGGTGTACCGGTGTACCGTGAGTGCAGTGCGATTTTTCTCTCACCCCATTGACTTGACTGGGTGCGAGAGAAACAAGGATCGCATTACACTTACTGTGAAAATTCAGTTATGCTTTTGGTGATTGAACAGTTATCGAACATAACCTCGAACTGTCAAACTTGAAGCTAATTGTTCGCGTTTGTCAAACGACTCAAACATCGCCTAAAACAGGTCAAATTTGAGATTGGCGAACAGTTCGATTCGAACACCGCTCATCTCTAGTTTTATGTCAAGTGAGGAAGGAACCATGTCATTAGTCTTTCATCTTTATTGGCAAGCGAAGCAGTGAAGCACCTTGATGCATGCAATGGAGCATTGTTCATGATTTTCTTGAAACACGCAGACCATGTTTGAAGAATGTGTCTTCTAAAATTTGGCCATAGGTTTCGGAGTTGAATGTCGGTTTGGTCCATTTTTCCTGAGGAAAACAAGCTGCCTAATAACTCCGCACACCTTAATAAAGGGTATTGACATCCTTAGTCCATAGCGTCCCTCATACATATACACATCACGTGATATTCTTCATGCAATAAGCATCCAAGTTTATATAACTTGGAGTTGGAAAATATACTGTTCAAAAAAATAAAGGAAACACTTAACAAAATGGTATTTTAGTGTTCCCTTTATTTTTTTGAGCAGTATATTTACTCAGCACATAGAAAATTTAAGAGCAATAGTACTTACTGATTATTTAATCTAGCAATAAAGTAGGTATAACAAACTACCAACAGTGGATGTCTTTGATAGAGTTTGAAAACCACTTTTGGAATTGATGATAGTATTGTTTGTCATCTATGTCCCCAAATGGGGTACTTTTCAAGTAAACATTAAATGTTAATTTTTATATCAACTTTATGGATTCGTTATGGATTAACGACCTTGAACCATTCATAAAAATGATGATATGGTCAAAATTGTCACTTGTCTCATAATTGTATGCACAGTGTATTTTACAATAAATATCATAATGGATAAATCATAGTAAAAAAAATGAATAAATAATAATTTAGCCATTATATGGGGTTCTGGTTTTACAGTATTCACCATGGAGTAAGAATGACTTGATAACTATTTCCAATATGTAGTTATTATTACGAGGGGCTGCTGATAAGTCTTTGGCTTTGTGATTTTTTTTGTTTCTATGGTAACGAATGTTACATCACATGAAAGCCCTGTGTGTCTAATATATTTTCAAAATTTTGTGTTTGTAGCTTATGGTAACAATGTTCTACGCACGAGGGAAAACAAAATGGCGGAGTCTAATGCGCTATTCACAGCAATTGAGAGTAGAGGAGTGATAAAATTCTTGTTTCTGCAAGGAAAGTCCACGAAGGATATGCATGGTGATATGTCGCAGACATTGGGGAATCGATGCCCTTCATATTCCACAGTTAAGAACTGCGTTGCCAAATTTAAAACTGACCAATTGAGCACCAATAATGAGAAACGTCCTGGACGACCGAGAGTGGTTGTAGTTCCAGAGATATTCGATGCTGTGCACAACCTCATAATGGAGAATCAACGAATTTCAGCTAAAGCAATAGCAGACATCATGGGAATTTCCATGAACATGTTTGTGTCATTATCCATGAATATTTGGACATGAGAAAGCTATCTGCAAAGTGGGTCCCCAAATGTTTGACAACAGATCAGAGAAGCATGCGAGTGAAAAATTCCTGGTCTTTTTGTCAGCATTTTTGGACTGATAAGAACTTCCTGGATCGACTGGTCACTATGGATGAGACCTGGATTTATTTGTATGACCCTGAAAACAAGGAGCAGTCAAAAGAGTGGAGGCACAGTGGTTCTCCTCGTTCAAAGAAGTTCAGGGTGCAAAAATCAGCCACTAAAGTGATGGTGTCTGTGTTCTGGGATAAGGAGGTCATGCTGGTAGTGGACTACCTTCAAAAGGGTTCCACCATCAATGTAAGGTATTACATTAAACTTTTGGACCAATTGAAAGCAGCTCTGAAGGCCAAAAGGCGTGGCAAGCTGTCCAAAGGAATCTTGTTCCTGCAAGACAACGCCTCCACTCACACTGCACAAGCGTCCACTTCAAAACTGGCAGAGCGGGGCTTCCAGCTGGTTGACCACCCACATTATTCACCAGATCTAGCTCCCTCCGACTATCATCTGTTTCCAAACTTGAAGAAACACCTCAAGGGTACCAAATTTCATACCATTTCTGATGCCATGGCTGCTACAGATGCCTGGTTTGAGGCGCAACCGAAATCCTTCTTTTTGCTAGGCTTACAGAACTTGGAATACCTATGTAAGAAGTGTGTTGTCATCAGTGGAGACTATGTGAAATAAATGTAAAGTATCATCATCCAATCTCGTTCCTTTCTGGGTAAAGCCAAATATTTATCAGCAGCCCCTCGTAAAACGCTGCCAAATTTAGGGTATGTACACACATTGAGTATTTACAGCAGAAATTTCTTCACCAAAAACACATCTATTATCTAGCCACTAGAGGGCGCCAGGCTAAAAGAAAAGAAAATCAATGCATGACTTTTTCTGTGCTTCTTCGAGGCAACACTGTAACCCATGTTTGTAAAGTTTGTTCTCCTTCAGTTGCATCTTCCAGTTTTCATTCTGAATTAGAACAATTGGTGTTTAAAGGGAACTAATCTCCAGGACTTTTGTATATAATCTGAAGCCAGTGATCAGGGCTGTGGGCCTCGGGTGAAAGAGTCTCAGTGGGCCTCATGCACACGCACATACACACGCAGACACGCACATACACAGATGCATACACATACAGGAATACGTATATAAATGTGCCGTCCCTGTGCCAGCAGCCGGGCTGCTCGGATCAGGATCTGTGGTGGCTCGAGGGGTGTCCGGACCCGGGGGTCGTGCGGCCACTCAAATGAAGGGGGTATTTACAGGGGATTGTGTTAAAGTTCGTAACGCCACCCGTGATATGTGGTAATGTGGGGTACCACCGCTGCAGTTGGGAGTACCCGGGGCGATGGAATGGGGCATACAGGTGTTAGAGCCCTCCACGGGTAGGGGGGATACCCCGGGACTCGGTTATGGTGTCTGGGGAGTGCCGTTGGGTGTGAAGGGGGTCACTTTTGTACTCACTCAGTCCAGTAAACTGACACCGGCAACTGGATAAACCAAAGTTCTGGATACCGCTGCCGCTGAGGGGAGCTAGTTCGGGTCCCATCCCCAATGGTGCTGCCTGGTGATCCATGACCTTCCTCCTGGCACTAAGTTCACTTCTCTGCTGGTCCCAGTAGTATGGAACTAGTCGGGTCCCGCTCCCTAGTATGGCTAAATGTGGGAGCTTGCTCTCAGGGTTCACGCTTGGGATTTTCTGGACCATTTTTGAGGAAAGTCCTATCCCCCTTGTTGCGCTAGTACCCCGATTTTGGAGTGGGTGGAGAGCAGATCTTGAAGGCTCCGTTCTCGTCGGGTAAATTGTCAGGTTGCCTGAAGCTACTCCCTGACCTAGGGTCCACGTACCCAGTCATGCCCTGGTCCCAGCCCGGTGATGGTACAAAACCGCCGGCTGTCCTCCTTGACAGTTCCATGCCCCTTGTCACGATCCCCCTGCGACCGGGGGTCCAGCTCCTACCAGGTCCAAACCACTGTCTGCTACCTAGGTGTCTTCAAGGAGCCCGGTTCCTGACCTCATCTTTCCTTCACTTCCCACACTCAACTCTCCACTGACTGACACTTCTGACCTCCCCTTACCAACCCCCCAAGTGACCGACCCTATTCCACTCAGGCCATCCACTGGTGTGTCTGGTGGGTGTGGTGCAGAGTGTACCTGAGGACTTTAATCAGCTGATGTAGGCAACACCATGTAGTTGGGGACCCACAACAGAGGAGGAGGCGGATATTGCATGGGAGGGCAGATTGTGCAATACCCTGTGAGAACCCGATAGTCCAGGGGCGTCACATATACATATTTAAAAAGAAATTCAGAAAAACACATATAAACAGACATAACTCTATACACAATCATATACACTGACATACATAGATACACATCATACATACAGACACAGGCACATTAGAGGTATTAATATGGGGAACTCGCCAGAAGCCTCACTCACCTCTCCCACTTGTTTCCATCCAGTCCCCCCAGGGCATGTGGCTATGCTGTGCTGATTGATGGCTAACAGACTTACTCACTAACAGACATGGACGCTCCCCGACACTGCTGTATATACATCACAGGAGAGGCTGGGGACATACACATTGCTGGGGGCATGGCTGGCTTTATCTCATTGCGCTACTGCCCCCGATCTCTGAGCTTCGTGGGGACAGTCCATAAAGCCACTGTCCTCCACAGGTTAATTGCCGGGTTGCTTGAAACCTCTCCCCGACCTAGGGTCCAGTACCCCAACGTGCTTTCGGTCTCAGACCGGCTATTGTACTTGCTGCTGACCATCCTCCGAGACTAAGCCAGGCACCCAGTCCACTATCCCGCGACCAGGTCTCCGACTCATCCGGGTCCAGCCCCACATCTGCAACCCAATCTTTTACTCCCCGGGAGCCACACGCTCCCCCTAGCTCCTCACTACTCGAGGGCTACCACTCCACTTCGCTCCCCTGGAGCCAAATGACACCTCCCACCAGTCTGCCTGACCCCTAGATGGGTGGCCCTATTCCAGCTTAGCAGCCCACTGGTGTGTCTGACAGGGTGTGGTGTGAGGTGTGATTGTGATTTTTGGATGCTGATGGAGGAAGTACTCTAAGTTAGGAACCCAGAACCAGAGTCCTGCACTAAGAATAAAGAGCGTGCAGTCCCCTGTGATGCCCTGACTAGTCCAGGGGCGTCACATGTGTGTCCTGTGTACTGTGCAATATCTATCTACTTATCAATCATCTATCTATCTATCACCTATCTATTATCTATCTATTATCTATCCTACTATCTATCTATCTATCTATCTAATATACTATAAATACTATCTATCTAATCTATCTAATGATGAGATGGAGCGGCGCGCTGCCTCTCTCATCATTCTCCTTATGTGTCTGTCTGCACTCTGCCTCTGACAGCTCAGCAGCAGAGCGTGGTGACGTCAACATTGCACACCTGTAGTGAGGTCAGAGCGACAGCAGTAGATGCACTGAGGAGACAGGAGCAGTGGGGGGAATGAGGAGAAGTGACTATGTATTCAATCACCGTGGCAAGACGACCATGGGGGTGAAATAAATGATATGGGGGCTGTATACTACATGAGGGTGCCTAATGCTATCTGGGTCTGCATTGTGCTATATACGGGCTGTATACTACATGAAGATGCCTAATGCTATCTGGGTCTGCACTGTGCTATATGCGGGCTGTATACTACATGAGGGTGCCTTATGCTATCTGGGTTTGCACTGTGCTATATGCGGGCTGTATACTACATGAGGGTGACTAATGCTATCTGGGTCTGCACTGCCCTATATGGGGGCTGTATACTACATGGGGATGCCTAATGCTATCTGGGTCTGCACTGTGCTTTATATGGGCTGTATAGTACATGAGGCTGCCTAATGCAATCTGGGTCTGCATTGTGCTATATGTGGGCTGTATACTACATGAGGATGCGTAATGCTATCTGGGTCTGCACTGTGCTATATGGGGGCTGTATACTACATGAGGATGCCTAATGCTACCATGGTCTGCACTGTGCTATATGCAGGCTGTATACTACATGAAGGTGCCTAATGCTATCTAGGTCTACACTGTGCTATATGGGGGCTGTATTCTACATGAGGGTACCTAATGCTATCTGGGTCTGCATTGTGCTATATGCGGGCTGTATACTACATGAGGATGCTTAATGCTATCTGGGTCTGCACTGTGCCATATGCGGGCTGTATACTACATGAGGGTGCCTAATGCTATATGGGTCTGCACTGTGCTATATGGGAGCTGTATACTACATGAGGATGTCTAATGCTATTTGGGTCTTTATTGTGCTATATGTGGGCTGTATACTACATGAAGGTGCCTAATGCTATATGGGTCTGCATTGTGCTATATGGGGGCAGTATACTACATGAGGGTGCCTAATGCTATATGGATCTGCATTGTGCTATATGAGAGAGAGAGAGAGACAGACAATGAAGCCATCCACAGTGCCCCCACAATGAAGCCATCCACAGTGCCCCCACAAGGAAGCCAGCCACAGTGCCCTCACAATGAAGCCAGCCACAGTGCCCCCACAATGAAGCCAGCCACGGTACCCCCACAATGAAGCCATCCACAGTGCCCCCACAATGAAGCCATCCACAGTGCCCCCACAATGAAGCCATCCACAGTGCCCCCACATTGAATCCAGCCACAGTGCCCCACAATGAAGCCAGCCACAGTGCCCCCACAATGAAGCCATCCACAGTGCCCCCACAATGAAGCCAGCCACAGTGCCCCCACAATGAAGCCAGCCACAGTGCACCCACAATGAAGCCACAGTGCCCCCACAATTAAGCCATCCACAGAGCCCCCACAATGAAGCCAGCCACAGTGCCCCCACAATGAAGCCAGCCACAGAGCCCCCACAATGAAGCCAGCCACAGAACCCCCACAATGAAGCCATCCACAGTGCCCCCACAATGAAGCCATCCACAGTGCCCCCACAATGAAGCCATCCACAGTGCCCCCACAATGAAGCCATCCACAGTGCACCCACAATGAAGCCAAACACAGTGCCCCCACAATGAAGCCAACCACAGTGCCCCCACAATGAAGCCAGCCACAGTGCCCCCATAATGAAGCCAGCCACAGTGCCCCCACATTGAAGCCATCCACAGTGCCCACATAATGAAGCCATCTACACTGCCCCCATAATAAGAGACAGAGAGATCCACCCGCGGCAACACAAACAGCACATCTCAGAGTGATAACACTGCCCGCTCTGAGTGTAGCGTGTAGTGTTAACGATGCCGCCATGAGTGCGGCAGACTGTCCCAGCCTCCGGGGCCGGTACACTGTCACAAGCTAGGGGGGGCGTGCCAGCATGCACTGACGGCCGGTGGGCGGGGACCGATCACCACAGCACACTGTAACAGGTTAGGGGACGTGTCAACCTGCACGGACGGACTGTGGGCGGGGAGCGCCGATGACAAGATCACCGCAGCAGACTGTCAGAGGCTGGGGGGCGTGTCAGCCTGCACGGACGGACGGTGGGCGGAGAAAACAAGAAAAGAAGTGTGAAGACCCGGAAGAAGTATGCCGCCATGACACAGAGTGTCGGTAAGTATGAAACGCTCATTTATTTATTGTTTTTTTCATGTTTTAGGACTTGCCGAATCCAAATCGAGCACCTGGAATCCCGCGTCCGGGTCGTCCCCGGATATAGCACTGAAACCGCACGGATCCGGATGTTTACAGTCCGGGTCCACTCAACACTGGTGGGGAGGTGAATGAGGCTGTTGTCGGCTTCCCAATATTAGAAATATGTCTAATGTGTCTGTGTGTTCATGTATGATGGGTATCTATGTATGTCAGTGTATATGACTGTGTCTAGATTTATGTCTATTTATATGTGTTTTTTTTTAATTTCTCTTTAAATATGTATGTGTACGTATGCCTGTATGTGTATGTATCTGTGCATGTCTATGTGTGGATGGGGCCCACTGAGACTTTCTCCCAGGGCCCACAAAAACTTGGAGCAGACCCTGATTATCTATTATCATTCTACTATCTATCTCGCTATCTAACTATTATCTATCTCATATCTATCTATTATCTATCTATTATCTATCTATTTATTATCTATCTAATTATTTATCTGATATCCATTTGTCTAATTATCATCTATCCAGTGTCGGTCTGGCACACTGAGTCACCAGTCAATACCCCGGTGGGCCCCCGAACCGGACATACAGGGGACCCGCCGGCAGGCGACATCGCTGGCATTAAAGATCCAGGGCTCCGGCCCCTAACTTCTTGCCTGGTGCCCCAAATCTTCTGCGGCCACCGCATTGAACTGTGTTGGCGTCATATTGCCTGTGATACAGTTCAATCCTGTGACAGAGCACAGAGCTCCATGCTCTATCACTGCTCATCTCCTAAGTCGCAGATCACTACAAGCCTGTGTCTTAGCAGACGTTGGTGTGCCCACGAGGGCAGCACAGTGACGTCATTGCATCGTGCAGGCCTCTGCAGGCTGCCATAGAAGAGACGGAGGCTGCGGTGTTGGGAATCAGGATTAGGTGAGTATAATCTTATTTTTATTCATTTTTTAATGTCTATGGGATCTGTGGAACAACACTGCACACTCTATGTTGCCAAATCGTGATGACATTTTAATAGATTAAATAGAAAAACCATAGACAAGGTGAAAAAACAACCAATTATTTTGACATTTCGGCCAGTGTGGCCTTGTTCACAGGGTCACTTTTATATGTGGTCCTTGGATCATATAGTACTTTGTCCAATAATGTACTGCTATTCCTTAGGTACTTGCATCAGCCAGCACTCCCACACCTAGGCTCATGATACACCATGATGTGGGGGCCCCTACTGTGTATAGGCTGTGTGGAGACACCCTGCTGTGCATAGGAGGCTGTGTGGAGGCACCTGCTGTGCGTAGGAGGCTGTGTGGAGGCCCCTGCTGTGTGTAGGAGGCTGTATTGAGGCCCCTACTGTGCGAAGGAGGCTGTGTGGAGGTCCCTACTGTGCATAGGAGGCTGTGTGGAGGCCTCTGATGTGTGTAGAAGGCTGTGTGGGGACCCACTGCTGTGTATAGGAGGCTGTGTGGGGACACCCTTCTGTGTGTAGGAGGCTATGTGGAGTCCCCTGCTGTGTGTAGAAGGCTGTGTGGAGGCCTCTGCTGTGTGTAGGAGGCTGAGTGGGGACACCCTGCTGTGTTTACGAGGCTATGTGGAGGCCCCTGCTGTGCATAGGAGGCTGTATTGAGGCCCCTACTTTGAGTAAAAGGCTGTTTGGAGGCCCCTGCTGTGTGTAGGAGGCTGTATTGAGGCCCCTACTGTTTAGAAAGTTTAGCCTGCTGATAGGCTCATTTTATCACTTTCCTGCTGTATCCCTGCTCCCTGAATCTGTCTGTAAGGTCAGTGGCCTGTCTCTCAAAGTCCTCATCAGTTGAACAGACACCCCTCCTCAGTGCCTCCTCCCAGCCCGCCCCTCCTCAGTGCTGGCCCGCCCCCCGCAGCTGTAGTCCGATCGCATGATCGGACCTACGTCGCAGTGACACTCGCATAACACTCGGCTCCCGCTGTGCTGCTAGCGTGAGCCGAGTGTCATGCGAGGATTGAAGTAGTCCCCGTGTGGCCCCGGCCTTACTTTAACTTTTTCTTATGCAAGAAAACATTTACTATTACTCTTTCTTTTCTCCTGCTGGTGGAAATTGCAGAGAGCTGGCACCGGTCCACCTCATAAGACATGCTCGAGAAAAATGTCCAGCCCTTTTACAGTGACAGCAAATGGGTATTAAGTAATTCACAGTACCAGGGGTACACTTCCCCTCAGGTACCGCTCCAGGGTAGTCCCCTGGGTTAATCTTGCAGTGGTTGGATCGCGACCACCTTAGGCTTCTGTCCACCACGGCACTCCGGATGGTAGAAATGCCAAGACCGAATCCCTCCAGGACTCAGGTAAACTGAGGGTGTCATCTTTACCACCGCAGCCAAGTGGAGTGGTGCTGACAGGTTGCGGGGCTCATCCACACCTTCAGCCTACGATTGTACTGTAAACAAATCTGGTCTTCCTCCTTACTGGAGGAGTCCGGTATCACAGGTGTTAAGGTTGTGGGGGCTGGAACAACCTTATCCCCTGCATCAATTGCCAGATCCTTGTTCTCCTCCTCAGCGAACATGTTACTTTTGAGTCTTGGCTTGCTGACTGGTCTTGCAGTGAAACTCCTGTTCATGCCTTTTGCTGTGGGCTCCGTCCACGAAGACACGCCCTCTCTGTTCCCACACTTTGCAGTAATAGCGTCTGCTGATTTTGCTAATACGCCACACACAGCCAATAAACAGAAAATTCAATAGTACACGATGGTTGCGGGCACAAATATCCTGTTCGTGACGCCAAAAATAGCGCCCCATGGGGCAGGTGTTTTAACCTACTCGTTGCCGGGCCAGGGGTGCAGATCCTTCTGCGCTGTCACGGGGTGGCCTGGCCCGGTTCCGTTGCCCCGAGGCGTACAGCAAGGAGGACTGGAGGGTGGTAGGGAGGATGAAGGTAGTAGTCAGGGGTTAGGAAAGTCTATAAGGATCACAACGCCACCTATGGTACACAGCCAGGGATGCGGCCGCCGCTGCAGGGTCTCTCACCAGGGCAGATGTTAAATGCAGCCAGGATGGTGTCGCTCCCCACAGGCATAGCGGGATTTCCCTGGGGAGGATGGTGGAGGATAGGGTTGTGGTAGTCACTGTTGGCACCGCAACGCTGTGTTCCAGCACCAGTTAAAAGAGAGGCAGTGGCAGGGGTTGCGGTTCCAAGTCTTTTTAGTCACAGGTTGTTCAAGCACTGCCCCAGAGTACTGTCCACTGCCACGATGGGCTCCAGCCAATCCCGGATCCGTCGGCGGTCACGGTCGGTGCCCGTGAAAGTCTGTTAGTGAAGTGTCCCTTGGTTGCTATCTGGAACCCGGGCTGAGCCTCCTGCTCCAAGCCACGGGCCCACGAAGAGAGAGAGACACTAACTCCAGTTGTCAGTGCTAGGTGTTCTCCCAAGCTGTGCCCAGGAAGATTCTGTCTCAAGATGGTTGTGCCTACTTCTACCCCATGTGGTGCCCGCCCCTGGTGGTTGTCCTAGCGACTGGGGAAGTCCCATGCTTTGTGATGGATGGCTCCCCTGTCTGCCCTAGTCCAACCCCCTGAGAGTAAGCACCTGCTGTTGTTTGTGTGTGTTTTGTGAAGGCACCGGCAGGTTAACCGCTCCTGACCCGGGATAGATATTACCCCATAAAAGTGGTGTAATACCCTGTGGCGCCTGAAGCCCAAGGGTGCCACATATACATTTTTGTGTATTTGTGACGTATCGTTTGATTTATGCATATGTATAGGATATCCTTAAATTTGTCGAGTTAGTGGTTATATTTGTATATTGCGACCTTACATATGCAGTAATGCTCCATATTATGCTTCATTGCACTATATATAGTTTTTCAGTGATTATATTGATTACTTCAGTTACATTGTCATTGATATTTATTTCTGTCTGAACGTTATTTATTTACTATATCTATATTTATGAAATTCATCTATACTATACATTGATTACATTGATATTGTGGTCTTTGACTATTTTTATGTATGCGATCTTTATATTCATTTGATCATGAATTATTTTATGTACTTATACGTAACTGCCGTTAATTACTTGCAACAGTTGATATGGGACATCATGAATTAATCCTTTGTACCATGATATATTATTGATACTTATTACACTTATGATACTTATCATACTTATTACTTTTAACCACCAAAAGCTCATGGTCAACAATGTCATTGTTATATTTGGCTTGAGAGAACTTCTGAGAATAAAAAGCACAGGGATAAAGGTTAAGCGGGCTTTACATGCTGCGACATCACTAGCGATGTCACGAGCGATAGCACCCGCCCACGTTGGTGGCGTGTCACAGGGTGATCGCTGCCGTAGCGAACAATATCGCTACGGCAGCGTCACACGCAATTACCTGTTCACCGACGTCGCTGTCACCTCCGAACAATCTCTCCTTTAAGGGGGAGGTTCGTTCGGCGTCACAGCGGCGTCACTAAGCGGCCGCCCAATAGAAGCGGAGGGGCGGAGATGAGCGGCCGGAACATCCCGCCCACCTCCTTCCTTCCTCATTGCTGGCGGCCACAGGTACGATGTTGTTCCTCGTTCCTGCGGTGTCACACATAGCGATCTGTGCTTCCGAAGGAAAGGAACAACAAACAACCTGCGTTTCAAACGAGGAATGATTTTTTAAAAATGAACGACGTGTACACAACGAACGATTTGACACCTTTTTGCGATCGTTACTGATCGCAAAAAGGTGTCACACACAACGACATCGCTAACGAGGCCGGATGTGCGTCACCAACACCGTGACCTCGACAATATCTCGTTAGCGATATCGTTGTGTGTAAATGGGGCTTTAGCTTCTTTCTTTTAACAAAAGAGCAACCCCTATCCCCACAACAGAAGCGTCTACTTCAACAAAGAAAAGGCAGATCAATATTAGGTTGACTGAGAACAAGAGCTTAAGAAAAAGCATGTTCCCTTCTTGGTCATGTCAGTTAAAGGCTTGGCTTTGCCCAAAAAGTTATTAATGAACTTTCAGTAATAACTAGCAAAACATAGAAATCACTGCAATGCTTTAACATTACTTGTTTGCACCCAATCAAGAAAAGCCTGTACCTTAACAGGATCCAGCTGAAACTCTGAAGCAGAAACCAGATGAGTTAAGAACTAGGAAAAAGGAAAGATTTCTCTGCTCACCTGCTGTTCCGACTGCTGCTCCTAACGGGTGCTTGGGATCCACCGGTAAGTCCTGACTGGTAAGGTACGCCAAGGAAAAAGGAAATTGAGGATCCAGCACGATTTTTCTTATTTAGGTAAAAACATCAAAGCTTTATTTGAAAAGGTTAAAAATAGTAACAATGTGAAGACCTAGATATTGATAACAAAAAGGGGGGGCTTAACGCGTTTCGGACTTCATTTTTAAAAACATGCGGAGTCCTTAATCATAAGTGAACCCAAGTTATGCTACATAGCTCTTCAAATAGACTGAATGAACACCAGAGGAGGGAGGGGGAGGGGAATGGGAGGGGGAGGGGGGGAGGGGAAAGGGAGAAAGGAGGAGGCAGCAGAAGTTCTAATTGAGCTGACATACAGGTGGATAAAGGGCAAAACAACAAAGCAACAAATGAATTTGCCAACATTCATCATCCAGAAAGCAGGCATATATATGCGTAATTACTGAAGAAATAATATAATTATATACTTCTCAGATTAAGCGGAAATTCCTATTTCATTGAGGATCGAGAGGAAAAAAAAAGAAAAAAAAAAGAAGAAAAAAAAATCCCTTCTTTTTTTTCCCTTTTTCCCTACTCTTTTATATATATATATATATATATATATATATATATATATATATATATGGAGGAAAAATACACATTGTTTTCTTATCGAAGAAGATATGCATTTATAAAAGTTTTCCTGTTTGAATTCAATAAAGTATATCAAGGAGAGACTGAGGCCAATACAGAGAAAAAGAAAAAAAAATCCTTTCTTTTTTTCTCTTTGTCCCTTCTCTTTTATCTATCTATCTATATATATATATATATATATATATATATATATATATATATATATGGAGGAAAAATACACATTGTTTTCTTATCGAAGAAGATATGCATTTATAAAAGTTTTCCTGTTTGAATTCAATAGAGTATATCAAGGAAAGACTGAGGTCAATACAGAAAAAAAAAACAAAACAAAAGGAGAAAGGGGATCCTAAATCAAAAAATGAAACGAAGATCCGAGCGGTAATTAAAACCGCATGGGTATCTAGAATCCAATTTCAAGATCCATTTAGCTTCTGCCATAAAACGGGCTTGCGACCAATCCCCTCCTCGGGGGGGTTTGGGGACGAATTCTATGCCCGTGACAGTCATAGATGCAAAATCTGCAGAATGGCATTCGATATAATGTCTGGTTAAACCTGAAAGGGAGCGTTTTTTAACCAGCGAAACGTAGTTTAAGGAAGTTTTATCTACTGCTGTCTGGGGTATGCGCATATGTTCAGCCATTCTGGTTCTGAGTTGTCTTGTAGTGCAGCCTATGTAAGATTTATGGCAAAGAGTACATGTGGCCATGTAAACTACATGGGTGGTGGAACAATTTATGAATGATTGAATGGAATGATTATGACCATCATCTATTCGTATGGATTTAGTATTTGGCATAAATCTACAGAGGCCGCATCTATTGGATCCGCACTTAAAAGATCCAACAGTGCTGAGCCACGTTTTTTTCACTAGTTTTTCAGAGGAAAACCTACTCGGGGATACTAAATTCCCTATCGTGCGAGCTCTTCTTGCTATAATATTTACCCCTGGTTGTAAGATAGAGTTCAATATTTCATCCTGACATAATAGAGGAATAAAACGTAAAAGGATCTTTTTAATGTCGGGAAAGTCTACACTAAATGGGGTTGAGAAGGTAACCCGGTTATTACGATTTAAGATTTTAGGATTATCTTTTAATAAGTCTGCTCTGGATTTTTTATCTACTATAGAGGAGGCTCTATTTAGGATCTGATTTGTATAGCCTCTTTTACTCAGTCTCTCCTTAATACGACTGGCTTCATATTTAAAAGATGCTTCAGATGAGCATAAGCGCTTAGCTCTAAGGAGTTCTCCTACTGGAAGGTTTTGCAGGGTATGCGTCATGTGGCAGCTATCCGCATGGAGCGAGGTTGCCGCAAACTGGTTTCCTGTATAAGCTGGAATGAATGGAACGTGTTGCTACATCACCAGACAGCAGGATGTCCAAAAAAGGGGCGGATCTTTCATACAGATTCATGGTGTACTTCAGACTGAGAGAGTTGTTATCAAAATACTCATTAATAGCTTTCATGGCCTCCTGGGGGTTTTTAAAAATGCCTTTGTTAAGGTCCAGTCACACTAAGCAACTTACCAGCGATCCCAACAACGATAGGGATCGCTGGTAAGTTGCTAGGAGGTTGCTGGTGAGATGTCACACTGCGACGCTCCAGCGATCCCACCAGCAACCTGACCTGGCAGGGATCGCTGGAGCGTCGCTACACGAGTTGCTGGTGAGCTCACCAGCAACCAGTGACCAGCCCCCAGCGCCGCGTGGAAGATGCTGCGCTTGGTAACTAAGGTAAATATCGGGTAACCAACCCGATATTTACCTTGGTTACCACCGCACGGAGCTACACGTGCAGAGAGCAGGGAGCAGCGCACACTGAGCGCTGGCTCCCTGCTCTCCTAGTTACAGCACACATCGGGTTAATTAACCCGATGTGTGCTGCAGCTACATGTGCACAGAGCAGGGAGCAGCGCACAATGCTTAGCGCTGGCTCCCTGCTCTCCTAGTTACAGCACACATCGGGTTAATTAACCCGATGTGTGCTGCAGCTACATGTGCACAGAGCAGGAGCCGGCACTGACAGTGAGAGCGGCGGAGGCTGGTAACAAAGGTAAATATCGGGTAACCAAGGACAGTGCTTCTTGGTTACCCGATGTTTACATTGGTTACCAGCCTCCGCAGAAGCCGGCTCCTGCTGCCTGCACATATAGTTGTTGCTGTCTCGCTGTCACACACAGCGATCTGTGCTTCACAGCGGGACAGCAACAACTAAAAAATGGCCCAGGACATTCAGCAACAACCAACGACCTCACAGCAGGGGCCAGGTTGTTGCTGGATGTCACACACAGCAACATCACTAGCAACGTCACAAAAGTTGTTCGTTAGCAGCGACGTTGCTAGCGATGTTGCTTAGTGTGACAGGGCCTTTACATATAAGTATTTGATCATCCACATACCTGGCATACCATAAAATGGAGTCCAGGAGTGGGTTAGCTTCATTATAAATGTAGAGTTCTTCCCAGTAGGCCATGAAGAGGTTAGCTAAAGTGCACGAAAAGCTCGCCCCCATAGGGCATCCGGCTGTTTGTAATTAAAAAAAACCATTAAATTGAAAGAAATTGTGGGTTAGCAGGAAACCAGTTGTCATCATAACAAATTCTTTTAGATGACCTTCCAGGGAGCTATATTTATTGAGATGAAACCATAGAGCTTGAAGAGCTTCCCCATGGGGGATGCTTGGGTATAAGGAGACTACATCACTCGTGATCCAAAAACAATTTTCTGACCAAGGCACTTTCTCAAGGTTTTGCAGTAGGCTTTTTGTATCCCTGATATAGCCTGTTGTTCGCTTCATGAGGGGTTGAATCTGATGATCTAGCCAGTCACTCAGGTTGCTTGTCAAAGATCCGATACTGGATACTATGGGCCTGGGGGGGGAGGTGTTCTTGTGGACTTTTGGAAGGCCCTGGAAAATCGGGCATACCGGAGAATCCACAGAGAGATATTCATACACCCTATCGCTCAGCACTCCCCATTCCTTTCCCTTCAGTAATAATTGGTTTAGCTTTAATGAGAAATCAGATGTGGGGTCTGAAGTGAGATGTTTATAGGTTAAGTTGTCATTCAGAATTGAGGTTATACATTTTTCATATAAACCGCTGTCCATCACCACTACTGATCCCCCCTTATCAGCTCTGCAAACTACAATGTGGCTATTCATTTGAAGATCTTTCAGGGCTTTCCGATCTGATGCCGACAAATTATCCTGAAAAGTCGGGTTCTGTGAGAGTATTTTTCTTATTTCGGTTTCAATTAGATCCTGGAAGGTATCCATCATCGGAACTCTGGAAGAGACTGGATAAAAATCCGGGTTTTTTGTTGTAAAAAGTGTAGGATTTGGACTTTTCATATCTACCTCTCCCAAGTCCTGTAACTGTGTAATAGCTAGTTGTTCTCTCAGGCTTAGAAACATGGGAATATTACCAGTAGGATCTGATAACGTATCAGAGAGTTCTTGTTCCTCCGTAGTAATGTTTGCATTGAAAAAATGTTTTTTAACCGTGAGGTTACGGATGAATTTGTTAACATCACGAATTGTCTGAAATAAGTCTGCTCTATTCTTGGGGGCAAAATTTAACCCCTTCTGCAGGACATTGACTTGAGCTGGAGTGAGGATGTTTGCGGATATATTTAATACTGGAATGTCCAGGGAAGTGCATGATGTCAATTCCTCCAATAACGGCGATTCTTTGAGCAGAAGTGATATTTTCTGCCTCCTCTGCCTGCGTTTTCTCCCGCCTCTACGTGCTCTGGAGCTCTCGTAGATGAGTTTTTTTGAAAGATGCGAAAGGTTAGCACTCCTACTGGAGTCATGAGACGTAGCGCTGTCTTCAGCAGAGTCGTAGTCTGTAGAGGAAAAATGTACTCCCCTACCGCCATGCGATTGCAGATCGCGTTTTTTCAAAATTGGTCTTATTTTGGTGGTGGCATGCCAAGAATACACCTGATTATTGTCATAGTCTTTGGTGTCTCGGCGAAATTTGTTCTGCTTCAAAGACATAATGTCTATCTCCACATTTTCTATAGTACACCTAAGTTTTGTATTTAATCTGTCAAAATCTGATGGATTGTATTTATCAACAAGAAAAGAGTGTACTTTTTTTATTTGTGAGTCCAAGTCCTCAAGACGTTTTTTCTCTTCTTTTATTATTAAGTTCAATAAATTCAATGAGCAGGTGGATAGCTCAGCGTTCCCCTCTTTAATGAAATCTTCAGAAAACGTATACGTAGGAGTTTTCTTGAGTCTTAGGCCCCTGGGGATCATATTTTTCTCTACATACTTATTTAGAGTCATAGAATCCCAGCAGGTTTTAAGCCGTGAGATAGACAATTTTTCCAGGTCCCAGAAGGTGTATGAGCCACTAATGTCTTGAGCAGGATTCCCTGCTTGATGAAAGGCGGTATGTTCACCGAAAACATCCACTAATCTCCTTCTCCGTTCCTCACTATCCAGGAATCCAACGGTGTCCATATCGTACAAATATATATGTACGAATATATAGGGGGGTGAAAGATAATAGCTATGACCCCAAAAGAAAAATGTAGCATAAAAGATTGTAATTGAATATCTCACTAGGTCTTCACAAAAAAGAAATATATATATATATATATATATATATATATATAGTGCCTACAAGTAGTATTCAACCCCCTGCAGATTTAGCAGGTTTGATAAGATGCAAATAAGTTAGAGCCTGCAAACTTCAAACAAGAGCAGGATTTATTAACAGATGCATAAATCTTACAAACCAACAAGTTATGTTGCTCAGTTAAATTTTAAGAAATTTTCAACATAAAAGTGTGGGTCAATTATTATTCAACCCCTAGGTTTAATATTTTGTGGAATAACACTTGTTTGCAATTACAGCTAATAATCGTCTTCTATAAGACCTGATCAGGCCGGCACAGGTCTCTGGAGTTATCTTGGCCCACTCCTCAATGCAGATCTTCTCCAAGCTATCTAGGTTCTTTGGGTGTCTCATGTGGACTTTAATCTTGAGCTCCTTCCACAAGTTTTCAATTGGGTTAAGGTCAGGAGACTGACTAGGCCACTGCAACACCTTGATTTTTTCCCTCTTGAACCAGGCCTTTGTTTTCTTGGCTGTGTGCTTTGGGTCGTTGTCTTGTTGGAAGATGAAATGACGACCCATCTTAAGATCCTTGATGGAGGAGCTGAGGTTCTTGGCCAAAATCTCCAAGTAGGCCGTGCTATCCATCTTCCCATGGATGCGGATCAGATGGCCAGGCCCCTTGGCTGAGAAACAGCCCCACAGCATGATGCTGCCACCACCATGCTTGACTGTAGGGATGGTATTCTTGGGGTCGTATGCAGTGCCATCCAGTCTCCAAACGTCACGTGTGTGGTTGGCACCAAAGATCTCCATCTTGGTCTCATCAGACCAGAGAACCTTGAACCAGTCTGTCTCAGAGTCCTCCAAGTGATCATGAGCAAACTGTAGACGAGCCTTGACATGTCGCTTTTTCAAGTAAAGGTACCTTACGGGCTCGTCTGGAACGGAGACCATTGCGGTGGAGTACGTTACTTATGGTATTGACTGAAACCAGTGTCCCCACTGCCATGAGATCTTCCCGGAGCTCCTTCCTTGTTGTCCTTGGGTTAGCCTTGACTCTTCGGACAAGCCTGGCCTCGGCACGGATGGAAACTTTCAAAGGCTGTCCAGGCCGTGGAAGGCTGAGGGTATGTGCGCACGTTGCTTTTTACCTGCTTTTTACCTGCTTTTTTGCTGCTTTTTCTTCTGCGCTGTTTAATGCCAAAATGGATGTGTTCTTCTATTCAAGCAAAGTCTATGGGAATTTGGGTTTCTTGTTCACACTATGTTGTTCAAAATGCTGCCTTTTTGAGGCAGAACTTTGGTCAAAAACTCAGCTTTTCAAAGAAGCAACATGTCAATTGTTTTTGCCATTTGGGTTTTGCACTGCAAAGCTGAGTTTTTGACCAAAGTTCTGCCACAAAAAGGCAGCATTTTGAACAACATAGTGTGAACAAGAAACCCAAATTCCCATAGACTTTGCTTGAATAGAAGAACACATCCATTTTGGCATTAAACAGCGCAGAAGAAAAAGCAGCAAAAAAGCAGGTAAAAAGCAGGTAAAAAGCAACGTGCGCACATACCCTAACAGTAGTTCCATAAGCCTTCCACTTCCGGATGATGCTCCCAACAGTGGAGACAGGTAGGCCCAACTCCTTGGAAAGGGTTTTGTACCCCTTGCCAGCCTTGTGACCCTCCACGATCTTGTCTCTGATGGCCTTGGAATGCTCCTTTGTCTTTCCCATGTTGACCAAGTATGAGTGCTGTTCACAAGTTTGGGGAGGGTCTTAATTAGTCAGAAAAGGCTGGAAAAAGAGATAATTAATCCAAACATGTGAAGCTCAATGTTCTTTGTGCCTGAAATACTTCTTAATACTTTAGGGGAACCAAACAGAATTCTCGTGGTTTGAGGGGTTGAATAATAAATGACCCTCTCAATAAACATTTCACAATTTAAAAAAAAAATAAAAAAAGAAATAACATTCTTTTTTGCTGCAGTGCATTTCACACTTCCAGGCTGATCTACAGTCCAAATGTCACAATGCCAAGTTAATTCCGAATGTGTAAACCTGCTAAATCTGCAGGGGGTTGAATACTACTTGTAGGCACTGTATATATATATATATATATATATATATATATATATATATATATATATATATATGGTGTATGTATGGTTTATAGATTCAGTTGAACCATATATATCCTTTTAAAGAAAAATAGCTGTAATAAAGGCGCCGTAATAAAGGAGAGCATAGGAATATATGATATGCAAAGAGTCCAAAGTTATATATATGTATATGCTAGGCAGTCTAGGCAGGAATAAGCCGCAGGGAGCATGGAGAAATGGGACTTAAAATGCCAACAATGAGGAAAAAGGAAAGATTTCTCCGCTCACCTGCTGTTCTGACTGCTGCTCCTAACGGGTGTTTGGGATCCACCGGTAAGTAATGACCGGTAAGGTACGCCAAGGAAAAAGGAAAATGAGGATCCAGCACGATTTTTCTTATTTAGGTAAAAACATCAAAGCTTTATTTGAAAAGGTTAAAAATAGTAACAATGTGAAGACCTAGATATTGATAACAAAAAGGGGGGGCTTAACGCGTTTCGGACTTCATTTTTAAAAACATGCGGAGTCCTTAATCATAAGTGAACCCAAGTTATGCTACATAGCTCTTCAAATAGACTGAATGAACACCAGAGGAGGGAGGGGAAGGGGAGGGGGGGAGGGTAAAGGGAGAAAGGAGGAGGCAGCAGAAGTTCTAATTGAGCTGACATACAGGTGGATAAAGGGCAAAACAACAAAGCAACAAATGAATTTGCCAACATTCATCATCCAGAAAGCAGGCATATATATGCGTAATTACTGAAGAAATAATATAATTATATACTTCTCAGATTAAGCGGAAATTCCTATTTCATCGAGGATCGAGAGAAAAAAAAAACAAACCTTCTTTTTTTTCCCTTTTTCCCTTCTCTTATATATATATAAAGATATATATATATATATATATATATATATATATATATATATATATATATATATATATATATATCACTGCGTTGAGAAACACGTGATGGTGTCTCCGCAGTGGTGGATGTTGATCTCCCTAAGGTCAACCATCCTTGCTCACATAGTCTTTTACTAGGCAATGTCCCACTAGCCAGATTCCTACTCCACACTGATGAGGGGCAAATACCCCGAAACGGCTGTCTGTGGATGGATACCATGTTTGGCATAGGTGGTCTCCTTGACTGGAGACTGCCCTTCCCGTGGTTGTTCCTTCCCGGTGAAAGACCTGGCTAGTTTCCTGCCAGCGTTGAGAAACATGTGATGGTGTCTCCGCAGGCCTTCTTGCTTTGAATATTTCCCAGGGGGCATTGCTCTAGAATCACTGCGTTGAGAAACACGTGATGGTGTCTCCGCAGTGGTGGATGTTGATCTCCCTAAGGTCAACCATCCTTGCTCACATAGTCTTTTATTAGGCAATGTCCCACTAGCCAGATTCCTACTCCACACTGATGAGGGGCAAATACCCCGAAACGGCTGTCTGTGGATGGATACCATGTTTGGCATAGGTGGTCTCCTTGACTGGAGACTGCCCTTCCCATGGTTGTTCCTTCCCGGTGAAAGACCTGGCTAGTTTCCTGCCAGCGTTGAGAAACATGTGATGGTGTCTCCGCAGGCCTTCTTGCTTTGTATATATATATATATATATATATATGGAGGAAAAATACACATTGTTTTCTTATCGAAGAAGATATGCATTTATAAAAGTTTTCCTGTTTGAATTCAATAAAGTATATCAAGGAGAGACTGAGGCCAATACAGAGAAAAAGAAAAAAAAAATCCTTTCTTTTTTTCTCTTTTTCCCTTCTCTTTTATCTCTCTCTCTCTGTATATATATATATATATATATATATATATATATATATATATACATATATATACAGTCAGGGCCAGAAATATTTGGACAGTGACACAAGTTTTGTTATTTTAGCTGTTTACAAAAACATGTTCAGAAATACAATTATATATATATTATGGGCTGAAAGTGCACACTCCCAGCTGCAATATGAGAGTTTTCACATTCAAATCGGAGAAAGGGTTTAGGAATCATAGCTCTGTAATGCATAGCCTCCTCATTTTCAAGGGACCAAAAGTAATTGGACAAGGGACTCTAAGGGCTGCAATTAACTCTGAAGGCGTCTCCCTCGTTAACCTGTAATCAATGAAGTAGTTAAAAGGTCTGGGGTTGATTACAGGTGTGTGGTTTTGCATTTGGAAGCTGTTGCTGTGACCAGACAACATGCGGTCTAAGGAACTCTCAATTGAGGTAAAGCAGAACATCCTGAGGCTGAAAAAAAAGAAAAAAATCCATCAGAGAGATAGCAGACATGCTTGGTGTAGCAAAATCAAAAGTTGGGTACATTCTGAGAAAAAAGGAATTGACTGGTGAGCTTGGGAACTCAAAAGGCCTGGGCGTCCACGGATGACAACAGTGGTGGATGATCGCTACATACTTTCTTTGGTGAAGAAGAACCCGTTCACAACATCAACTGAAGTCCAGAACACTCTCAGTGAAGTAGGTGTATCTGTCTCTAAGTCAACAGTAAAGCCTGGTTTACACGCTTCAATAGATCTTTCAATCCGTCGTCGGGGTCAAGTTGTAAGTGACGCACATCCGGCATCGTTCGTGACGTATTTGCGTGTGAAACCTACGTGCAATCAAGATTGAACGAAAATACGGTGATCGCATACACGTCGTTTATTCCTCATACATTGGATGTTTTGTTGTATGAACCTAGTCAATTGAAACGTGTGACATCCCTCATACGATTTTGGTGTCTGAGGCTATGTGCGCAGGTGTGCGCTCTGCACCGCAGCTTAAAAAAGGTCCGCTTCAGAGCGCAGCTGAAGAGCTGCGTTCTGAAGCGCCTCACAATGTCTGTCATTCACTAATCTCTGTCAGCCCGTCACTATCTCTGTCCCTCTCTGTCCATGTCAGTCTATCCCTCTTACTCCCTCTCTCATACTCACCGATCCCCGATCTCCGGCGCTGCACGGCGTTCACACTGGTCCGGCGGCTTTTACTGTTTTGAAAAAGCCGGCCGCCCATTAAACAATCTCATATTCCCTGCTTTCCCCGCCCACCGGCGCCTATGATTGGTTACAGTGAGACACGCCCCCACGCTGAGTGACAGGTGTCACACTGCACCCAATCACAGCAGCCGGTGGGCGTGTCTATACTGTGCAGTGAAATAAATAATTAAATAATTAAAAAAAACGGCGTGCGGTCCCCACCAATTTTAAAACCAGCCAGATAAAGTTATACGGCTGAAGGCTGGTATTCTCAGGATGGGGAGCTCCACGTTATGGGGAGCCCCCCAGCCTAACAATATCAGCCAACAGCCGCCCAGAATTGCCGCATACATTAGATGCGACAGTTCTGGGACTGTACCCGGCTCTTCCCGATTTGCCCTGGTGCGTTGGCAAATCGGGGTAATAAGGAGTTATTGGCAGCCCATAGCTGCCAATAAGTCCTAGATTAATCATGTCAGGCGTCTATGAGACACCTTCCATGATTAATCTGTAAGTTACAGTAAATAAACACACACACGCCCGAAAAAATCCTTTATTATAAATAAAAAACACAAACATATACCCTGGTTCACCACTTTAATCAGCCCCAAAAAGCCCTCCTTGTCCGGCGTAATCCAGGATGATGCAGCGTCGCTTCCAGCGCTGCTGCATAGAGGTGACCGGAGCTGCAGCAGACACAGCCGCTCCGGTCACCTCTACGCAGCTAATGAAGACAGCCGTGCGATCAGCTGAGCTGTCACTGAGGTTACCCGCTGTCACTGGATCCAGCGGTGGATGCAGCGGTGGCCGCGGGTAACCTCAGTGACAGCTCAGCCGATTGCACGGCTGTCTTCATTAGCTGCGTGGAGGTGACCGGAGCGGCTGCGGCTGCAGCTCCGGTCACCTCCATGCAGCAGCGCTGGAAGCGACGCTGCATCATCCTGGATTACGCCGGACATGGAGGGCTTTTTGGGGCTGATTAAAGTGGTGAACCAGGGTATATGTTTGTGTTTTTTATTTCTAATAAAGGATTTTTCGGGCGTGTGTGTGTTTATTTACTGTAATTTACAGATTAATCATGGAAGGTGTCTCATAGATGCCTGACATGATTAATCTAGGACTTATTGGCAGCTATGGGCTGCCAATAACTCCTTATTACCCCGATTTGCCAACGCACCAGGGCAAATCGGGAAGAGCCAGGTACAGTCCCAGAACTGTCGCATCTAATGTATGCGGCAATTCTGGGCGGCTGTTGGCTGACATTGTTAGGCTGGGGGGCTCCCCATAATGTGGAGCTCCCCATCCTGAGAATACCAGCCTTCAGCCGTATGGCTTTATCTGGCTGGTTTTAAAATTGGGGGGGACCGCACGCCGTTTTTTTTAATTATTTAATTATTTATTTCACTGCACAGTATAGACACGCCCACCGGCTGCTATGATTGGGTGCAGTGTGACACCTGTCACTCAGCGTGGGGGCGTGTCTCACTGTAACCAATCATAGGCGCCGGTGGGCGGGGAAAGCAGGGAATACGAGATTGTTTAATGGGCGGCCGGCTTTTTCAAAACAGTAAAAGCCGCCGGACCAGTGTGAATGCCGTGCAGCGCCGGGGATTGGTGAGTATATGAGAGAGGGCTGCTCAATTCACTTACTCAGGAGTTTAGCGGTCACCGGTGAGTCCTTCACGGGTGACCGCTAATCAGGACGCGACACAGACAGAGCCGCAGCATGACAATGAAGTCGGGTGAGGTTCACCCGAGTTCATTCTGACAGTGCGGCTCTGTCTGTGTCTGCTGTCATCTGCCATTCAGCTCTGCTACATGGCTGTCTGTGGCTGCTGTCAGCGGCCATGTAGCAGAGCTGAATGGCAGATGACATAGTAAAAACGCATCCCTACACATTACACACGCTTGGCAAGTCAATAAATAAAAAAAAAAAAAAAAAGGGTGCCCAATGCATACGTCATGGAACACATGATCTAAAGGATCGCACACAAAATTGATCAATTTAACATAGACTACTAACGCACGTGTGACAGCAAATGAACGACCTACGTGCAATCTCATTAAATCGCATGTGCGACCTGGGCGTGTCACATCGCATACGAGATCGCATACCTAATTGTAAGGTGTAGAGCTGGATTAAGAGAAGACTCCATGAAAGTAAATACAAAGGGTTCACATCTAGATGCAAACCATTCATCAATTCCAAAAATAGACAGGCCAGAGTTAAATTTGCTGAAAAAAAACTCATGAAGCCAGCTCAGTTCTGGAATAGTATTCTATGGACAGATGAGACAAAGATCAACCTGTACCAGAATGATGGGAAGAAAAAAGTTTTGAGAAGAAAGGGAACGGCACATGATCCAAGGCACACCACATCCTCTGTAAAACATGGTGGAGGCAACGTGATGGCATGGGCATGCATGGCTTTCAATGGCACTGGGTCACTTGTGTTTATTGATGACATAACAGCAGACAAGAGTAGCCGGATGAATTCTTAAGTGTACAGGGATATACTTTCAGCCCAGATTCAGCCAAATGCCGCAAAGTTGATCGGACGGCGCTTCATAGTACAGATGGACAATGACCCCAAGCATACAGCCAAAGCTACCCAGGAGTTCATGAGTGCAAAAAAGTGGAACATTCTGCAATGGCCAAGTCAATCACCAGATCTTAACCCAATTGAGCATGCATTTTACTTGCTCGAATCCAGACTTAAGACGGAAAGACCCACAAACAAGCAAGACCTGAAGGCTGCGGCTGTAAAGGCCTGGCAAAGCATTAAGAAGGAGGAAACCCAGCGTTTGGTGATGTCCATGGGTTCCAGACTTAAGGCAGTGATTGCCTCCAAAGGATTCGCAACAAAATATTGAAAATAAAAATATTTTGTTTGGGTTTGGTTTATTTGTCCAATTACTTTTGACCTCCTAAAATGTGGAGTGTTTGTAAAGAAATGTGTACAATTCCTACAATTTCTATCAGATATTTTTGTTCAAACCTTCAAATTAAATGTTACAATCTGCACTTGAATTCTGTTGTAGAGGTTTTATTTCAAATCCAATGTGGCGGCATGCAGAGCCCAACTCACGAAAATTGTGTCACTGTCCAAATATTTCTGGACCTAACTGTATATATGGAGGAAACATACACATTGTTTTCTAATCGAAGAAGATATGCATTTATAAAAGTTTTCCTGTTTGAATTCAATAGAGTATATCAAGGATCGTGCTGGATCCTCAATTTCCTTTTTCCTTGAGTTAAGAACTGGACCTGCTCCACTTCAAAATGACATTTGTCCAGATTAGCAAATAAATGATCTTCACAAAGAATTTGAAGGCCCTGCCAGACAGGCTCCCAATGATTCCTCCTGAGAATGTGAGTAAATTAATGTCATCCAGATAGCTCACCACATATCCACCCTCTAGAAAGCAAAAAAATTCATTTTTGAAACCCGAACGGCATCATTAGATTTTCAAAATGACCCTCCGTTGTATTAAAAGCAGTTTTCCGTTCATCAGCCTTTGGAACACGTATAAGGTTATATGCCACCTCTCAAGTCAAGTTCAGAAAACAACTTAGCTTCAGCTAACTGATTAAACAAGTCCAGTATAAAGAGTGAAAGGATAGATATTGTGGACTGTGATTTTATTAATCTCTCCAAAGTCCAAGCATGGATGCACACCTCCATTTTTTTCTTAACAAAGAAAACCCCCCACAGTACCTGGAGAGGTGGACAAGAGAGGTTAAACAAGCAAGACTTAAATATTTTTGCACCTGGTGTGAATTTGACACTGCAATCATATGTGGGGGGAGAATTTCATACTCAGTCTCATCAAAGTCCTGAATGAGTTCTGGAAGATAAGACCTCATTGAAGCGAAGAGTCTAGATACACAACCAGAAAAACAAGAGTCGCCCCAAGACTTAACCTCCTGAGTCTCCCAGTCAATTGTAGGATTGTGCTAGCCAAGGCAAAGCTAACACTAATTTTGCAGGTAAAGAAGGAAACATCATATACAGTGCCTTGTGAAAGTATTCACTCCCCTAAACTTTTTACCTATTTTGTTACATTACTGTAACAAATATGTGTTTCAATATTTTTGTAATCCAATTCATGTGTGATGCTTCAGCACTAAATACAAAGGAAAGGAAAGACAATAGAACCATTAGTAATAGGACAAAGACAAAACAGGCTGTGGACCAACAAAGAGGGAAAATGATCACACAACTGGAAGTCACCGGATCGAGCCCCAGAGTTGAGCCATGACATTAAGGCAAGAAATGAAGTAGTTATTTTGGGGTGAAACTGGAAACTGACATCACAGCTCAGAGCTTAGCAATAGAGATAGGTAGTGAAAGCCATAAAATAGTGGTCAAATTCTACAGATAATGTGTGTTAAAAAAAACCGGAGAAACACGAGTATATTGCTTGCAAATATGATTTTATTGATAACAATGGCAATTAAAAAACCCCCCAAGGGGTTAAGGAAAAGTGAAGAAAGAAAGTGAAAAGAGGGACCAGGAAATATGGTTATAAGCCAATCAGGAGTATAAATATGTCCGGCCAATACAGGGACAGAAAATACAATAAATTGCACAAAGCCCAGGTAAAAAGTTAAAAGGATGGACATAAGTTAAATAAATAACATATATAAAGTGCCTGTGTATTATAAGATTGTAAACAAAGACTCTATGTGCATGCCAGAGCTAAAGTGCTAATAGTATGACCGGCGCCTCTAAATAAAGGTGCACAATTCAGTAAAAGGTCTCAAAAGACACAGGCAAACATCAGAGTATATCAGCAAACCATAGATCCTGGGACCAAGGGAAAACACCTACGTACGTTTCACAAGAGTGAGGTAACCACCAGCTTCATCAGGGAAAGAAAGAATAGTCACCATCCTTTTAACTTTTTACCTGGGCTTTGTGCAATTTATTGTATTTTCTGTCCCTGTATTGGCCGGACATACCGTATATGCCGGCGTATAAGACGACTGGGCGTATAAGACGACCCCCAACTTCTGCCCTAAAAATATAGAATTTGGGATATACTCATTGTCCATCTGTCATAGTGCCACCGCTCCCTCCGATCTGCTGCACGGAGGTGAGGGGCCGGGCAGCAGATTGGGGGGAGCGGTGGCACTGTGGCAGATGGAGGGCGGCGGCGGCAGCGGATCGGGAGGTGTGGGGGTGAGGGTGCGGGCAGGAGATCGGGGAGACAGGTGGCAGATCGCGGAGGGCAGCGGCGGATCGGGGCGCTTTTCGTACAGTGCAATGGCAGCGCGGCAACTTCCGGGTCCCATGCTCCGGTCTCATAACAGCATGGGACCGGAGCTTGTCGCCCTGCCATTTCACTGTGTACAGTCACTCACTGTGCTCAGTGTGCTGGCGTGCTGCAGGGACAAGTGAAGCTGATGGGGGCGGTCACCGGCAACAGGTCCACTGTGATTGGAGAAATCGGTCACAAGGCCGATCTCTCCAATCAGAGCATTGGAGCTGGGGGAGGGTGATCCAGTGAGGTCACCCAGCTCCAGCCAATGGCCAGTGCTACAGCTGCACTGGCCAGGGCTGGATTTCAATGTTTCAGTCATTTTAAATGGCTGGAGCATTACAGTGGCTGTGATTGGTTGAGCGGCGTTCGTCAGCCAATCACAGCCTCCGTAGGTCCGGGGAGGAGGCACCACCCCTCCTAAGGTCAGGAACAGGTCCCCTCCTCCCCGAATCTGCGGTTTTTGTTAACATATTGCAGTCACCGCTGTATATCCGGCGTATAAGACGACCCCCCACTGTAGCCATTATTTTAAGGGGGTAAAAAGTCGTCTTATACGCCAGTATATACGGTATTTATACTCCTGATTGGCTTATAACCATATTTCCTGGTCCCTCTTTTCACTTTCTTTCTTCACTTTTCCTTAACCCCTTGGGGGGTTTTTTAATTGCCATTGTTATCAATAAAATCATATTTGCAAGCAATATACTCGTGTTTCTCCGGTTTTTTATTGACTTTGAGTATGCTTTATGCCCCTTTAATTAAAGGGGCACATTATATGTAATCCCTATGGAAATTGTTATTTAGATAATGTGTGTTGTACAACAGCAATAGTAAACATTGGTGATGGTGATGGTGAAATGAGGGAGAGAGATAAGAGAGCTTATGCCATGATCCATGCTGGGCTCAGCTGCTGCTGGTATTCCATCTCTGGGTTTCAGGTTATGCAGGTGTTAATTGATTTCTGCAGGGCACCTGGCATCCTGTCACTGCACCTCCGTCACTTCACCAGTAATAGTTCCGCTCTGCAGCACGTGATACTGGCCCCTGTCAGTGTTCCCTGATCCATCCCATATTCCAGCTACCCTCTTGACCTGTTCCACTTCCTGTTCTGCCTGTCTTCCTCTGTCCCCCTTTGACTTCCCGGTTCCGTCCCGTGCCCTCTCATCTTGTTTCTCCATGACCACTTGTTTACCTATACTCTCCTGACCTCCCTGCCCTGTCTCTTTGTGTTTCTTTCATCTCCCAGTGTCTGATCTTTCTTTGTTTGTATCTGACTTCAGCGTTACTTCCTGGTTCCGACCTTCGGCTTGTATCTGACTACATTTTGCCTCTCCCTCTGGTTTCCTATTGACATTCTGGTTATTGACTTTGCTTGCTGACTACTCTATTGTGTTTGCACCTGCTAGTGGATATTCTGCTTACTCAGTTTTTCCACCAGAGCAGTGTGACAGCTTAGGCTAAGGACACACATCCGGATTTTCTCCCGTTTGTCGGATCCAGCGCGCTCCCAAACAGTGTATACAGTACAGTGGCTGCGCGACAAGCTCCAGTCACGTGCTGACATGTGACCGGAGCATGTGACCAGGAAGTTGCAACGCAGTCACTGTACTGTATACACTGTACGGGAACGTGCCAGATCCGACAAACAGGAGAAAAGCCGGATGTGTGTCATTAGCCTTACAGCAGCAGTGACTTTGAAATATTACAACAGTGATTATATAATTCATATGGTAGCTGCTGGATTTCTATTTCAGGGGTTTTTTTTTTTTCATTTTTCTTGTAAATACAAGCAAACCAACAAAATTGATGAAAAAACTATTGTACTAGTCTATTTTGTCAATTGTAAATGCCACACCAATAATGCGGCCTGGTGTCACTGCTGATTTTTTAGTACAATTAACCTAGCATTTCGCGTTCATTGCTTTATGGGAACTTGAGGGAATTATGATTAAGAAAAAAAGTCTGACGGCACTCCCTAGCATGCAGTGCAGTGCGAACAGGTGCATAACTGAACATGACATATAATGACAAAAAAAGACAGTTGCACTCTGAAATACTAAAGCATGCAAATCATGAGTATAAGAATATAGACAAAAATTACTGCTAAAGGAAATCTAAGAAAAAAAATTACATATTTAGCATACAAAAATGCCCATTTCTATGTCTGCCCAGTAGACACATCAAGGCAATCTCATATTACTGGGTACCCACACTGAATTGAAGCCTCTCTCTGGGTTTAAAAACCTCCATGTGTACAAGTGAATAGGAAACTGCTAAGAGAATAAAATCACATGTGTATAATGGGGGACTTGTGCACAGTCAGAAGGCGTGACCCCATAATCTGGACAAAAAGACTGATGGCACTACTCCCTAACATGCAGTGTGAACAGGTGCATAACTGAACATGATAAATAATGACAAAAAAAGACAGTTGCACGCTGAAATGCTAAAGCAAGCAAACCATGAATGTAAGAATATAGACATGCATTACTGATACTGGAAATCTAAGAAAAAAGTGAGATATTTAGCATGTAAAAATGGCAATTTATATGTCTGCCCGGTAGCCAAGTCAAGGCAATCTCATATTACTGGGTACCTACACTGAACTGAAGCCTCTCTCTGGGTTTAAAAACCTCTATATGTATGAGAGAGTAGGAACCTGCTAAGAAAATAAAATCACTGGTGGCTATTATTAATTATTATTATTATTATTATTAATAATAATAATAATAATAATAATAATAATAATAATAAAACAGAGCCAAAAGTTGATTTTAGCGTAAAAAAAAATATGGTAAAAAAATAGCAATGGCCAGGGTAAATTAAAACAAATAAATAGGGGGCGTGGCCTAGGCACCTAACAGGGAAGAAGCACTTCACTTGGGCTCCTGCTTTTAGAACACAAAACTTCCTCTTTAAACTTTACAATCTGCTGCAAAACACCCTAACTTGGGTCCCCTGCTACCCTGGAAGATACCTGTAGGATTCAGCACCTCTAAGTAGCCAGCAAGGTGCAAGCCAGGATCTCCAGCTATCACCACAGGCTCTGGACACAGACCTAGGCTGGGAGCACAACTCCAGGAGGGCTCCAAGCAGAACACTGAGATCGGAAATATACCCGTGGGACAGCTACTAGCACGCACCGAGACACAGTGGAGGTAAGGCCTTCTCCCCCAGAGAAGGAGACCCTTGGCCCCCCTCCCTGAAATGCCATAGCACCTTCACATAGTCAGAGTGCAGTCCTGAGTCTCACCTTCAGTGCTGTCCCAGTTCAGACACAGGAGAGAAGGAGGCATTTCCAAGTGACGGAGTGGTTGTACCCCAGAGGCGCAGCTGTGATTGCGCCCCCCTCGGGACACCAGGGCTCCATGTGGGCGACGCCATTTTGTAGGCTTTGAGAGCTGAAGAAGAAGAAGGCGGGAAACTGTGCTGCAGTTGCCTTAAAAAAACAGGAACGCATTTACAGAGCTCTGCACTGCCACCTGCTGGATAAAGCTTTTCTCTAAGTGCTCGGCTGAAAAAAGGTCTGCACTGACACCTAGTGGACATTCCTTGGCTCCCTGCACATTACCCTTATCGCCACCTGGTGGTCACTGTGACACTGACTTGCTGCAAAGAAAACACGACATGAGGGAGCTGTGAAGGAGTAATGAACCCTGTATAATGTCTGAGTAGAGGGGAGGCTCATTCTACCGCCCGAATAGAGGATATAAGTGGACAGCTACAACTTTAATAGTCTCATATATATAAGGAATTCTGAAAAGAGACATAATACACTGCACTGACTGAGTAACGATCTGGCTGGGCTGAGGAGGAGAAGAGGACCAGGGTGGTCAATCAGATTAAGAAGGAGACAGCCGTTTGTGACTCCATTGGACAAGTTTCTTACTAAAAAAAACTGTGCTGTGAGAGATCCTATGCCACCTAAGGCACAAAAACAATCAACCCTTAAAGGCAGTCAGGCGAAAAATAAAAGTACGTGGTCGGATCCATTGGATATGGACCAAGACACTATGCCTTCACTGTCTGCTCTGGTGTCTCAGCAGGAGGACGGGGGAGGGTCACGTGACTCCCCATCAGAGACTGAGTTGGGAGATATGGAACACCATTTTGACCATAGAAGATTTAAAAAGTATCTGGATCTCCTTCCTACCAAGGAAGACTTCAAATCCCTTATCTCAGAGGTGAAAGAAACCTGTAAGTCAAAAATTAACTCAATCCATCAAGATGTTGGGCTACTGGCAGATAGAGTGGACTCAGTGGAAAGGGAACACGATGCCACTAGACAGTACATTATCAAATTACAGAAAAATGTGACACTATGCTCAGGCTCTGAGTGAAACTAACAAACATCTGGAAGACCTGGATAACAGAGGACGTCGTAATAATATCCGAGTGAGAGGCATCCCTGAAGCCACGAGTAATGAGGATATCCATGCCATACTTGAAACCATATTTAACACTGTGCTGGAGCGCCCTATAACTCAAAGGATAAAATTGGACAGAGCACATAGAGCATTACGCCCCAGGGGGCCTCAAAATCAATCTCGTGACATTATCTGCTGCGTCCACGACTTCCAACTAAAAGAGTACATTATGGCTAAAGCTCGTACCTCAGAGAGAATTGAATATCAAGGGACTTGGATCCAATTATTTCCTGATCTATCTTGGATCACCCTACAGAAAAGGAGACACCTGCAGCCACTACTTGCATCCTTAAAAGATAAGGGCATCCGATATCGCTGGGGGTTCCCATTTGCCCTCATAGCCTCAAAAGATGGTCATACGGCTGTGCTACGCTCAACTTGGGACCTCCCAGCCTTCTGCACTGACCTGGGAATCCCTCCACCCACCCTAGTAGACTGGGAATTAGATATGCCATCCAATCCACCCTATCCAGTCTGGCAGCAAGTGGACTCTAGGGGGGGATCTCCCTCATCACGGCCTAAGGCATGACCAGATCCAACCTGAGATGACAATTTTTATTTATTTATTTTTTTTTCTCTTCTGGGAACTGGAGCCCCTTGTTTGAATCTCTGGTTTCAAGCTGCAGCCCCCTTTGGGGGTAATGGGGGGGTGGTTTCATGCCCTCCCTTGTTTATTACAGGGACTTTCATTAGTCCTTTCTTTCATAAGTAGCTGTTCACTTTTTTTTTTTCTTCTCTTTTTTTTGATATTAATATATCTGGTTATGACTCCTCATAAAATTTGCATTGGTTTGCTACTAGGGCAGTGAGAATTGAATACTCCCCTCTTGTAGATGTTTTGAATCTAGCTTCCGATACTGACTGCGATAGCGGAGTGTCCATAGCTACAAACCCCCTTCAAGGGTTAGAGTTACCCTGGTTCCTCCTATGGAAGAGTTGGTAAAGGAGGTTAGGGTTTAGATATTGGTAAAGTTTTTTACGTTATGAAAATTTTTTCTTCTTTGACCCTGGCCGGAGAGGACGGTGGCGGAGGTAAAGGCTTTTGCCCATGGCTTAACTCCTCTCCGGTAACATTTGTGACATGTAAATGTTATGCTCTATATGTTATGTGTTTTGTCATTGTCTTTTCCCATTCCTTATGTGTCTACCCTAATTGTGGTGAGGGAATCCTCTGTACCCCATTGAGAGCCATCCAGCATGGGCCTTTAGGCAGTTGTGAGATGGGCAATACCCGGTTATCCTTCGTATGTAATGCTAATTTTGCATTATACTACTACAACTTAAAATATGATTACAATTTTAATGTTAAATGTTAAGGGTTTAAACTCAAACATTAAGAGGCGTATGGCACTTGGTGAGATGCGGACCCAGCGAGCTGATGTGGTTTTCTTGCAAGAAACGCACTTGAACCTCAATGGCAACTGCAATTTTGCTAAACATCTGTACGCCACGATTTTTTTAGCTTCCCAGGAAAGGAAAAAAACCGGTGTGGCTATTTTGATATCAAGGACCTGTCCCATTCAAGTTACGACCTCCTTGGCAGACCCACAGGGTAAGTACCTTATCCTACAAGGGACATATAAGGATCTTCCGATCATTTTGTGTAATATTTACGCCCCTAATACCTCCCAGATCCTCTTTTTGAACCGGGTATTCCTCAAACTCACACGCCTTCCCTCCTCAGCGTGAATTGTGGGTGGAGATTTTAACACTATTTTCTCTGACTCTTTAGACAGGTTGACCATTAACAATCAATTGTCGAGCCCGTCTCAGCGTAAATTGACAGCTGCCTTTCGAAGACTGATCCGCAGGTTTGCCTTATTTGATTTGTGGTGAGTTAAACATCCCTCAGAAAAAACCTTTACCTTCTACTCTCCCCCTCATGGTACACACACCAGGATCGACTTCTTCTTTGGCAACATTCAAGCCCTTAGATTGACGAGCAATGTGGATATTGGTGCAATAACGTGGTCAGCCGATGCGCCAATGACTCTCACTCTAGATCAGACAACGCCACGCACAAGAGTCTTCCACTGGAGGCTCAATGAGTCCCTCCTCAAGAGAACTCCCTACAGAGGCAAACTGGAAGCAGGACTGATAGAATACTTCAAGAACAACGAGGGGTCAGTGCCTAATTTTTCTACGGTTTGGGAAGCCCATAAGGCCGTCTTTAGAGGGCAATGCATAGCATTAAGCTCCCGTATCAAAAAAGATAGACTTTATCAGAGAGATCAGCTCCTCAGAAGTCTCAGAGACAAAGAAAATAGGATGACCCTTAACCCATCAATATGTACCCTTAGAGGTATAGTAAAGACTCGTGCCCAACTGAAGGACCTAGAGGTCAATATAACAGAAAAATTACTACTTTATAGCAGGCATAAATACTATGACAAAGGAAATAAATCTCACTCCCTTTTGGCTCGCCAACTTAGAGAGGATAGGGGGAACTCATCCGTTTATGCCTTGAGAGATTCGGGGGGGAATATTTTCTATGACCCCACTAAAGTTGCAAAGATTTTTCAGGATTATTTGTCAAGATTGTATTCTTTGCCCAGCACTCTTCCTACAGACCCAGGAAAGCAGAGGGAGCTAATCAACTCCTTTCTTGAGCAGTGTAAGTTGCCTACTCTTACTCAGAGTGTTGCAAATACACTGAATAAAGAAATCACGTGTGAAGAAGTAGAAGAGGTGCTTAAATTACTTCCTAATGGAAAATCACCGGGTCCAGATGGTCTGACATATTTTTACCACAAGGCATTTGCGGATCGACTCACCCCCTATTTAGTTAAATTATTTAATAGCTTCCTCACGGGCCCCCTATACCTACAAGTATGTTACATTCTTATATTACGCTCATACCCAAACCGGGGAAGGATGCTATGGAATGTGCCAATTATAGGCCCATAGCACTCCTTAATGCTGATTTGAAAATCTTTACTAAACTACTGGCTCTACGTCTTTCGGTCCTGCTCCCTCACCTAATACACAAAGACCAGGTGGGTTTTGTCCCATGTAGGCAAGGGGGGGACAACACCAGGAAGATTATTGACTTAGTAGAAGTTGTTAATAAGACAGAGAGTGAAGCACTCCTTCTTAGTTTGGATGCAGAGAAGGCGTTTGACCGTCTGGGGTGGCCATTCAAGTTTGAAACATTGCGTCATTTTGGAATCTCGGGTGCATTTATTACAGCCCTGAAAAGTTTATATTCATGCCCCTCAGCATCGGTCAAACTTCCTTATGCCGCATCTCAACCCTTTCAGATACACAATGGCACTCGTCAGGGATGCCCTTTGTCCCCCCTGCTCTTTGTTATGTGCATTGAGCCATTGGCTGCTGCTATTCGCATTGACCCTAATATACGTGGAGTAATGGTGAGAGACAAGGAGTTTAAGCTATCCTTATATGCGGATGATGTCCTATTGATTTTGTCCCAACCACATACCACCCTCCCGAATTTGCATTCCCTATTGCTACAATTTGGAAGGCTGTCAGGGTATAGGGTAAACCAGAGCAAAACGGAAGCCCTGCCTATTAATATTCCACAGGGGCGAGTTTCCTCCTTACAGGAAAACTACAATTATAAATGGAAAAATATATCCTTGACATACCTGGGGATACAACTAACATCTAAGTATAAGCTCTTGTACCAGCAGAACTATCCTAGTTTATTTACTGAGATAAAAAGGCTCCTGCTCAATTGGAATAAGCTCCCATTGTCTCTGTTTGGAAGAATCTCTGCAGTCAAAATGTCTGTCCTGCCGAAGCTAGTTTACCTATTTGAGACCCTTCCGGTGTGTGTACAAAGAGTTGCGCAACGTTCAGTCTAGTATACTTCAATTTGTTTGGGCCCACAAGAGACATAGAATCAAGAAAACTACTTTGTTTGACAGTAAACTGAGAGGAGGCCTAGGGGTCCCTGATATTACTAGGTACTATTGGGCAGTACACTTACGTCACATCCCTGCATGGTCTAATCACAGTGCCTTCTCTAGATGGATGGAAATAGAGAAGTTATGGCTCGCCTCAATATACCCCAATTCCTACCTCTGGGGCACCTCATCAAACAAGCCTGACCCACATACTCTGGGCCCTATAGCCTTCATGAAGAGGATATGGGACTGTTGTGTCAAAAAGTTTCCACTTAAATCTGAACACTCTCCATTGACTTCTTTTCTTTTTAATCCCAGAATGCCAGACGGTATGCAGGGTACAGCGACTAAGACATGGTTTGACAGGAAACTCTTTTGCTTTGCTGACATAGTAGATGCACGTTCCAGGGTCCTTCTCCCCTACGCCACCATAGCTGATAAATTTAATCTCCCTGGCAATTCCCAATATCGGTATTTACAAATTAGACACCTGATGCACTCCCTTTTTACCTCCTTAGAAGTCTCTATCCCTACACTTTTTGAGAGATTATGCAGAGCTGGGGTCTCTACTAAAGGCCTCATCTCAGATATATACCGTATTTTAATTACCCCCTGCCCAGAAGATAAGCCAGATCATACATATATGAGGAAATAGGAAGATTTCCTTGGTGAGACCATTCCCCTGTGTATGTGGAAACGGATCTGGGATACTGCCTCTAAGACCTCCTCATGCTATGTCTATAAGGAAAATCAGTATAAATTACTCATGTATTGGTAACACACCCCATCACTACTACATAAACTAAACCCAGCTATACGTGACAATTGTTGGAGGTGTGGAGCTACAGGAGACATACCACACATATTCTGGGTATGCCCCATTATCCAGTGCTTCTGGAGGTTGGTGCAATCCCTTATATACAAAGTAACTGGCCTTCGGGTTCCCCTGGATCCTAAATTCTATATATTAAATATACCACTTGTTCAGCTGGAGAAAAGAGTGAAGCGGTTATTGTTACATATAACTACAGCAGCTAGATGTCTAATTGCCCGTAACTGGAGGTTAGCCCATCCACACTCACTTACAGATCTCCATTCTCGGATCCAAGATGTGAGAAGGATGGAGTATTTATCTGCCCTGTCAAATAACACGGTAGATCATGTTGAGAGCGTTTGGTCACTTTGGGACACCTATTGGGCCAATAAAGAATAATAGTAAGGTATGGTTTTGATGGAAGCCTGATATATCCACCCTCACCACTTCATCCCCCCCCCCCTCCTTATATCTCCTTGTCTAGTATTGTTTTGTCTTGTCACATTCCCTGTTTTTATTGTATTAGTGGATAGTATGATATGTACACTGATTCTCGGTTTACAGTTATTGCTCATATGCTTGTGAGACATATCTATGCATTCATGTATTTTTTCCGTGTCTGTTTTTAAAAAATGTAATAAAACATTCAGTTATAAAAAAACAACAACAAATAAATAAACTCATGCTCATGACACAGCATCTGGGAATAAGAATGTGAGAGCCACATGCATTAGAAGCACAATACTGACACCAGCCGTTTGGGCCAGTAATACTACTAATTGCAGATCACAATTGGCCTTCTTTGCCTTCAACAATTATATTAATGTTGGGGAGTCAGAGAAGGTTTATGAAATATATGGCACATCAATCACCTCAGTTACAGGAGAATGATGCTACCTCTGAAAGTGACACTAAGTTTTAGAAAGTGTTCTGTACATTTCTTCCCCTCCATTACTGTAAAAGTTAATATTCTCAATTTCCAATTCTGTCAATGACACCTCTATCTTTTTTGCAGTCCTAGCCCAAAAGCCACATCACTCAAGGTGGTAAGGAAGATATTTCACAACAGCATCTACCAATTCATGTATTGGATAAAATGTAAGATGAATAGCCAAAGTGTGGACTTGGATGAGGTGAGGAAGAATGTCATGATTTAAATGTGTAGCTGTGTTGAGGGAATAATCACTTGTGATAGTAGGGGCACTGTCAGTAGCATTATTATTATTATTATTATTATTATTAGCAGCAAAGATACCAGTAGTATACTTAATCAGATCAAACTTAGTGGTGGAAGCTAAAGAAGATGGTGGGGATGAAGGCCATTTCCCACACTTTGACATAGGTTAACAGATATAGAATTGATGATGAATGAGTGGTGGACAGTACCTGGGAACCAGGTCAGGGTATCAAGGAGTTCAAGTAATCAAAGGAAAACGTGCTGAAGAGCAGAGTCAACGTTTCACCAAATGATCTTCCAGGGGTAGATCTACTTCTGTGGGAAAAGCAGGAACAAATGAGGCTGCAGCTGCTGTTGATGGAGGAAATTCAATATTGCCTGAAAGCTCTGATCATGGTTATAGTAAGGTCAAGTCCTTTGTTTGGTCATCTTCAGTGTGGGAATTCTTTTCTCAGTTGCCCGAGGACTAAGTCTATTGCAATATCAAAATGACAATTGCATTTGTCAAAATTAATCAAACATTGACCAGTGCTAATTTTCATTCACTTATAGCTGATGCTTAAGACTTCTTTAATTAGTCTGCCTGCCTATTGTATTCTACACTGTTCTGCTGCCATGAGCGATGATACGCCACCTGGGTATATTCTGCTTGCCCGTCATGGTATATCTACATTATGCTGTTGTCAGGTTTTCCACTGTTGTCACAAACACCCGTACATTGCCTTGCCTGCCACAGCTAGTACCCATAGATAGTAACACATATCCACACAGCTCTAGATCTACTGTACTGCTAGCTTCAGGGGCTGCCGGTGCTGGTCCTACACTGCCAGACATCTTCTTGATTGCCCTGTCATATTCTACATGGTAGGGTTGCTGCCAATAGATAGCTCCCAGATCTTCTGCTAGTCAATAGTGTTCAATAACTACACTATACTACTGTCACGCTAGGTACAGGGAAGTAAGGTAAGGGAAGGGTACCCCTGCGTCTAGGGAAGGGGGAGATGGTGACCCCCTGACTAAACCTACAGCTGGTCACTGGTAAAACTCATTTTCCATTCATCCCCTTCTCTAATTCTAACCAGATTGTAAGCTCCCCTTAAGTCCAACTTAGAAAACCACTTAACTCTGACATTCTGGTTGAATAAATCCGGAATCAAAGGGAGACGATAAGGGTCTCGGATGGTAATCTGATTCAATTTTCGAATATCCAAACAAGCGAAGACCCCATCTTTCTTCTTAACGAAGCCACGGGCGAAGAGGAGGGTCTGATATGTCCCTTCTCCAGCCTCTCAGCAATGTCAAATTTCATGGCCTGTCTTTCTGGGCCAGAAAGATTACACAGTCTGAATTTGGGACATTTTGCCCCAGGAAGCAGATTAATGGGACAGTCATATGCACGATGGGGAGGCAAATCCTGACATCCACTCTCCGAAAATACATCCTCAAATGTAGACAAAAATGCAGGTAAGGACTCTGGACAGACTATGGAGAAAGAAATGTTCAAACAATTATCAATACAGTAGATTTCCCACTACAGGATTATGCTTCACCAGCAAGGGTAGACCCAGTACAATGGGAGTGGGAAGGCCTTCCAGGACATAGCAAGAAATTACTTCATAATGCAGGGGTCCAACCCTCAGTTTTATACTTTGTACCATCCTTGAGCAAGTGGTGCTGAGTCAATGGCATAGATGGAGATGGGGTTAGTTAACATTCTGCAGGTAAGCCCATGAGTAGTTACAAACAGAGCATCCACCATGCTGACTCCTGTCCACTGTCCACAAACATAGACATTTTCTTAGTCATGCTCTCTAGCACCACCTCTGCTGTCTGGCCAAAGCAATAATTACATGTGGAAGACAAACACACCCTGATAATCCATCCCGGCACCACCAAGGGTAAGCCGCACTCCAGATATTCCTTTCTGCTTTGGAACTGAGGGATAAACTCCAACAAAATGACCTTCTCTACCACAAAAAAACAAACCACCTTCTTTTTACAGATTTTAGTGGGAACATGCGAAGCAGTGGCTCCCCGTAGCTGCATGGGCTTCTCCAAACCCATGAGAAATGATTCACCCACAAATTCCTCCCCCGACAATGGGTACTGCCTAGAGAAAGTCTCCAGGAAGAATGGCCTAACCAATCTATCTCGGAGGCATCTGTCCACACGTACAGCCAAGGTCATGGCAGCATCCAAGGACTCAGGAGTTTCGTAAATCATCAAGGCATCTTTCAATTTCTCTGAAAGTCCTAGGTAGATTTGGCTTCTGAGAGTTGGGTCATTCCATTTAGTGTCGTTGAATATCTATGAAATTTTGAACAATAGGTCTCTGCTGACTGATCCTCCTCCTGGAGGTGACGCAGCCTGGACTCAGCCAAGTGGCAAAGAGTAAGCCCAGGATAGCGGATCCCCTTTCAAAAGTGATATAACAATCTACTCCCGCTGTTCCTCATCTCCAGTAAGGCCGAAGCCTAAAGTACAGTTTACAAGCTTTCTTAACAAAAAAAAAAAACATTTGTCTCTACCCCCTGGAAACTTGTCTGGAAGAGCAATTTTTGGCTCCAGCTGGCCCTGCCTACCCGCAGAATCCCCAGCTTTTGGATTCTGCGACCACTGCTGCTGAACTTCTAACTTAAGGTCTGGAACCTCCAGGGACAGACCCTGCAGCTACTGAGCTACGGCAGCAACAGGATCCATGAGGAAGAAAAAAATGCAAAAATAAAATTTTTCCTTATTATTATTTTTTTTTTTTAAGAAAAAAACACCTGTCAGGTTGTTTTCTTTGTGTGGCTGGTAATAATGGCATGATAGGTATGGAGAAGTAGCAAGCAAGCGGCGAAAGGCAAGGGAAGGGGAGCCCTGCATCTAGGGAAGGGGAAGATGGTGAGCCCTGACCAAACCTACAGCTGGTCCTTCACCACCCTGGATAGATTCCGAACCTATGCGCCAAGCAGAATACCTAAACCTAGGTATCCCTAGTGCTGGACCCTATCCCTAGTGCTGGACCCTAAATAGGGAATGGGTGGGATGAGATCTTTGTCAACCCCACTAAAAAATAAAGGAAGACACAAGGAGGACACACAGGGGAAAAGTGCATGAACTACTTATCAACAGATGACTCAGGCAGGAGTTCAGCAAAACTTCAGCAACAATATATAACAATAATAAGATAAGAGCAAGCCACCTGCTTGCAACCAGGGCTAGAATTAACTGAATTCTTTCAGCACAAGTCCAGGGAAGAAGGGACTATTTAAGCACAAAGAAAGTACTGATGATCAGCAGATGGGTGGAAGGCGAGCTCCTGCTGGGTCCAAAAGGGGGAAAGATGAAAATCCAGCAGGAAAGTTACCTATTATAATGAATACTGACAGCAGGAAGAAAGAAAGTCAAACGCTGTGACTTTCTATAGGCAGGAACCACATGACTGTCACCCGTGACACACCTGTAACAACTACTGCTTGGAAACTACACCAGTTAAATTACACCTGAAGCTGCTCCCACAAAAGGGATTGGATTTTTAAGATGTCATTGCTTTTTCACTTTTAAAACAGCAGCCCTGTTCCTGCTCCCAAAAAAGTGGATACATTTTGGATGGTTTAGTAAAAAGCCATTTGTTTCTTTATTTTGCAAACAGTAAACCTGTTGCTCCTCCAAAAAAAAAAATAAGCATTTTTGCATGGTTGGCAAGGTGTTATTGCCTTTTCTTCTTCCAAAAACCGAACCTGTTGCATATCGCAAAATAGGGATAACTTTTGTGAGGTTTATTACAAAGCTATATCTTCTCAATTAAATCAGTAACAAACACTTTGCTACTCTCTGAACAAGGATAATATTTGGACCACCCTGCAACAAAAAGGGATGGCTTCTTCCATTTAGCTCACCTGTGTGTACAATCATCTGTCCCCCAAAACAGGATAATTTTTGGAACACATGATTTAAAAAGTCAAAAACGTCTTTTATTAAACTGTGTTGTTAAACAGGCTGTTTGGCTACCATCTGTTACACTCAATCAAATATGTTGTAGGCACTTTATAATTTGTAATTCAGTGTTTGCATTAAAGAGCTCAAAAGGAGTTCTATATAGTCCTAGGAGACCCCAGATTGTTACACAATTTTTTTTTTGGGCCATTAATGACTTTGCAATACTTGAAATTTGTGGCAAAACGATTTGCTGCAAATCAATTTTTCAAAAATAAATTAATGAAGCATGCAAATTCGAATTTCAAAAGCTTTTCATTTGTGTATGCATGCTAAAGTAGTTGTTAAGGTGGTGTCAGACACAGCGACGACGACAACGACGTCGCTGCTACGTCACCATTTTCTGTGACGTTGCAGCGACGTCCCGTCGCTGTCGCTGTGTGTGACATCCAGCAACGAGCTGGCCCCTGCTGTGAGGTCGTTGCTTGTTGCTGAATGTCCTGCTTCATTTTTTCGTCGTCGCTCTCCCGCTGTGACACACAGATCGCTGTGTGTGACAGCGAGAGAGCGACGAAATGAAGCGAGCAGGGAGCAGGAGCCGGCGACTGGCAGCGGCGGAAATCTGTAACCACTGTAAACATTGGGTAACCAAGGGAAGACCTTTCTCTGGTTACCCGATATTTACCTTCGTTACCAGCCTCCGCCGCTCTTGCTGCTAGTGCCGGCTCCTGCTCTGTGCACATGTAGCTGCAGTACACATCGGGTTAATTAACCCGATGTGTACTGTAGCTAGGAGAGCAAGGAGCCAGCGCAGTGTGCGCGGCTCCCTGCTCTCTGCACATGTAGCGACGTTATGATCGCTGCTGCGTCGCTGTGTTTGACAGCTAAGCAGCGATCATAACAGCGACTTACAAGGTCGCTGCTACGTCACAGAAAATGGTGACGTAACAGCGACGTCGTTGTCGCTGTCGTTTAGTGTGACCCCAGCTTTAGGCTCAGCAGGTGAGGTGGATCAGATAAGCACAAAGACCCCAGGTGTTGATGCAGCTTCAAGAGGACATGTGTAATCATGGGGACAAGTACTAACTGGAAACTCAGGAACAGATAGAGGAGAACCCAGCATAGACTGATGTGAACTGAAAAACAGTAGTACACATAATGTAGCATACTAAACAATGAACATTAGTGTCTCAATCCCAAGACACAGGTGTGTGTCAATGGGCTTTAAATAGGGAGATGATATCATAGATCTAAGCTGGGCAGCCTGCAAAACCTGATGTGAAGTACAACAGAGAGCAGTGGACCCAGGAGAAGGGAGCAAAGTCCGGGATACCCGGGACAGGTGTGTAACAGGAACCACTATCTTAGGGCCCCTCCCAGATAAGTCAGTTATAGGAGAGAGAGGATGCTTAGCATGATAACCTTCAGCAGGTTAGGAGCATCTCTACAAAGGTTCTTGATTCATTTCACAGTCCAGAACTTGGTTGATTTAACACTGAGTTATTAGATGAGAAGCAGAAGCAGGGATTGTTTTGACAGTAGAATAGGACCAAAGAACGAGTCAGAGAACCACCTGCAAATTATTTAGTTATGTCTTTGCTGCGGCTTTTTTTAACCAAATGCTTGGAGAAGACATCTGTGGAGTCCTGATATGAATCAGTAATATTATAGACAACGATGCAGAGCAGAGTTTCTCAGATGGGGATTGAGGTGACATTTTGAAGCAGTTATGAAAACAAGATGATCCCCACTGGGCAATCTGGTCAGAACAACCAGTCAATGACTGGAGCGTGTAGTCAAAGCCACTGAAGTCCCAAAAGCATCGATGCATCAGAAAGTAACAAAACTAAAAGAGAAATGTCCACAGTGTGTGGGACACCAATCTGAAGCATTACCTTCACTGTCCAGAATTGGATATGACCACCAGGAATCATTAAGCAAGGGTAGTCTACAAAGAATCTAAAGGAATTGTAAGCCTTTTTGCTAGATAGAAGTCCAAAAACCTTTCTGCTACTTCAAAATTAATAAGCGCTCATCCCCTGAATACAAAGGAACTATAGGAAACTAACACAGACTAGAGAAATGTAAGAGCATGATTGAGCTATGAGCTATGATTCCTAAACCCTTTCTCCGATTTGGATGTGAAAACTCTCATATTGCAGCTGGGAGTGTGCACTTTCAGCCCATATTATATATATAATTGTATTTCTGAACATGTTTTTGTAAACAGCTAAAATAACAAAACTTGTGTCACTGTCCAAATATTTCTGGACCTAACTGTACATTGCATATTTAGTGATTTTCCTTAACACAGTATATACCAGTATATGTAACTTGAAGATGGCTGCCACATCCTGTCTACACCCAAGATGATGAACAAAGGAGAAATTCCTAAAGCTTGGACTGACCAATCCAGAAGAGATTATGCTAATTTCTATATGTCTTGAAGCCCCGACCTGTGATACTTGATTGGACCATACGTTTGTATACCCCCCTACTATAAAGGCTTTGTCTAAAGATTAAAGTCTCAACAGTTGGCTTGCCAGTCGTGAGAGTCATAATTGATTCAACTAATTGTTATTCTTTCTCGCCGTGCACACACGACAATATAATTTGGAACAGCAGTCAGATCCCGAGAGACCGCTTCTGTCTAATCATCATTTTAACAGTTGGGCGCCAAACGTGGAGCCACCGAAAAGAGTGAGTCAGATCTTCAAATTTCTGGACGTCTGGGGCTACTCCATGAGTATCCACGTGTTGCTCGATATCGAGGATTGATCGCCCTCATCCACGGTAAGCATCATATACATTGTATGTGTTGTTCTATCTGTGGTTCAAGAGACACCTGGTGAAAGGGGCTGGTCACTAGTCCGGAGAATGGTAGTGCACCGAAGACCTACGGTGTGACTGTCACTTGCCGGTGACCTATAGAAGAACTCGGACTCCTTGAGAACTTGAGTTTAGGTCTTTTGCATGGGATCTGACTGGCTGTCTGTATTATTGAGTTGCTGTAAGTGAGGCAGAAATTGGGGGCCTTTTTGAGTAGCAGTTGCCCACAGATTGGTATGTAGCGGACTGACATTTGTGATTAATTAGGAACAGGGAGAGGGCTGTAAATTCTTTGCTCTGACTTAGTCCTCAAAGAGTTAATTACTTGTAACTGTTAAATCAGCGGAAGCAAGGAGGGGGTTAGCAGTTACCCACGCTACTTGGGTTAGGGACAGAGCGGGGGTCTGGAAGAACGCAGCGACATCGCTGCAGTCTTTCTACTGAGAGCGAAGAGGAAGAGGGGTCATTTACCCACCGGCTGTTTAGACAGGGACAGAGCGAGGGTCAAGACAGCGCAGCGAGACAGCTGCTTGGAGCGAGGAGGAGAAGGGGGGTCAATCACCCACTGCTGTAGTCTTTACATTGAAAAGCAAGAAGGAGGGGCTAGTGTGTGGGTGACTGTGAGAGAGACAAATTTATAGCAGCCGAGGGGGAGAGAAGGAGCCCGACTAGTCTATCAGAGTGATATTTTGTTTGGAATTTGGAATACAAAATAGTTGGCTTATATGTTTTCGGTATTTTGCAATTGAGTTTGTTTTTGAACAGAAGTATGGGAACCAGCGATTCCCCTGTGTCTTAAATGACACATTCACTGCTCGTGTAAATCACACGTGCGAGAAGGGAAAGGGTTTAGGAGTGATAGAACCAGCGTATCCCCCCTGTGTTTTAGTAACAAACACGCGCCACTGCTTGTGTAGGAAGCCTCCCATACGCAAACAAGGTGGGGGAAGGGTTCAGGTAACTCAAAGTGTTGGAATTAGCCTATTCCCCTGTATATTAGACACGCGCCACTGTTGTGATTGGGTAAGTCTTCACAACGAGGTCGGAAAGAATTCCAGTTGGATTTGGCCAATCCAATTAGAGCACTATGCATATTCTGTTCAAGAAGAAATCGGGGTTTTTTTTCCGGAAAGTGCTGAAAACGCTATTGCCCTAGTTAATAAAAGAGCGGGAAAAAGGATATGAAAGCTTGTAAAATATTGTGTAAAGTAGTTGGACTACCACCAGGTGGCAGGCTGCAACCCAATGTACGGAAGTCCATATTGATCTCCAGTGAGGGTATACTGGAGGACAAAGACCCCATTCACTGCCTGTTACATCCTGCCCCCCTCTGCCTGTTGCTGTTTCTGAAATCACTAAATGTCGTTCTCCAGTAGTGGCTCATTGTCCTCCTTTAGGAGTCATTACATCTGGTACTAATCAAACCCCTCCTTTGTATGCTGGAATGCAAACTGGTTTACAGCCACAAAAGGTAACACCCCTGGTTCAGTCCATAGCTCATGCCCCTCCCATTACACCCATAGTGTCCCAACATGGACGTATTCCCGGAAGTCAGGTGCCTGGAACTTCCTGTGGCGGCCATCTTGCTACACCCACTGATGAAATTACACCTCTTCAGCCACGCCTCTCTCAGTGGTTCTTTGTCCAAAGCTCTCAACCCATCCCCTTTAAACTTTTTTTTCTTTTTTGGGGGAGGTGGGGTGTTCTCTGGTAAATATGACTAAAACATTTGAATAAGTATAAAATAGTATATTTGTTTACTCAGCTATCCAAAAAATGCAAGTTAGAGATAAATAAGTGAAACTTTTAAAAAATTGGTAAATAAAAAGAGGTAACTGTCGACATAAAATCAATTAGTATTTTAGAAGTCCTGCAGCATTATATCATAAAATAGAATAGAGTTAGGTAAATACATATCTTTGTATTGTGTTATTTAATTTAAAAATCTTAAAAGACTTACCCTACTGATGTCAGAAGGTATTATTTCCATTTGTATAAAGGAAAATATATAATGCATCCAGCGGAGATGTGTTTTGTTGAGAGCAGATGTTTCACGGCTATGTCTTCTTTAAGGCCTCCGACACACATCCGTGAAAAACACGCACGTGTGTTACGTTCCGTTTTTCAGGTCCGTTTTCCGTTTTTAAGTCCATTTTTATGGTTAGTGTGGCATCCGTGTGAATTGCGTATGCTAGCCGTGTGTGCGTGTTGAATGTTCATGTGTGCGTGAGATACGTAAGTGACATGTCCGTGTGTTGCCCGTGTGAAATGTTCCGTCTGTGATGCACAATGTCATTGATACATACCCACTGACAACAGACAGTGACGCGCGATGAGAATGAACTCGGGTGAACTTCGCCCGACTTCATTGTCATACTGCGGCTCTGTATGTGTCGCGCACTAATTAGCGGTCACCTGTGAAGGACTCACCAGTGACCGCTAATCCCCTGAGTCACTGAAGTGAGCAGCGCAATTAGCGCTGCTGTCACTCAGGTTACCCGCGGCTAGCTGGATCCTCCACCCGTGACCGCAACTCACCTGTGACTTCATCGCTGTCACTCGGGCGACTTGCAGTCACAGTTGGAGGATCCAGCGGTGGCCGCGAGTAAACTGAGTGACATCATCGCTGATCGCGCTTCTCACCTCAGTTGTGTGTGGAGCTGACAGGAGCAGGGGTGTTCTTCTGAAGCTCTTGTCAACTTCATGTTGCAGAGCTGGAAGCGACGCGTGATCTCCGTGGATTACGGCGAACATGGATGGCTTTTTAGGGTTTAATAAAGTGGTGAACGAGGGTATTTGTTAGTGTTTATTATTCCAAAAGAGGATTTCTTCGGGTGTATGTGTTTATTTACTGTAACTTACAGATTAATCATGGAAGTTATCTCGGGGAGACGCCTGACATGATTAATCTTGGACTTAGTGGCAGCTATGGGCTGCTGCCATTAACTCCTTATTACCCCGATTGCCAACGCACCAGGGCATATCGGGAAGAGCCGGGTAGCATCCCAGAACTGTCGCATCTAATGGATGGGGCTATTCTGGGCGGCTGCACGCTGATATTGTCAGGCTGGGGGGCTCCCCATAATGTGGGGCTCCCAATCCTGAGAAAACCAGCCTTCAACCATTTGACTTTACCCTGGCCGGTATCAAAATGAGGGGAGCCGCACGTCGTTTTTTTAAAATTAATTATTTATTTATTTTACTGCTCGATATTGACACGCCCAACGGTGACTGTGATTGATTGCCGTGAGACAGCTGTCACTCAGCGTGGGGGCGTGTCTCACTGCAACCAATCATAGGCGCCGGTGGGCGGGGAAAGCAGGGAATACGAGATTGATTAATGAGCAGCCGGCTTTTTCAAAATAGTAAAAGCCGCCGGAGTTTTTTAACAGCTGTGCCGCGCCGGTGATCGGGGAACGGTGAGTTTGAGAGAGGGGGGAGACTGACCGACAGACTGAGAGAGGGACAGACAAGACAGAGAGACCGACCGACGGACTGAGGGAGATTGACCGACATACACAGAAAAAGAAAGAATGCCCGACATCGCTAGAAAAAAGCACAAAACGTACACAGAGCATACGGAGATGCATCCGTGTCACGTACGTGTGCTCATGGACCCATAGACTTCTATTGGGTCTGTGTGTGCGTGTTCCGTTCAGAAAACGAACATGCTTCCGTGCAAAATGGATACACATACGTATCACGGACACACGGACCGTATGGAATAATGCACGTGTGACCTCAAACATAGCATAACATTGGTGCACGCTTGTCCGTGTCTCCAGTATATACGGAAATGGACCAAACACGCACGTGTTTCACGGATGTGTGTTTGAGGCCTAAAACAGAGGATAAGTTTTTTTTTCTTTGCTTTGGCTTCTACTAAAAGATAAGGATGGAATGTGGCCTTCCCAAATGGTGAAGTAAGTTCTGTTTAACCCTTTAAGTTCAGGAGTTCACATTTTAGTTTTCTGTTCATACCTGAATGAATGATTGAATTAATTTTGTAGGGAAAATTAGATTTCATGAGCTATGCGAATTAGTTTCTGTTGTTTTGTTTTTTAATGGCGATTTATTCGAACAATATATTTTTATTTTGTGACTCTGTATACAGACTCTATCCCCTTTCCTGTTTTTACGATCTCTTCTAAACAATTTATATTTTTGCAGGTTAGCCACCCAGTCACAGCTGTCATCTAACCATGTTTCAGTTATTTTTACTATCAAAGGTTTTCTTTTCTTTATGGATACAGTATATACGAACTGTGTTGTCTATTGTAAGGTTTTAAAAATCCCCAGCAATGTATATTGTTCTAAGATATACGTTATTTTCACTGTTTGTCTACCTTTAGTTTTTAGTATGTAGCTAATTTATTACCTGCTGTCTTATTTATTCTTTTAGGGAATACCAGCATGAAAAAATATGAATTTTGCCACATTGGTAAACAAAAACAAAAAAAAAGGGGGGAAGAAGTTATTTATTATATTCTCCAACAGTAGAGGGCGCAGCAGGCATATTAGATAGGCTTTGAAGCTGGCCTTTCCCTTGCAACAGTTATGTTTTTGTTTTTATAGATGGAACAAGATGCTGGTCGATTCTACACTGGATATGCTACAGTTTATACAACATGAGGTAGTCTAAATTTGAACCACTCCCTCCCCTCCTATCGGTATAGGAGGCAGTGACGTATTAATGCACTCTCTAGATGGGTACGGCAGGAGTGGGTAAGATGGTTAGAGGTGTTTGTAGGTTGTAGATTTTTTCCTGTTGTCAAATGAGCTAGGTATGCTGAAGAGAAAGTCTAGATCTGAGCTGATGGAATCGGATGGAGATCCTCCCACAGGTGCAGCTGACCAAGCAATAGTGAACGGGCCTTGAGTTGAGAGTCTTTCACCAATATGGACCATACCTCGATGACACCTGTCACATCAGTGACTTCTGTCACTCCTTGTGTTCTTAAATCCCTACAGGAAGAAGCAAATCAACAAGGAACGAAGCGAGACGCAGGGAGCCAGCTGACTGAGGAAGGTCTGTGGATAAAGGGTGGTAAGCTTTCTCTGCCATGAGATCTCTTCCTAATGATGGCCCAGGTAACCTATGGACTAAAATCTGTGTAAGACGGATATCAGTGTGTGCTTTGGTGACACCAGGGTTCAGTACTTAGGTGGGCAGACTCACCCAGTCTTGTAAGACATGTGCCTAAAACGAAGTGAGAAAAAAAAAACTGTAAAGAATCCGCAGAAACACCCTGCACCTGCTCTACTCATTTTTAGAGACTGCAAACTGATTATAGATGTATATCATGAGCACGTTGCATGCAAGTTTGTGCGTGTTGTGTAGATTTCTCTCCAGGTTTGCTCAGAGGCATTCCACTGCAGAAAACGACGTTATTGCTGAGAAGCACATGATGAAGGTGGTATGTAAAAAAAATGGGTTTACAGAAGTAAAAAAGTGTATATTTTATGGAAAAGTGGAAACTGGCAAATCGTGAATAAAATGTATGTTTTGTTTTCTTTTTGTAATAAACAGGTTTTTATGTAAGATATTTTTTGGCTTAGCACAGGCATGTATATTTTTATATAACTGACTAAATAGTGTGATAAACAGGTGTATTTTCCAATTCCAGATCTTAAATCAGAGCTAGTAGTATATGGTTTTCGGTCAGGGGACTGATTGATCCTAAAGGATAAGTGAGAAAGAGCCATGAGTCAACACTAGATGAGCCGGTCCAAGTGCAGAAACATCTATGGATCCACGCCTCGCATTGCAGAAGGGTCGACCAACCAGAGCTGCACTGAGCGTTCTGCTCATATTTATCCTTTTCAAAAAAGACATGTACAGTCTCAGACCATCATTGCCAAAACAGTTAGAAGAGAGGACTTAGAGAGCCTTGAGACATGGGAAAGTCCAACTACAAAGGGTGAGGATTCGTCTAGGAATCCTTGGTCTCAAACCGGTGAAGAAAACCCCTTTCCCTTTCCGCCCATGCCTAAACAGTCAGTTAGGCAGGTTTTCCCAACAGATCTTTCTACCTCTCTTCCTAAGGGAACACAGTACCCTTAGAAATCAGAAATGGCAGAAATAAGTCTTTAGGTGGGACTGTTGAGGATAAGAATTGAGTAACCAAAAATACTTAATTCAGCCATTTCATAGACTCAGGTATATAGTTTAGTAGATGTAAACTAATACACATATTTATGAATGCTTTTGTTTCTTACTAACACGTATATATGTACAGTTAGGTCCAGAAATATTTGGACAGTGACACAATTTTCGCGAGTTGGGCTCTGCATGCCACCACATTGGATTTGAAATGAAACCTCTACAACAGAATTCAAGTGCAGATTGTATCGTTTAATTTGAAGGTTTGAACAAAAATATCTGATAGAAATTGTAGGAATTGTACACATTTCTTTACAAACACTCCACATTTTAGGAGGTCAAAAGTAATTGGACAAATAAACCAAACCCAAACAAAATATTTTTATTTTTAATATTTTGTTGCGAATCCTTTGGAGGCAATCACTGCCTTAAGTCTGGAACCCATGGACATAACCAAACGCTGGGTTTCCTCCTTCTTAATGCTTTGCCAGGCCTTTACAGCCGCAGCCTTCAGGTCTTGCTTGTTTGTGGGTCTTTCCGTCTTAAGTCTGGATTTGAGCAAGTGAAATGCATGCTCAATTGGGTTAAGATCTGGTGATTGACTTGGCCATTGCAGAAAGTTCCACTTTTTTGCACTCATGAACTCCTGGCTAGCTTTGGCTGTATGCTTGGGGTCATTGTCCATCTGTACTATGAAGCGCCGTCCGATCAACTTTGCGGCATTTGGCTGAATCTGGGCTGAAAGTATATCCCGGTACACTTCAGAATTCATCCGGCTACTCTTGTCTGCTGTTATGTCATCAATAAACACAAGTGACCCAGTGCCATTGAAAGCCATGCATGCCCATGCCATCACGTTGCCTCCATCATGTTTTACAGAGGATGTGGTGTGCCTTGGATCATGTGCCGTTCCCTTTCTTCTCCAAACTTTTTTCTTCCCATCATTCTGGTACAGGTTGATCTTGGTCTCATCTGTCCATAGAATACTTTTCCAGAACTGAGCTGGCTTCATGAGGTGTTTTCCAGCAAATTTAACTCTGGCCTGTCTATTTTTGGAATTGATGAATGGTTTGCATCTAGATGTGAACCCTTTGTATTTACTTTCATGGAGTCTTCTCTTTACTGTTGACTTAGAGACAGATACACCTACTTCACTGAGAGTGTTCTGGACTTCAGTTGATGTTGTGAACGGGTTCTTTTTCACCAAAGAAAGTATGCGGCGATCATCCACCACTGTTGTCATCCGTGGACGCCCAGGCCTTTTTGAGTTCCCAAGCTCACCAGTCAATTCCTTTTTTCTCAGAATGTACCCGACTGTTGATTTTGCTACTCCAAGCATGTCTGCTATCTCTCTGATGGATTTTTTCTTTTTTTTCAGCCTCAGGATGTTCTGCTTCACCTCAATTGAGAGTTCCTTAGACCGCATGTTGTCTGGTCACAGCAACAGCTTCCAAATGCAAAACCACACACCTGTAATCAACCCCAGACCTTTTAACTACTTCATTGATAACAGGTTAACGAGGGAGACGCCTTCAGAGTTAATTGCAGCCCTTAGAGTCCCTTGTCCAATTACTTTTGGTCCCTTTAAAAAGAGGAGGCTATGCATTACAGAGCTATGATTCCTAAACCCTTTCTCCGATTTGGATGTGAAAACTCTCATATTGCAGCTGGGAGTGTGCACTTTCAGCCCATATTATATATATAATTGTATTTCTGAACATGTTTTTGTAAACAGCTAAAATAACAAAACTTGTGTCACTGTCCAAATATTTCTGGACCTAACTGTACATTGCATATTTAGTGATTTTCCTTAACACAGTATATACCAGTATATGTAACTTGAAGATGGCTGCCACATCCTGTCTACACCCAAGATGATGAACAAAGGAGAAATTCCTAAAGCTTGGACTGACCAATACAGAAGAGATTATACTAATTTCTATACATCTTGGAGCCCCGGCCTGCGATACTTGATTGGACCATACCTTTGTATACACCCTTACTATAAAGGCTTTGTCTAAGATTAAAGTCTCAACAGTTGGCTTGCCAGTCGTGAGAGAGTCATAATTGATTCAACTAATTGTTATTCTTTCTCGCCATGCACACATGACAATATAATTTGGAACAGCAGTCAGATCCCGAGAGACCGCTTGTGTCTAATCATCATTTTAACAGGGTTAATCACTAGTGTTTCCACATTCCACCTTACATACAACTTAAGTGCCTTATCACTGGGGACTGGACTAGGGTAGACAGGGGAGTGTCCATCACGATGCATGGGATTTTCCCGGTCACTAAGACACCCACTTGGGGTGCGGGCACCACTTGGGGTAGAAGTAGGAGCAACTCTGACACAACTTCAGTCAAGTTGGGACTACAGTTCTGGCTACATGACACCACTATCTTTCTTCTTCATGGGGCCTGTGGCTTGGAGCTCAGAGCTCAGGCCGGGGTCCTGACTTCCACAAGGGCAACCCTTAGGAAAGGACATTTCTAAATACCAGTGGCTATCTCCAACTTATCCAGGATCGACTGGGGCCATCACGGCAGAGACTGGTACCCTGAGGCTGCACTTCAAATGTGAGTAAAAAGACCTGGAACTGCAGCAGCAAACTCTGCCTCTTATTTGCCGCCGCCCCGCACTTCGGCACCAACCACCATCACTACAACCCTCATCATCCGCCACGGGGCTTGCTCCACCTATGGGGAGCAGAACCATCTTGGCTGCGACACCGGCAGCCCCGGATAACATCACCCGCAGCGGCGGCTAATCTCTGGCTGCGTGCAACAAGTGGTGTCACAAGACAAACATCCTTTTTCATCATTCCCTTTTATTGTATGCCGGCCCGATGATGAGTAAAGTTAACCCGTTGCCTCGTGGGTGCTATGGAACCATTAGGCTTCTTGTCTAGGAGGGAGCACAGACTTGGCATTGCTGCAGATTCTGTATGACTTGTGTAATAAAGGGAACTAGTACTAACTGGAAACTGAGGAGCACATGAACAGAAGGAGTGGAAACCAACAGGGATGAATATGAGTTGAAACACAGTAGTAACAGAGCACACCAAACAAAGAACACCACAGGTCTGAGGGTCAATTAGTCTTATATGAGATAAAAAGCTGTAGATAAAAAGCACAATAGGGTCTTACCTAAGCAACTAATGAAAGGTGATGAGAGCTATGCGCTCACCTTGCTGGGTTGTTTTTACACACAACCAGTACTAAACAGTTTATCTAGCTGCTGCAGAATCCACGCATTTAAAGGCAAAAGGATGATCAGGAACGTCATCAGAATCGGTGGAATTCATGATTAAGAAGTGAGGATACACTTTGACATGTGTAGAAATAAAGAAAACCTATATTTTATCAGCACTTTGGACCTTCGTCACTCTACAGCAGTGCATATGTTTTCCACATTTTATTTTGGTTCCTGATTATTCAATTGATCTTATATAGGTCTAGGGAGATGATGTCATATAGCTACACTAGAGATGAATCTCCCCGTTCCTGCATGTGTGCGCTCTTTACAGAGTCAGCCCACATGCAGGGACTAGCTGTCACAGTAGGTAAATAGCGGCACCAGGAATCACGTGATCGGGGCACCGTTGCTATGGTAACCCGCCTGTCCGCAGTGACGTCACCGCTTACAGCACGCAGCCTCTGCTCACTCTCACTGAGTGATTAGACTGCACAGGGAGCTGCAGCGTCTTCCTCCCATGCAGTGCTGTCTGATGTAGCAGAGCTGCATGGCTTGAAGGAGAAAGAAGACAGAAGAGCAGGATCGTGGAGGGATGACAGGGAGTAATAAACATGGAGTCTCTAAGTGTGTCTGTGTATTTATTTCTATTAAAGTATTTTTTCTCTTTGTGGTGTCTTTTTTTAACCCTTTATTGGAGATTCTTAATGGCCGGGTCAAACTTGCCTGACATTAAGAATCTCTAGTAAAAGAAAGCTAGTATTAACTCATTATTACCCAGCAAGCCACCCGTCTTCAGGGCTGCTGAAAGAGTTGGATACAGCGCCAGATGATGGCGCTTCTATGAAAGCGCCATTTTCTGGGGCGGCTGGCGACTGCAATTCGCAGCCCAGAAAGCTTGGGCCAACCTGTGCTGCGGATTCCAATCCACAGCTGCCTAGTTGTACCTGGCTGGACACAAAAATGGGGCGAAGCCTATGTCGATTTTTTTTTTAATTATTTCATGAAATTCATGAATTAATTAAAAAAAGGGCTTCTCTATTTTTTAAGTTCCCAGCTGGGTACAAATAGGCAGCTGGGGGTTGGGGGCAGCCGTACCTGCCTGCTGTACCTGGCTAGCATACAAAAATATGGCGAAGCCCACATAATTTTTGGGGGGGCAATAAACTCCTGCATACAGTCCTGGATGGAGTATGCTGAGCCTTGTAGTTCTGCAGCTGCTGTCTGCTCTCCTGCATACACTAGTGAAAGGAGCATGCTGAGCCTTGTCGTTCTGCAGCTGCTGTCTGCTCTCCTGCATACACTAGTGAATGGAGCATGCTGAGCCTTGTCGTTCTGCAGCTGATGTCTGCTCTCCTGCATACACTAGTCAATGGAGCATGCTGAGCCTTGTATCTCTGCAGCTGCTGTCTGCTCTCCTCCATACAGACAGACAGCAGACAGCAGCTCCAGAACTACAAGGCTCAGCATACTCCATCCAGGACTGTATGCAGGAGTTTTTTGCCCCCCAAAAAGATTATGTGGGCTTCGCCATGATTTTGTATGCTAGCCAGGTACAGCAGGCAGCTACGGGCTTCCCCCAACCCCCAGCTGCCTATTTGTACCCGGCTGGGAACCAAAAATATAGGGAAGCCCTTTTTTTTTTAATTATTTCATGAATTTCATGAAATAATTTAAAAAAAAAAAAATGACGTGGGCTTCGCCATATTTTTGTGGTACAACTAGGCAGCTGGGGATTGGAATCTGCAGCTCAGGGTGCCCAATCATTCTGGGCACCCCTGCTGCGAATTGAAGTCCACAGCCGCCCCAGAAAATGGCGCTTTCATAGAAGCGCCATCTTCTGGCGCTGTATACAACTCTTCCAGCTGCCCTGGTGACGGGTCGCTCGCTGGGCAATAATGGGGTTAGGGCTAGCTGTATATTATCAACTGGCCCTAAGCCCAAAATTCATGCTGTCATGCCAATATTAGACATGGCCACCATGAATCTCTAGTACAGATAAAAAAAACACAACACACAGAAAAATATTTTTATTAGAAATAAAACACAGCACAATTAGGGACTCCATCTTTATTGAAATAAAGAACCCCCCTCTGCAGTAATCCTGGGTCAAGGGTCCTGCGCCGTCCAATCCGGATCCAATATAATCTGATCGGTTTGCTGGAAGGCAAAGCGATCAGATGATGTGTCAGGTTCAAGGGCCTGAATCACATGACACAGCAGCTGATTGTATAAACTACTTTTATACAATCAGCTGATGCATCAGTGCAAAAAAAACCCCCAAAAAACTACACACTTCTGTGCAGACTCCTGTCCGACAGCATCAGCTGATAGTTTAGCCGGCCGAGCGGTAAAAAGCCGGCCTCACCACTCGACTTATAGTGTCAGCTGATTCTGTAAAGTGACCGCATCAGCTGATCATCGCCAGGTCTGAGAGAGAGAAGAGAGAGAGAAAGAGAAAGAGAGAGAGAAAGAGAGAGAGAAAGAGAAGAGAGAAAGAGAAGAGAGAAAGAGAAGAGAGAAAGAGAAGAAAGAGAGAAGAGAGAGAGGGAGAAAGGGAGAGAGACAGAATGAAAATGAATGAATGCAGCCTCATTCCATGAAGCGACTCATAGATGATGTCTGGCTACTCCCCTCTGTGCATAATTAAAGTAATAATATTTTATAATTAATTATAAATAAAGAATAATAATTAATTAATTTAAAATAAAAAAAAATCTTTACCGACACAGCCGGGACTTGAACTCGTGAAGTTATGCTTCTTAGTCGAGTGCTCTATCCATGCAGCCACTGGCTCCAATGAGGAGCATAGGCAGATTTCGTTATCTTGAGGTCTGCAAAGCAGACTGAAGTCTGAGGTGACAGCGTGATTCTCTTCATGTGCTACGTGGAGAGGACACAGAGCACTCGTGTTCTGTAGCAGAGCTGACAGTGTCGTGTGGATTACTTCGGACCTGGAGGGGTATTTGGGGATTTTAATAAAATGGTGAAAGAGGATTTTTTTTCTCTTTTATTCCAAATAAAGGATTTTTCGCTGTGTGTGTTTCTTTACTTTCACTTACAGTTTAATCATGGAAGGTATCTCGGGGAGACGCCTGTCATGATTAACCACGTTATTACCTCGATTGCCACCGCACCAGGGTAATTCAGGATGAGCTGGGTGGAGTCCCGGGATTGTCGCATCTAATTGATACGGCAATTCCGGGCGGCTGCTGGGTGATATTGTTAGGGTGGTGGGCTCCCCATAACATGGTGCTCTCCATCCTTACAATACCAGCCTCCAGCCATGTGGCTTTATCCTGGCTGGTATCAAATATGGTGGGAACCGCATTTTTTTTTTATTATTATTATTTATTTATTTATTTTACTGCATGATATAGACCCGCCTGCCGGCGGCTGTGATTGGTTGCAGTGAGACAGCTGTCAATCATCGTGGGGGCGTGTCTGATTGCAACCTATCATGGGCGCCGGTGTGCGGGGAAAGCACGGAATAACTGATTGAATAATGAAGCGGCAGCCATTTTCAAAAGAGGAAAAGGCGCCGCAGATTTGTGACATCGTGCAGCGAGGCGCCCGTGATCAGTGAGTAGGAAAGAGAGAGGGATTGTGCAGGGGACGCAGGACGCATGCAGACAGCAACGTGTGCACATAGCCTTACTGTGAAAAGCCACGTTTTTGGTGCTCGAACCGTTCTCGAACTTAACTCGAACTGTCGAGCTTTTAGCAAAAAGCTCGAGTTCGTCGAACATCTCAAACACCCCAAAAAATCACTCGAACATAAAATTGGCGAACCTCGAGCCTCGAACATCGCTCATCTCTAATCTACACTGGGCAATCTACAAAACCCAACAGGGAGAACAACAGAGGGCAGCAGACCCAGAAAAATGGAGAAAAGCCCAGTATAGGTGCATAGCATTTGTTTTTTTGCATGCTAGTACCTTTTTTTGTGGTTGGAAAAAAAATGCAATATAACAAGGTTTTAAGGATGGCCTTTTTGAAAAATGGTCAATAAATGTGTGTCATAGGAAAATGTCATTATTTTACTCAACATGATTTAATAAATTAAAGATGTTTTTAAAGTACCAAATATTTGGTTAAGTACGTGTTATAGGAAAAAATGTAACACGTCAATTTCTGGTAAGTTGTGCAGTTCCCCAGGCTTGTCTTCATGCAGTGGTCTACCATAAAGCTTTGAAGTAACCCCAGTGTGAGTACTGAGTCATCTGCATAAGATGGTCAGTGAATTCACAATCATATTTTTCTGTGTGTATTCTTTTAGTTTATAAGTTATCATGATGAACAATTTGTATGGAACTGGTTGGATTTTAGATGTTCTTACACCACAACTAGAGATTGAAAACAGTACCAAAAATGGAAGGTATGCTTATAGTGGCATTGGAAACTAAAACAGTCAGCCAAATGAATGTTTGGTTGACTGTTGTCATATGTGAAGTGAATTTTAATTCTAATTGTGGTCAATAATATCTGAAATTGTTGTAAACCTTTTCTTGAATAAACTAAAAAATGCAATGTGGGAGACATAATTCTTTTCTATTAGAACAAACTTTAGGCACATTGAAAGTCAATATGCTCATTCCCCTTTCCTTGTAAATCTGCATCTGACTGTCAAGAGCCCATACATATTAGGTTTATATCAAATTCAAACATTTATCTTTTGAATATGTGCTTCTAAAAATTGTTTTACCAGTGGTTACATAGTTACTGTATAGGCTGAAAAAAAGACATAGGTTTATCAAATTCAACCCACCCCACCAGTTATATATTCTCATATATATCATGATTATTTATAACCCACAATGTTATTTATTGTGAGAAAGCATCTAGCCTTTTTTAAATGCTGTTATAGTATTTGCCATTACTACCGGTAGTGGTAGGGTATTTCATAGTCTGACTGCTCTAACTGTAAAGATCCCTTTCTTATTTATCTGCCAGAATCGCCTTTCCTCCACATGTAATGAACGCCAGTGAAACATGGAACAATGCTAAACAGAAGTGTACCTTCCTGCATTGATCAAGGCGTCAACTCAAACTTCTATATTTAAAAAACAGTTACTACCACTTACTTCCCCTTAGTGACCTCAGATGGGGCTAGTCATGGGATGTGGCTAGGACTAGAAATTCATGATATTACCGACTTTCAGGATATATTTTGCCTTGGAGGTCACAGGTGGAAGATATAGTGGTTATGTTTCCTATCATAATTTTACCTTTCTGTGGAGATGAAGCATGCATAGCATCATCTGTCTGACCACTATTAATTCGGGGCTGATGCTCTGACTGCACAATTATATAAAGATTTGCATGTTCTTCCTCTTGAGATCACGATGCTTAAAACATGTCTACTATGGGTATGCCTGCCATAACACAAATATTCAACATTTGCTACTGCTACAACTCCAGTCTGTCTACTGTCGTCTTTTGAAGCTCTGATGAGATCTATCGAGGTGACAAAAGTGTACATTCTGAAGTTAATTTGCATACCAAGCTGTGTCCAAAGCGGTTATATTATTAACATATTTAATGCCTTCATTTGTCATGTTTTATAACATCTTTGATTGTGGACGGTGAAACTTTTTAAGTTCAAAGGCTCAAAAAAGGCAGACTTAAGGGTACTTTACACGCTACAACATCGCTAATGATTTATCATCGGGGTCACGGTGTTTGTGACGCACATCCGGCGTCGTTAGCGACATTGCAGCGTGTGACACGTACGAGCGACCTTCAACGATTGCAAAAGTGGTAAAAATCGTTGGTTTTGGAGAGGTCGTTCTAACACCAAATATCGTTGTTTGGGCAGTAGCGATGTTGTTCCTCGTTTCTGTGGCATCACACATTACTATGTGTGACACCGCAGGAGCAACGAACATCTCCTTACCTCCGTCCACCGGCAATGAGGAAGGAAGGAGGTGGGCGGCATGTTCCAGCCGCTCATCTTCACCCCTCCTCTGCTATTGGATGGCTGCCAAGTGACGTCGCTGTGACGCCGCACGAACCGCCCCCTTAGAAAGGAGGCGGTTTGCCGGCCAGAGCGACGTCGCAGGGAAGGTAAGTCCGTGTGACGGGTATTAGCAATGTTGAGTAACCATGGGCAGCGATTTGCCCACGACGCACAACCGACGGGGGCGGGTATGCTCGCTAGCGATATCGATACCGATATCGCAGCGTGTAAAGTAACCTTTAGAGTTAAGGTATTTCACTTTTCATTCAGTCTATGGTGCAGTTCACATGTCCTTTGGTTTTTGCAGATATGTCTGTTTTTGATCCAGCAAGACAAAACAATCACTGATCTCGGGGAGACCAGCTAGAGAAAACACTGCGGGCAGCCAGCAAAGGCGCTCAACACAGTGAAATCCTACATGCATTGCCCCCTAGGAAGTATGCAAATCAAAAAGGTCCGTGGAGCCTCTGTTAGGAGTCTCGACGCAGAAAATAGCCAGATATCCCTCCGGGAAGGACCTAGCCAAGGAATGGCTCTTTTTATGGAGACCACCATAACCACCATATTAAGTGGCCCTTTTAGTCAATATCCAACTCTTTGACGAGTTTAAAGATATGACAAGAGAAATACTAAGGCCAGGTATCCATCCACAGACAGCTGTTTCGGGGTATTGCTCCTCATCAGTGTGGAGTAGGATTCTGGCTAGGTGGGAGCAATGCCTAGTAGACCAGCAAGACAAAACAATCACTGATCTTGGAGAGACCAGCCAGAGAAAACACTGCCGGCAGCCAGCAAAGGTGCTCAACACAGTAAAATTCTAGGTGCATTGCCCCCTGGGAAGTATGCAAATCAAAAAGGTCCGTGGAGCCTCTGTTAGGAGTCTCGACACAGAAAAACAAAATCCTACTCCACACTGATGAGGGGCAATACCCCGATACAGCTGTATGTGGATGGATACCTGGCCTTGGTATTTCCCTTGTCATATCTTTAAACTCATCAAAGAGTTGGATATTGACTAAAAGGGCCACTTAATATAGTGGTTATGGTGGTCTCCTTATAAAGAGCCATTCCGTGGCTAGGTCCTAGGGATATCTGGCTATTTTCTGTGTCGAAACTCCTAACAGAGGCTCCACGGACCTTTTTTGATTTGTTTTTGATCCAGGTCACAGATGAAAACCATCCAAATATATTTATGGGACTGTGAATAACTATACACGAAACAGATGCCACCTGTGTGCTGTCCATTTTTAGCAATGTAAAAGGTAGGGGAACCTCTGCACTTATTTTTGCTTTTGCATACAAAAAAAAAAAATCACAGAAAAAACACCAGTGGGAAACAATGAAACAATGCTCAAAATCTGGTCTAAAACTCGGAGTGTCTTTTCATTTTTATAGAAAACAGATGACTGAAAGAGGCTGTTGTCGTATTTTGTTACTTTGCCAGAAAGCATCAATGAAAAAATCTTGATACAGGTAAAATATCTCTGTTTACCGTGTTAGCCAGTAGAGATAAAAAATAGTTTAAAAGAACTGAAGTCCTCAGTGGTTGATACCACTGAGGACTTTAGTTCTTTTAAACAATTTTGAAAAAATCTTGAAATTTCCTGCAAATTATTTTTTAGTCAGAACCCCTTAATCTTAATATCTTATGTATTTTTATTAGTCTAGTATTGTGACCACTATCTGAAATACTTCTGCCATTTCGACATGTGTACACCTATTTGTCACCTATGTTATAGAATTAACCAAAAGGAAATCAAAATGTCTTTGTACCGTACCACACAGGTGACAGGCAATCAGAAATAAAGAACCGACTGATGTGGGTGGGCTGAATGGAATAGTGGAATAATGGGGGTTTTCCCTTAGATGTGGACAAACACAAGAGCAGCATAAGGTATTCCCCTTATTGTATGAATGTGTACTAAGCACACTGTTTTGGCTATAGGGAGTTTTTTGGGTTTTAATCTTTTTTTCAAAATTTGATGTACACATGTTAGGTGTGCTACAGTGCCTTGAAAAAGCATGGAAAAGTATTCATACCCAAGAACCTTTCTACATTTTTTCAAGTTATACCCACAAAATAAATATATTTTATGTGATATACCTAGACTAAGTACCAAATATTTTCAAAGTGTAAAGGAAAAGATACATGGTCTTCGAAATCTTTTAAAAATATAAATCTGAAAATGTGATGTGCATTTGCTTTCAGCCCCCCTGACAAGTCAATATTTTGCAGGACCACCTTTCACTGCAATTACTGCTGCATGGTTTTTGGGGTATGTCTACCTGTTTTGCACATCTAGAATACCTGAAATTTTTTCTCATATTTCTTTGCAAACTAGCTATAGCTCAGTGAGATTGGCTGGAGAGCGTCTGTGAACAGCAATTTTCAAGTCTTGCCACAATTTTAAGTGGGATTTTTTGAATATTTTTTGATCTAAACAATTCCATTGTAGCTTTGGCAGTATGTTTAGGGACGTTGTCCTGGTGTCACCATGACCACCCCAATCTCAAGTATTTTTCAGCCTCCAACAGGATTTCCTCCAAGATTGCGCAGTATTTTGCTCCAATCATCTTCCTATCAATTCTGACCAGCTTCCCTGTCCCTGCTGAAGAAAAGCATCCCCACAACATGATGCTGCCACCACCATGTTTGACGGTGGGGATGGTGTTTTTCGGATGATGTGCAATGTCAGTTTTCTGCCACACACAGCATTTTGCATTTAGCCCAAAAAGTTATACTTTGGTCTCATCTGACCAAAACACCTTTTTCAACATACCATGTAGGGGACACAGTTAGCATGTGGAAGAATGTGCTCTGGTCAGATGAGGACAAAAGTATTGATTCAGGGGGACTGAATGTTAAAATCCATTAAAGAAAATGTAAAAAGTGTAAAAATAAAAAAAGTAAAAAAAAAAGTTCAAATTCTTTTTTTATTTTTAAATAAATATAATAGAAAAAAATAAAAAAAAATAAACATTTGGTATCACTACAACCATAAAAGTCCATACTTAAAAACTGGGGTTTTTTTTTCTGCATGTGAATGCCATAAAAAAATTTCAGTTAACTTGCTAATTTCCCCAAAATTTCAGAAAATTAGATCAAAAACTCCTGTGCACACAAAAATAAGATTTTAGATGTGGGTATAGTTTAATCTAGCAGGACAAGTACCCTAAACATACTGCCAGAGCTACAATGGAATGGTTTAGATCAGTGTTTCCAAAACTCCAGTTCTCACTGCCACCAACAGGTCATGTTTTCAGGATTAGCATTGAGGTAATGGTATCATTATCAAGCCATTACCTGTGTAATACTAATGAAATCCTGAAAACATGACATTCCAGTGCTGTGAAGACTGGAGTTTGGGAAACACTGGTTTAGATCAAAGCATATTCATGTGTGTGAATGGCCCAGTTAGGGGTATTTCACACACAGCGAGATTGCTACTGAGATCGCTGCTGAGTCATGTTTTTTGTGACCTCATCAGTGATCTCGCTGTGTGTGACACTGAGCAGCGATCTGGCCCCTGCTGTGAGATCGCTGCTCGTTACACACAGCCCTGGTTCGTTTTTTTATTGTTGCTCTCCCGCTGATAAGCACACATCGCTGTGTGTGACAGCGAGATAGCAACAATCCTGAATGTGCAGGGAGCAGGAGCCGGCGTCTGACAGCCTGCGGTAAGCTGTAACCAAGGTAAACATCGGGTAACCAAGGTGGTTACCCGATATTTACTTTCGTTACCAGCCTCCGCAGCTCTCACGCTGCCAGTGCCGGCTCCTGCTCCCTGCACACGTTAAGCTAAGCGGTGTGCGCTGGTAACTAAGGTAAACATTGGGTAACCATACCCGATGTTTACCTTAGTTACCAGTGTCCACAGCTTCCAGGCGCCGGCTCCGTGCAAGCGCAGCGTCGCTTGCACGTCGCTGCTGGCTGGGGGCTGGTCACCGGTCGCTGGTGAGATCTGCCTGTTTGACAGCTCACCAGCGACCATGTAGCGATGCAGCAGCAATCCTGACCAGGTCAGATCGCTGGTGGGATCGCTGCTGCGTCGCTAAAGTGTGACGGTACCCTTACAATCCAGATCTAAATTCCATTGAGAATTTATGGAAAGACTTGAAAATTTAATCTCACTGAGCTAGAGCTATTTTACATAGAATAATGGACAAAAAGTTCAGCCTCTAGACTTGCAACAGTAATTGCAGTGAAAAGTGGTTCTACAAAGTATTGATGCAAGGGGTCTGAATACTAATGCATATCACAATTCTTCAGATTAATATTTTTAAAATATTTAAAAACCATGTATTATTTCATTTAAACTTCACAAATACTTTTTACTTAGTATATATATATCACATAAAATCCCAAATAAAATACATTGTGGAAGTAACGTGAAAAAGAATGTGGAAACGTTAATGGGGTACAAATACTTTTTCAAGGCACTGTGTATACCGCATTTTTTGGACTATAAGACGCTGTGTATACCGCATTTTTTGGACTATAAGACGCACTGGACCATAAGACGCACCCTGGTTTTAGAGGAGGAAAATAGGAAAATAAAATTTTAAGCACAAATTGTGGCCATGACACACTGTTATAGGGCGAGGATCTGCTGCTGACACTGTTATGGGGGTAATGTCCTCAAATTCTCTACTAAGGTACCCCAGCCTGGTAATGATCCTCCTGCCTTGTATATGATCCCCATCCTGGTATATGCCCTTATCCTGCTATATACTGGCATCCTGCTATATACCCCCATCCTTGAATATGTCCTCATCTAGCTATATACCCCCATCCTGCTATATACCCCATCCTGCTATATACCCCCATCCTTCTATATCCCCCATCCATCCTGCTATATACCCCCATCCTTGAATATGTCCTCATCTAGCTATATACCCCCATCCTGCTATATACCCCATCCTGCTATATACCCCCATCCTTCTATATCCCCCATCCATCCTGCTATATACCCCCATCCATCCTGCTATATACCCCCATCCATCCTGCTATATGGCCCCATCCATCCTGCTATATGGCCTGTATCCTGTGTCACACAAAAACAAAGTTTATACTCACCTTTCCTTGCTCTTTGCACCATTGCTCCTCCCCCTGTCTGTGGCGGCAGCAGCGCTGCTGATCTGTGTGGAGCCGTCACCGTTGTCTGCAGCATCGCTCCTCTTCCTGTGTGCCTGCCAGCTGACCTGTGTGGAGACTAGCGGCGCGCACAGCGATGACGTCATCGCTGTGCTCACCACTTTCTGCATACAGATCAGCTGGCCGGCATAGACAGGAGGAGATCGCGATGCTGCAGGAAAGTGACCAGTGAGTATACCGTAATATTCACTGCACCCCACGCTGATGATGATGCCAGGGGTGATCATGCAGGCCGGCTGTTAATTATGCACGCACCCCCGCCCACCTGTCAGCGCTGGCTTCAGGGCTGAGGGATGATGGCGGGAGGACGGGCGTGCATATATAATGAGCGGGCCCACGTGGTCATGGCAGGCGCTGCTACAGACTGCTCGTGCCCCCGATGACCTGCTCCACCGCAGCACCCTCATTCCCCGCAACCACATTTAGACTATAGGACGCACCCCCCACTTTCCCCCTACGTTTGGGTCAAAAAAAGTGCGTCTTACAGTCCGAAAAATACGGTGTATATATATATATATATATATATATATATATATATATATACACTCACTGTATATCAAATGCGTTATAACATGGCTTATTGTGGATTCACCAAGATACTGCATGTCTGCTCTGTCTTGACCCTGGATCCTGTGCCCAAGTGAGTGTTTTTATGTGCCTGATTGCTCTACAGCACTACATATCAGCTCTGCCTGAATTATGTTAATGACTATGACTGGACTGGCCTTCATTTTTACCTGTACCTTGTAAATAGTACTTTTACTTCCTTTGATCATTTCCCCAGGCCACTTTACCCCTAAACTTTATCCCTGTATTCTGGCTCCACAAATGCTATATGTTGTTCAAAATTTTAAACACAAGATCAGATTATTGTATCAAAATCCTAGGATATGATGGAGGGTTCCCCAACTCCAGTCTCCAGCCTGGGCCACCAACAGTGCATGTTTTCAGGATTTCCTGAGCATTACACTGCTGTTGGAATTATCACCTGTGCAATACAAAGGAAATCCTGAAACCATGCACTGTTGGTGTGTCTTGAGGGCTTGAGTTGGGAAACACTGGTCGAATTAGTAATATTGAGCAGTGACTACAATCTTGGGAGTCTTTTGAGTAAATTGTGCTGCCTAGATTATTTCCCACGTTATTGCAGTCACCAGATCATTACAAATGGAATCTGCTTTGAATTAAGAATCCGTTTGGGGCAATTTGCAGTTTTAATGAACAATAGTAAAATGCGCCAAATTTATTACAAGATATGAGCCTCTTAAAAAATTTGCAGCAATCTTTCATCTGCTGTGTACATTTCTATCATCATTTATAACACTTTCGTGGTGAAAATTATGGGTTTTTTGGGCCCGATTGGCCATATCCCATCCAGCCCTAGCTGAACCAACTTTTCAAAAAGGTGGGAGAGCTGGCCGAGAGTGTGGCAAAAGTTGCTAAATTTTCTCAAATTGTCCATTACGATACTTTAAGCTGTGACCCTCACTTACAATGGATTCTACAACCCCTGGCAAAAATTATGGACTCACCTGGCTCTGAGGATGTTCATTCAGTTGTTTACTTTTGTATAAAAAAAGCAGATCACCGACATGGCACAAAACTAAAGTCATTTCAAATGTTAACTTTCTGGCTTTAAGAAACACTAAAAAAAAAATCATGAAAACATAATGTGCTAGCCAGTAGCGGTTACTATTCAAAACCAAACAGGGGGAAAATTATGGAATTACTCAATTCTGAGGTAAAAATAATGGAATCACCCTAGAAATTTTCATTCCCAAAACTAACACCTGCATCAAATAAGATCTGCTCGTTAGTCTGCATCTAAAAAGGAGTGATCACACCTTGGAGAGCTGTTGTACCAAGTGGACTGACATGAATCATGGCTCCAACACGAGAGATGTCAATTGAAACAAAGGAGAGGATTATCAAACTCTTAAAAAAGGGTAAATCATCACTCAATGTTGCAAAAGATGTTTGTTGTTAACAGTCAGCTGTGTCTAAAATCTGGACCAAATACAAACAACATGGGAAGGTTGTTAAAACAAACATACTGATAGAACAAGGAAGACATCACAGTGTCAAGACAGGAAACTTAAAGCAATATGTCTCCAAAACAGGAAATGCACAACAAAACAAATGAGGAATGTATGGGAGAAAACTGGAGTCAATGTCTGTGACCGAACTGTAAGAAACCACCTAAAGGAAATGGGATTTACATACAGAAAAGCTAAACAAAAGCCACCATTAACACCTAAACAGAAAAAAACAAGGTTACAATCGGCTAAGGAAAAGCAATCATGGACTGTGCATGACTGGATGAAAGTCATATTTAGTGATGAATCGCGAATCTGCATTGGGCAAGTTTGATGATGCTGGAACTTTTGTTTGGTGTCGTTCCAATGAGATTTATTAAGATGACTGCCTGAAGAACATATGTTAATTTCCACAGTCATTGATGATATGGGGCTGCATGTCAGATAAAGGCACTGGGGAGATGGCTGTCATTACATCTTCAATAAATACCCAAGTTTACATTGAAATTTTGGACACTTTTCTTATCCCATCAATTTAAACGATGTTTGGGGATGATGAAATCATTTATCAAGATGATAATGCATCCTGCCATAGAGCAAAAACTGTGAAAACATTCCTTGAAAGAAGACACATAAGGTCAATGTCATGGCCTGCAAATAGTCTGGATCTCAATCCAATTGAAAATCTTTGGTGGAAGTTGAAGATAATGGTCCATGACAAGGCTCCAACCCTCAAAGCTGATCTGGCAACAGCAATCAGAGAAAGTTGGAGCCAGATTGATGAAGAGTACTGTTTGTCACTCATTAAGTCCATGCCTCAAAGACTGCAAGCTGTTATAAAAGCCAGAGGTGGTGCCACAAAATACTAGTGATGTATTGGAGTGTTTTTTTGTTTCATAGTTTCATAGTTTTTAAGTTTGAAGGGAGACTCTAAGTCCATCTAGTTCAACCCGTAGCCTAACATGTTGATCCAGAGGAAGGCAAAAAAACCCCAATGTGTCAAACAAGCTCCAATGGGGCAAAAATTCCTTCCTGACTCCACATACGGCAATCAGACTAGTTCCCTGGATCAACACCCTGTCATAAAATCTAATATACATAACTGGTAATATTAAATTTTTCAAGAAAGGCATCCAGGCTCTGCTTAAATGTTAGTAGTGAATCACTCATTACAACATCATGCGGCAGAGAGTTCCATAGTCTCACTGTTCGTACAGTAAAGAATCCTCGTCTGTGATTATGATTAAACCTTCTTTCCTCAAGATGTAGCGGATGCTCCCGTGTTCCAGTCGCAGGCCTAGGTGTAAAGAGATCTTTGGAAAGGTCTCTGTACTGTCCCCTCATATATTTATACATTGTGATTAGATCCCCCCTAAGCCTTTGTTTTTCCAAACTAAATAACCCCAAGTTTAATAACCTGTCTTGGTATTGCAGCCCACCCATTCCTCTAATAATCTTGGTTGCTCTTCTATCTACCTGTAAGATTATGCTATTTATAACCTTCTATACTTTTGCTATCAAGAAAAGCATCCATTCCTCTCTTAAATTCATTCAGTGAGTTGGCTATCACCACTTCCTCAGGAAGAGAGTTCCAGAGCCTCACTGCTCTTACCGTGAAGAACCCTCTTCTATGCTGATGTAGGAATTTTCTTTCCTCTAATCGAAGAGAATGCCGCCTTGTTCTTGTCATAGTCCTTAGTACAAACAGATCATGGGAGAGATCTCTATATGGCCCTCTGATATATTTGTACATATTTATTAGGTCTCCCCTAAGTCTTCTCTTTTCTAGAGTAAATAGACCTAATTTTGATAACCTTTCCATGTATTGTAATGCACCCACTCCATTTATTATATTAGTAGCCCGCCTCTGAACCCTTTCAAGTTCAGTAATGTCTTTCTTGAGCACCGGCGCCCAAAATTGCACACAATACTCCAAGTGTGGTCTGACGAGTGATTTGTACAGAGGGAGAATGATGTTTTCATCTCGTGCTCCCAGACCTTTTCTAATGCATCCCATCACCCTATTTGCTGTGGTGGCTGCTGTCTGACACTGGGCACTCCAATTTAGCTTCTTCTTGACTAATATGCCTAAGTCTTTTTCCATGTCTGATTTCTCCAGCAGTTTTCCATTTAGTAAGTAATCGTAGCATCTGTTTCTCCTTCCCATGTGCATAACCTTACACTTAAACCTCATTTGCCATTTCTCAGCCCAATTCTCCAATTTACTCAAATCCATCTGTAGTTGCAAAGTGTCCTCCTTTGTGTTAACTACCTTACATAGTTTTGTATCATTTGCAAATACTGATATTTTACTCTGTAAACCATCCACCAGATCAGTAATAAATATATTAAATAGTAGGGGGCCCAATACAGACCCCTGTGGCACCCCACTAGTAACCCTGGCTCAATCTGAGTATGCGCCATTAATAACCACTCTTTGTTTTCTATCACTAAGCCAGCTACTTACCCATCTACACACATTTTCCCCGAGCCCAAGCTTTCTCATTTTACTTATCAATCTTTTATGTGGGACAGTGTCAAATGCTTTACCGAAGTCGAGATAAATGACATCCAATGATTCTCCTCGGTCCATGTGAGAGCTTACATCCTCATAGAAACTGATCAGGTTAGTTTGACAGGAGCGATCCTTCATAAATCCATGTTGATATGGAGTTAAACAATTATTAACATTGAGACATTCCATAATAGTATCCCTTAAAAACCCTTCAAACATTTTACCCACAACAGATGTTAAGCTTACCGGCCTATAGTTTTCAGGTTGCCTTTTACACCCTTTTTTGAATATTGGTACCACATTTGCTAGCCGCCAATCCAGTGGAATAGACCCAGTTTCTATAGAGTCTTTAAATATAAGGAATAGAGGCGTGTCTATCACATTACTTAACTCCCTTAATACCCGAGGGTGAATGCCATCAGGGCCTGGTGATTTGTCAATTTTAATGTTACTAAGTCGGTTCTGCACTCCTTCCTGGGTTAGGCAGGTCATACTTAATGAAGCGTTTACATGATCACTCTGCATTTCCCGTGGCATATGCTTTTCCTGTGTGAACACAGTTGAGAAAAAAGCATTTAAAACATTTGCTTTTCCCACATCGCTTTCTATGATTTTACCCTCATTGTTCTTTAAAGGGCCAACACCATCAATTTTAATCTTTTTTCTGTTTATATAATTAAAGAATAGTTTGGGATTTGTTTTGCTTTCCTTAGCAATGAGTCTCTCAGTTTCTACTTTTGCTAAATGTATTTGTTTTTTACACATTTTATTTTTTTCTCTATATCTTTTTAATACTTCTTCGCTGCCTTCTTGTTTTAGCTTTTTAAATGCCTTTTTTCTTATTATTCATTGCCCCTTTTACATCCTTATTTAGCCACATTGGTTTTCTACTGTTCCTAGCCCTTTTATTTCCGTATGGTATGGCTCGCTCGCAGTGGGTGTTTAATACCGATTTAAAAATTTCCCACTTATTTTCTGTGCTCCCATTTTTGAGGACATTGTCCCAATCAATTTGGCGAAGGTCTTCTCTAAGCTGATCAAACTTTGCTTTCCTGAAATTCAGCGTTTTTGTAACCCCCCTCCAAGGCACCTTACTGAAGGACAAGTGGAATTGTATTATATTGCGGTCACTATTCCCTAGGTGCCCATCCACTTGTACGTCTGTTATTCTATCTGGCCTGTTGCTTAAAATTAAGTCGAGAAGGGCTGCCCCTCTAGTTGGGCCCGGCACAAGTTGGGACAGATAATTATCCTTAGTTACTGACAGAAGCCGGTTTCCTTTCTGAGATACGCAGGTTTCAGTTTCCCAGTCTATATCGGGGTAGTTGAAGTCCCCCATAAAAATCACCTCATTGTGATTTGCTGCTTTGTCTATTTGTTTCAATAATACATTTTCAGTGGTTTCTGTTATATTTGGTGGCTTTTAACAAACCCCTATGAGGATTTTATTAGTTTTCCCTCCTTGTATCTCCACCCATAGAGACTCCACCTCTTCATTTCCCTCTTGGATATCTTCTCTTAGTCTGGGCTTTAAACTGGACTTTATATATAGACAGACTCCACCCCCTTTCCTTTTTTTACGATCCCTCCTAAACAATTCATATCCTTGCAGGTTAGCCGCCCAGTCATAACTGTAATCTAACCATGTCTCAGTTATTCCTACTATGTCGTATTTTTCCTCATACATTACCAGCTCCAGTTCTTCCATCTTATTATTCAGGCTTCTTGCATTGGTCAGCATGCAGGAAAGAAGTTTTGCTCCCCTTTTCTTAGCTTCCTTCTTAGTACCCTGTCTTGGGTCCTCTTTACGGCATCTAGTGCCCTTGATTAGTTTGTCCTTCTGCTGCATGTTCTTGTCTGCTGTTTTTTCTCCCATCCCCTCTTCTTCTAGTTTAAAGCCCTCCTGATGAATGTGGCAAGCCTTCTGGCGAACGTGTGTTTCCCAGGTTTTGTGAGGTGTATCCCGTCTCTTGCGAGAAGTCCATCGTAGAGGTAATTCACTCCATGGTCCAAGAATCCAAATCCTTGCTGCCTGCACCATCGTCGTAGCCAGTTGTTCAAATCTAGTATCCTATTCCATCTTCTGACACCATGGCCATCGACTGGGAGGATTGATGAGAAAACAACCTGTACGTTCCGTTCCTTTATTTTCTTCCCCAGAATTTCAAAGTCTTCGCAAATAGTTGGTAGATCATTTCTTGCCGTGTCGTTTTTTCCTACATCTATCAATAGGAATGGGTATTCGTCCTTGGATCCGAGGATAGTTGGTATCCTGTTGGCCACATCCTTGATTTTTGCTCCCGGGAGGCAGCATGCTTCTCGTGCTGTTATGTCCGGCCTGCAGATAGTTGCCTCCGTGCCTCTTAGTAGTGAGTCGCCCATAACTACCACTCCTCTTTTCTTTCTGGACGCACTGCTTGTTGCTCCTGAGTGTTTTTGAGTGTCTTTTGTTTCTGCTTTTGTTGACAAAGTAACTTCTTTTGATGATACTGTGTCTTCTCCTGTAGATATGGTATCATCCTGAGCTGTGCCATTTTCGTTCTCCAGCATGAGGGCTTCATATTGGTTGCTAAGCTGTGTGGGTGGTGACGACCACTTGATACGCTGGCTTCTTTTGGTCACATGTGTCCACTTTTCAGCCTCTGTATGTGTTCTGAAGCTTATCTCACTTTCCATATCCTGAATGGTTGCTTCTACCTCGTCCAAGAAGTCCTCATGTTCTTTAATTAGCTTCAAAGTTGCTATTCTTTCTTCCAGTCCCTGCACCTTTTCCTCTAAGAGGGCAACAAGTTTGCACTTTTGACAGGTGAAGTTGTTTTTTTTGTGCGGCAGATCCATAAACATGTAGCATGTGTTGCAGGTGACCATGTGGGTTTTCTTCTCTTCCATATTGCTGATGTAGCATATGATAGGCGAAAGTTTTCCTGGTTTTGCGATGTCCTCAAACAGCGAGACCCGGCAAGTCTCAGCAATCAGCAGCTTAAGATGACTCTTCTCCTCTTCCCAGAATGCACTGGAGATATGCAAATCAGCTTCCTGCTTCTCCAATCCCTGGTTTTGCGATGTCCTCAAACAGCGAGACCCGGCAAGTCCCAGCAATCGATCAGCTTAAGGTGACGCTTCTCCTCTTCCCAGAATGCACTGGAAATATGCAAATCCGCTTCCTGCTTCTCCAATCCCTGGTTTTGCGATGTCCTCAAACAGCGAGACCCGGCAAGTCCCAGGAATCGATCAGCTTAAGGTGACTCTTCTCCTCTTCCCAGAATGCACTGGAAATATGCAAATCAGCTTCCTGCTTCTCCAATCCCTGTTTGTTTTTTTTTCATGACTCCATTATTTTTACCGCAGAATTGAGTGATTCCATAATTTTCCCCCTGTTTGGTCTTGAAAAGTAACCGTTACTAGCTAGCACATTATGTTTTATTGACTTTTTGTTTAGTGTTTCTTAAAGCCAGAAAGTTGCCATTTGAAATTACTTTAGTTTTGTGCCATGGCTATGATCTGCTTTTTTTAAATAAAAGTAAACAACTGAATGAACATCCTCAGAGCCAGGTGAGTCCATAATTTTTGCCAGGGGTTGTAGTTGACTTTGCATTTTCCATGCAGAACCTGAGCAGAGAATATGAGCACACATATTCAGTGTTAACATTTTCTTGTGCAGCAATGTTGTCAGAACATATAAAGGCCTGACACCTGACATATCACAATAAGACTCTAAATCAACATTTATTTTAACAGAGATCAAGGAGAGAGAAGATGAAATTGTGGCACTCCGGAGGACAACACCCTTTTCGTTCCAAGGACTCATAGAAGTGCAGCAGCGCTAAATGGCCGTTGTCCTCCTGAGTGCCAACATCTGGTCTCGGACGCGCTCACCTTTTATGTTTTCTACAATAAAGTACAGAATTTTATGCAACAGTGTGTGCCACAATTTCATCTTCTCTCTCCTTGATCTCTGCTGGATTGGCTTCTTTTTGGTGAGCTACATAAAACCTTGGTGGATTCGTTGTTCCTTCTTTCCTTCGCAATACTAATTCAGGTGACACAGCGGTGCGGTACCATATCTGTTTATTCTTGTTTGATACAACATTTATTTTAAGTAAGGCTTCATTCAGAGCCAGAATTTTTCTCATACATAAAAGCAAAAGCGTTATTCATGAAAATTTGGTCGGTGTGACAGTTTTCACCATTAATGTTTTATCACTGATTTTTAACTGATAAAAAATATAATAAAATACAAAACTTCTGCTATCCACAATATTATTAACGGACAACACAGAGATTGCTCGCTGATATCATCCGTGTGCTCTCTGTGATTTTCACGGACCAATAGGTTTGTATCGGTAATTTTGATCTGTAACTCAGACATTTCAATAAAGCCAGTTAATTGGAATACACAAGTGGCTTGCGATGTCACAGCGTGCAAAGTACCCCTAAGTCTATGAAGAATATTCTTATAAAAGGTTTTTTTTTTTGGGAAATGCTTACTTGAATATTTTTAAGAGAGCATCCTCTTCAGGGGACAAACCGCAGTGCTAAAATTAGGGAAAATTTCTGTCATAGAAGCTTATTGAAACTATGGGTTTTCAACATTTCATTGCAGAAGCCATTTGTAACATTTTACTTTCCAACCTACATATTTTCCATCTTAAAAGCAAGCAGTTACCAAAAAATGGATGGAAAATGTTATCGTAGATATGTTGACCTTAGTAATGTCTTTCTTTTCATATGAGCATGACTTTTCTAATTTTTATCTTTGTAAAATGCAGTATGCTAGAAATTAGAGTAGTTAAATGCTGGTAAATATATTTCTAGTTTTATTTCCAGGATTAGTTTTTATTAATTTAAATACCTGCATTCTTGTGTCTATTTGTGCATTACTCAAAATTGGATACTTTTGTAGTTCTCATCTGGCAACTCCAAACCAAATGAAACCAGACTTTTAGCCAACCGCATTTAGAAGGAGCGGATAAAAATGCCAAATGAGTAGGAAGCTTTACATTCTATGAAGACTATGCTAGAAATGAATAGTATGTGTGGATTTCATTTTTTGGTTAACCACTTTTTGGCTTTTTGGGGAAAGACGTTTCCTACAAGCCAAAGTAGAACAGCACTTTTGATAAACGTAAAATGTTTAGGGCTACCTGGAACCATGGTGAAATAGGGATATTTTTTGCTAGTAGCTTTAAGATTAGCGAAGACAGACAATGGTTGAAAAAAATGTCAAAGCAAAGAACCTTGGTTCTATCATATTTTCGAGTACCTGATTTTAAATAATGTTCACCTCTATAGTAGAATTTGGAATGGGTGCTGCTTACATGGCTTATAAGTGATATTGATTCAAACTATCCAGTGCTAACAGAAGTATTGCTAAACACTCTACATTTACTAGTAGCTTCTGACGCCCTAGTTATCATCTTTTATCTATGCCCAAAAACACATGGTACATTGCAAAATCTGAGCCTGTCATGAACCCTGTTTTAAAAGAAAAAAGCAAAACTGACGAAAAGCTTTCACCAGAATATAGTGATAATCCCTAGGAAATTTTACTGATATATACTGAATGAAAAATCCAAATTTGTAATGTGAGCGAACGTTAATGTGAAATCCCATTACACCGCTATGATCCAACCACAGAAAGGGTAAGTCCCTTGTAGGTATCTTGTATCATGAAGCACAAAACCACAAGAAAGTCACACTGTCTTCCTTTGTATACTGCATAGAGAAAGCCAACATCTTGATGAAAAGCACATCACTGAGCGTTCTAACCATGAAGCTAAAATATCTTTGGTGCAATCTGAGTCATGAACTTCGGGCCGACACAGCAAATTATGGAAGGAACCACTTCTCTGTGCCACGGAGGGGCCTGTGCTTATAACACCAAAATATATAAAGTATTGCCACTTTAACTATGGATTGGCCCCACCATGACAACTTATCACCTACTGTATCCACCTATAAAAGTCTGATCACTAGGACCCTCCCATATTTATTTTGAAATAGCTGCAAGGTGAAGATCACCAATGACCAAAGCCAAGCATCAGCTGGTCTAAAGCCTATGGCCACATGACTATGGTACAGAATGTCAGGGACTGTTACGCGGTAACTGTAAGGGATAGACAACAGTGCATGGTTGCATAAAATATCACAAGTGTAAGCACACAGTTGCTCTAAAAACTAACTAGCTATCTGTATTGATAGCTCAATTTTGTAACATTTTAAGACTCTGTAACCACCAAACTTATTGCCCAATTTTGGGTAAACCTTGAACTATCTCTTATGTATGTTTACATTTCTTCTGCCTTTCCTGAGAGGGAAATCACTCAATCACAAAAATCCACTGTATCCTAAGGGGCACACCACCAAAGGGGTATGACATCACTAAAATACCCCTCAAAGGGTATAAATCAATATATAGAGCACTCTTTGAAGAAATTTGCATACGAAGAATCACTTTTACTACTGTATAAGGTTGTTTGTGGTTGTGCTCTACCCCTTTCAAATATTGGCTAATATTAATGCTAAAGAATACAAAGACATTTTACGCAATTGTATTCTTACATGTCTATGTGAACAGTTTGGGGAAGGTTAGTTCCTGTTCCAGCATGTCTGTGAACAAATCAAGGTCCATAAAGACATATGTCACGAACCACCGGGGGGGTCACTCAGAAATCCCCCGCGCTGGCTACCAGTACGTCACAATCGGGGGGTAACAAGTGGGGGTCACCCCTCCTTTATACCTCCCGACCGACAGACAGAGCACGTGACGCGCTCTCTAGCGCCCCTCTTATAGTCAGGCCAATTATGGAATTGCCCGACAATAAGCAAGGAGGCCGCTATACTACTTATGCCGATTATTGAAGGGTCCCCGGTGAGAGTAGGGTATATATTCCCCCGACCTCCGCGGGCGGAATATATAAAACCTCCCCGGATCTCACTGGCCTCCCCACAATAATCCTTGGCACAACTCGCTGCCACCAACCGCTTCACGGTAACTATTAGCCGAACACACAGACGTGGGATTCAAGATCGAGATAACAGAACAGCCCAAGATTAATTATATAATTTAATCAGCCTAAAGCACACTAGAAACTACAATATATACAATAGGGAATCTACAGAATATACATATGTCAGAGTACAGTTACAGATAAAGCATGGTTTACAAACAGGTATGCAATTCAATCAGTTACCTTGTGCGTCTGGCCACAGGGGGGCGCTGTAGACCAGGTTTCTAGGAACTCCCACAGATGTTTCCTGCACGTGACCCCCAGCGAAAGAACACTGGAAAATGGCCGAAGTAGGGTTATCAACCTGGGCAAATCCAGGTCCCCTCCTACCTTCGTGACCTCAGAGGGAGCACTGCTCCACCCCTGGCTGGAGTTATGGACAAAATCCACAACATGGAATATGGCCATAACTTGGCCTGGGAGCGTCGTAGGCGGACGCCAATGCTCTCATTGTGACAGTTATGAATTTAGCTACAGAATGAGAGGACTCATGACTTGTCTACTAGTTCCCCATTGGCTGATATCACGCCTGGGGTATTTCCCAAGCTCCCGCTCCCATAAAAAGGGTGTGCCAGCATCGTCCGCATGCGGAGACACCATTTTTATGGTTGCCATATTTATCGGAAATATGGCTTGCGAGATATGAACCATTTTTTACTGGAGTCGTTCTGTCTGGATACTTCCAAGCTTGCTAATGAGATAGCAGCTCCTACCACAGGGTCACGGCAGGGAGTCATCCTGTGTCCATTGTTCCCACATCATCTCATCTCCATATCACAGGAGATGGCCATGGAGGTGTAACACCTTCACAGATGCTGGACATTGAGAACAAGAAGGGAGGGGGCACTGCCAGGGAGTGATGAGAGCGATTATGACTTCCAGTCATAATTCCTCTTCATATCCCAGGATTTGCCTCACACCTCCCCCCTTTTGAGGGCGCTAGGGGGCAGCACACTCCGGTGTTCCCCCGTGCGCCCGTCCGCGACCTCTCCTTGTCGGGACAGCCCGTCTGCGTTACCGTGGTCACGGCCCCTTTTGTGGCGAATGGTGAAGTTGTATTGCTGGAGCGCAAGGCTCCATCGCAACAATCGCCCATTCGTCCCAGAGACGGTGTGCAACCAGCTGAGGGGATTGTGGTCCGTCTCCACGATGAAGTGGCGCCCGTATAGATAGGGTTGCAGACGCTGCAGGGCCCACACTATGGCCAGGCACTCCTTCTCCATCGTGGAATAGGCCACTTCCCTTGGTAACAGCTTCCTGCTCAGGTACAAGACTGGGTGCTCTTGGCTCGCAGAGTCCACCTGGCTGAGCACCGCACCGAGGCCGAAGTCACTGGCGTCGGTCTGTACTACAAACGGCCGCGTGAAGTCGGCTGCCTGTAGCACGGGCGGGCTGGACAGGGCGTCCTTTAGGGCCCGGAAGGCTGTCTCGCAGTCCATTGTCCAATCGACTGCAGAGGGCAGCTTCTTCTTGGTGAGGTCCGTCAAGGGCTTTGCCAGGCTACTATAGCATGGAACAAACCTCCTATAGTACCCAGCGGTCCCCAAGAAGGACATCACCTGCTTCTTGGTCCTGGGGGTGGGCCAGGATGCGATGGCTTCCACCTTCTCAGGCTCGGGCTTCAGTGTTCTCCCGCCTACCCGGTGACCGAGGTACTGGACCTCGCTCATGGCCAGCTGACACTTTCCCGGCTTGATGGTCAAACCTGCCCGGTGGATCCGCCTGAGCACCTGTGCTAGATGCTCTAGGTGGTCCTCCCAGGTGGGACTGAAGACGGCAATGTCATCCAGGTACGCGGCCGCGTACCCTTCAAGTCCCTTGAGCAGGGTGTTGACCATCCGCTGGAAAGTGGCAGGGGCATTCCTCATCCCGAATGGCATCACCGTGGACTCGTATAGTCCAAATGGGGTAATAAAGGCAGAGCGTTCCCTGGCCTTGCGAGTCAGGGGGATCTGCCAATATCCCCGGCTCAGGTCCATGATGGTCAGGTACTGAGCCCCGGCCAACTGATCGAGCAGGTCATCGATGCGTGGCATTGGGTACGCATCGGCGACCGTGACAGCATTGAGCCCCCTGTAGTCCACGCAGAACCGAGTGGTTCGGTCCTTCTTAGGGACGAGGACTACAGGCGAGGCCCAAGCGCTGTTGGATGCCTGGATCACCCCCAGCTTCAGCATCTCGTCAATCTCCTGGCGCATGTGTTGCTGCACCTCCAGGGAGACCCGATATGCTGAACGCCGGATCGGGGGATGATCCCCAGTGTCCACGTGATGGACAGCCAAGTCAGTCCTTCCGGGCTGGTTGGTAAACAACCCCCGGAAGGGGAGGAGGGTGGCCCACAGCTGGGACCGTTGGTCCTCCAAGAGCTGGTGGCCAACCTCCACATCCTCAATGGATCCGCCTGCCCTAACCTGGGCTAGCATATCCAAGAGGGTTTCCGCTTCTCCCTCCTCGGGCAGGTTGCACACGGGGAGCGCACATGCCTCCCGCTCATGATGTGCCTTCATCATGTTCACATGGAAGGGCTTCCGCCTTCCACGGGCAGGGTCCAGGGTGACCAGGTACGTCACAGGGTTGAGCTGCTGGTACACGAGGTATGGGCCTTCCCAGGCTGCCTGAAGCTTGTCCTGTGGTACGGGGACCAGTACCCACACCTTTTGACCCACTTGGTAGGTCCTCTCACAAGCGTTCTGGTCGTACCAACGCTTCTGATCGGCCTGGGCTTGAGCCATATTGTCGTGTACCAGTTGCGTCAAGGCCTGCATTTTGTCCCGGAAGCGCATGACATACTCGATAACCGACACTCCAGGGGTGGCCAAATCCCCTTCCCAAGCCTCTTTCACCAGAGCCAGGGGGCCCCGCACACGTCGCCCGTACAGGAGCTCAAACGGTGAGAATCCTGTTGAGGCCTGTGGAACCTCCCGGTAAGCAAATAACAGGTGTGGGAGATACCGCTCCCAGTCACGCCCATGGGAGTCAACCAACATCTTAAGCATCTGCTTTAAGGTGCCATTGAACCGCTCGCACAGGCCATTAGTCTGTGGATGGTACGGGCTGGCCACCAGATGTCGCACCTGGACTTGCTTACAGAGGGCCTCCATCAGCTGGGACATGAATTGGGTCCCCCGGTCAGTGAGCATTTCCTGGGGAAAACCCACTCGGGAGAAAATCTCCAGCAATGCGGTGGCCACCTTGTCAGCCCGAATGGACGACAAGGCCACTGCTTCTGGGTACCGGGTGGCATAGTCCACTACCGTCAGTATGAAGCGTTTCCCGGAGCTGCTGGGGATGGCCAGCGGGCCGACCAGATCCACAGCCACCCTCCTGAAAGGCTCATCGATGATGGGCAGAGATACCAGTGGGGCTTTGGGGCGTGGCCCCGCCTTCCCCACTCTCTGACAGGTTTCACACGAACGGCAGTAGGCAGCCACATCGGCCCCCATTTTTGGCCAGTAGAAATGCTGGTTTAACCTGGCCTTGGTCTTAGCGATCCCTAGGTGTCCGGCCATCGGAATCTCATGTGCGATCCGCAACAACTCCGTCCGGAACGGATAGGGTACCACCAACTGTCGGTCCCTGGGCCACGCCTCCGGTGAACCCTGCTGGACCGTGGCCCGGTACAGCCGTCCTTGGTCCCAGACCACTCGCTCCGGGTCCGAGTCCGAGGGAGGCTGTGCCGCCTGCTCCTTAAGAGCTTTCAGGCTGTCGTCAGCTTCTAACGCTGCCTGAAACCCCTGACTAGATGTGGCCAGAATCGACGAGACTGTCACATCTTCGGTCAGTACCCCGGGACCTGTGTCCTGGCCTCCACCTGACTCGGCTGCCACTTGGTCAGAAGGGGAAGAGCTATCGGACCTCCGGGAGGCCCCTTGGCTTCCAGCACTCCCACTGCGGGTGACAGCGGCCACAGCCGCTGCGACCGTGGGTCGTGCCTGCTCCTCCTCCGTTCCTGACCAAGTCGCCGGTTCAGGCAGACCGACCTGGCTTCCTGACACCCCGGTTGTGGGGGAACCATGCACCGAGATCTTACCTGGGAGCACTTCCGCTCCTGGACCGGCCCCAATCTCACCTGCCTGTTCCCCTCCTGCAGCAACAGAACCCCGCTGTGAAATCTCTGGGGACCCCACATTTGCTGTGGTAGCCCCCACCCCACACACTGGTCCTCCCCCTGCAGCACCCTGCTCTCTGCTTATCCCTGCAGAGGGCAGCAGATCCCAGCTCACAGGCTGATTACTTGTAGAGGCATTGTCACACCTTTCTCTGACCCCCTCCCCTGTCACAGCTGCAGCTGTGTGTGTGTCTATGGTGTCTGTGCAAGCAGAAATATCAGAGTTCACTCCCCCCTCTCTCACATCATTCATAGATAACACATTAACATTGTCAGGAGTCATGTCCGTACTGGCTGAAGGTTCAGCCCTTGGTGGGGGCCCAAACTGGGAGGTTATCTGCCCCAAATCTGTCCCAAGTAGCACGTTTGCGGGGATCCGATCAGTTACCCCCACCTCCCTCACCCCTCGCCCTGCGCCCCAGTCCACATAAATGTCAGCAACAGGCAGCGCCGGGTCAATGCCTCCAATCCCGGAGACAGCGAGGGTTTTTCCAGGGATCAAGTCTTGGGGGGACACCATCTCAGGCCGCACCAGAGTCACCTCCGAGGCGCTGTCTCGCAGTCCTATGGTCACAGACCGGCCGACGGTGACAGGTTGGAAGCTGTCCAGGGACCTACCACCACCCCCACCCACACAATACACCTTGGGCGGCTCTTGGGACGGGGACGGAGCCGGGGCCTTGGGACGCTGAGGGCACATGGCCTTGAAGTGTCCAGGTAGGTTGCACTGGTGGCACCGTCTTGGTTCTGCCACGGGCCTGGAGAGGGGAGTTGAGGGGGACACCCCCTGCAGTCTAGGGGCAGGTGGGGCAGTCGCAGAATTCATCTTACCCCCTCTCCAGGTGCTGCTGGTGGCTGCTCTCCTGGCCTCAGGAGCCCGATTGTTGGTGTAGTCATCGGCCAGGGCAGCTGTAGCCGTGGACCCCTTTGGCTTCTGGTCTCGGATGAACTGGCGGAGATCCTCAGGGCAGTTCCACAAGAGTTGCTCCGTGATGAACAAGTCCAGGATCTCCGGTCCGGTGGAAAGCTGCAGGCCTTGGGTCCAGTGGTCGGCAGCTCGGGCAAGTGCCTGCCGGTGGTCAGCCCAGGAGTCCTCTGGTCCCTTTTGCAGGGTCCGGAACTTCTTGCGGTAGGACTCTGGAGTGAGGTTGTACTGTTGGATCAGGGCCCGCTTGATGGTGTCGTAGCCCTGATCTGCCTCAGCAGGCAAGTCCCCAAGGATATCCAGGGCCTTACCCCTTAGACGGGGGGTCAGGTATTTGGCCCACTGATCCTTGTCCAGATGGTGCTGCAAGCAAGTCCGTTCAAAAGCAGTCAGGAAAGAGTCCAAGTCTCCATCCTTCTCCAGCACTGGGAAGTCCTCAACACGGACCTTTGGAAGTTTGGTGTTTTGAAGGTCACATGTGGCTGATGAGGGCCGGAGCTGAGCTAGCTGCAGCTGGTAGTCACGGTCTGCCTGTCGCTCTCGCTCTCGCTCTTCACGCGCTGCCTGCCGCTCCGCAGCCTCACGCGCTGCTTGCCGTTCCGCAGCCTCAGCGTCACGCGCTGCTTGCCGCTCCGCAGCCTCAGCGTCACGCGCTGCTTGCCGCTCCGCAGCCTCAGCGTCACGCGCTGCCTGTCGCCCACGCTCGGCCATGAGTATCTCGTAGGTATCCCGGTCTCCAGCCATAAGCCTGGCCAAGGCAGCTTGAAGGAGGGCCTCTGCACCTCTCAGGCCGGAGGGATTGGCAAGTGGTGATCTGCGGCACGCTGCAGAGCCAGGTGATTCACTGTCCATTGCAGAGCGGAGGGCTGGCATCTGGCTCGTTGAGGACCCTTGGGTGAGCTGCTCCTCATCTTGTCCAGCAGTGCCAGGTTGTGCAATGTCCTCTGCAGAGCTGTTTTCTGGCGTCGAGCTCCTGGAGGACTCGTGGGCAACCTCCTCATTACTGTCCACAGCACCGTCCTCCCTCTCTTCGGCTCCTGCTTTAGCATTGGCCAGTTGCCTAGCTCTGCTCCTGGTGCCATCAGCCATTCTTGCAGACTTTTGGTCACTGACACAGAACTGACACCTGATGCCTCCACACACCTTACAGTATCTGCACTCTGACACTCTAGTGTTGAGCTAGTCTGAAGACCCCAGCAGCCACAGCTGCTGCAGGCAGTCTTTAGTGTCTGGGAGTATGGGTCTCACACTCACACACACTATTATCTCGATCCCACCGCTATGCCACCAATATGTCACGAACCACCGGGGGGGTCACTCAGAAATCCCCCGCGCTGGCTACCAGTACGTCACAATCGGGGGGTAACAAGTGGGGGTCACCCCTCCTTTATACCTCCCGACCGACAGACAGAGCACGTGACGCGCTCTCTAGCGCCCCTCTTATAGTCAGGCCAATTATGGAATTGCCCGACAATAAGCAAGGAGGCCGCTATACTACTTATGCCGATTATTGAAGGGTCCCCGGTGAGAGTAGGGTATATATTCCCCCGACCTCCGCGGGCGGAATATATAAAACCTCCCCGGATCTCACTGGCCTCCCCACAATAATCCTTGGCACAACTCGCTGCCACCAACCGCTTCACGGTAACTATTAGCCGAATACACAGACGTGGGATTCAAGATCGAGATAACAGAACAGCCCAAGATTAATTATATAATTTAATCAGCCTAAAGCACACTAGAAACTACAATATATACAATAGGGAATCTACAGAATATACATATGTCAGAGTACAGTTACAGATAAAGCATGGTTTACAAACAGGTATGCAATTCAATCAGTTACCTTGTGCGTCTGGCCACAGGGGGGCGCTGTAGACCAGGTTTCTAGGAACTCCCACAGATGTTTCCTGCACGTGACCCCCAGCGAAAGAACACTGGAAAATGGCCGAAGTAGGGTTATCAACCTGGGCAAATCCAGGTCCCCTCCTACCTTCGTGACCTCAGAGGGAGCACTGCTCCACCCCTGGCTGGAGTTATGGACAAAATCCACAACATGGAATATGGCCATAACTTGGCCTGGGAGCGTCGTAGGCGGACGCCAATGCTCTCATTGTGACAGTTATGAATTTAGCTACAGAATGAGAGGACTCATGACTTGTCTACTAGTTCCCCATTGGCTGATATCACGCCTGGGGTATTTCCCAAGCTCCCGCTCCCATAAAAAGGGTGTGCCAGCATCGTCCGCATGCGGAGACACCATTTTTATGGTTGCCATATTTATCGGAAATATGGCTTGCGAGATATGAACCATTTTTTACTGGAGTCGTTCTGTCTGGATGCTTCCAAGCTTGCTAATGAGATAGCAGCTCCTACCACAGGGTCACGGCAGGGAGTCATCCTGTGTCCATTGTTCCCACATCATCTCATCTCCATATCACAGGAGATGGCCATGGAGGTGTAACACCTTCACAGATGCTGGACATTGAGAACAAGAAGGGAGGGGGCACTGCCAGGGAGTGATGAGAGCGATTATGACTTCCAGTCATAATTCCTCTTCATATCCCAGGATTTGCCTCACAACATAGTTGGATAAGTTTGGTGTGCATGAACTTGAGTGGCCTGCACAGAGGAGAGCCCTAACCTGAACCTTATCGATCATCTTTTGGATTAACTAGAGTGCGATTTGTAATTCAGACCTTTATATTCATTAACATCTTGAAATTCAAAATCTTGTGGAAAGCCTTTCCAGGGAGGCTGTTATAATGGCAAAGTGTCATGGGTGTGTTCCGCTCTGGGGAGACCTTTGGTGAGTCTGGGATCAGGAGATCAGAACGCCTTATTATGCACAGGTCGGCAGCTTGTGTTTGAGTTAATCTACTTTTGTTTGGTGCTGTATTGCTAAAGTTCTTTTACATGGAAGGATACAACTTATATAAGGATACAGATGGAACAAACAGATGGAAGCATACAACTTATTCGAAAAGAATAGATCTAACAAAAGAGGAGGAGGAGTTTCATTGTATGTCAAAAAAGAACACAACTCTACAGACATTAAAGTTTCAGAGAATGAGAATTTATTAGAAAATATCTGGTTAAGAATTCTTGGAATAAACAACAGGAAGGACATCATAATAGGGGTCTATTATAGACCACTGGGTTAAACAGAGGATATGGATGAGATTTTTTTTCCACATTAAATGGCCACATTCTCAAAAAAACATGAAATAGTGGTCATAGAAGATCTCAAGAACCCAGACATTAACTGGGAAACCCTCACAGAGTACAGGCTCAATAGAACTTTTTCCTGCCTTGCAGACAACTTCATCTCCCAGCTAGTACAAGAAAATCCAAGGGGAACAGCCATCTTGGACCTAGTCCTCACAAACAATGAGGATATGGTTAAGGGACTCAGGGTAGTGGGTCACTGGGACTGAGCGATCATGCTATCCTTGAATTTTGGTTTGCAAGAGGGGAAACACCTGAAAAGACACAGACTTCAAGGCTTGACTTTAGCAAAGCAATCTTCAAGGGCTTAAAGGCAAGGGTTGGTAGAATTCCATGGCACATAATTCTTAAGCATAAAACTGCACACAAAGGAAATCCTTAATGCACAAGAACTAACAATACCTAAAAGAAAGAAAAATGGGAAAGACCTAAAGAATCCAGGTCGGATATCCAAAAAATTACATCAACTGCTTAAAAAGAAAACGAAAACATAAAAGTGGAAGATGGGGATTATACCTAGGGAAGAATACATGGCAGATTGTAGACTCTGCAGGACAAGCATCAAAGTAGCTAATGCTGAAAATGAATTGAGACTTGCAAAAGAGGCCAAGAGTAAGGTAAAAGGATTTAGGGGGTATGTTAAATGCAAAAGAAAAGTAAAGGAGACCATTGGAGTACTGCAGAATCGAAAAAGTGAAACAGTCAAAAAGGTGGAACAGCAGGTGAAGATACTAAATTCGTATTTCGTATCTGTCTTCTCCCAAAAAAACAATACAAGCATTCACAATAATCATGATAGAAATAATTGTCAGGAGGAGTCCAAGTTGACAATAAGCAAACGATTGATATTAGAACACTTAGCCAAGTTAACCCATTTCACCCCCGGTGATTTTCCGTTTTTGTTTTTTGCACCCCTTCTTCGAAGAGCCGTAACTCTTTTATTCTTTTCGCCGATATGAGGGTTTGGTTTTTGTGAGACGAGTTGTACTTTTAAATGAAACCTTGAGTTTTAACATATAGTGTACTGGAAAACAACAAAAAAATTCCAAGTGCGCAACAATTGCAAAAAAATTATGAGTGCACGATTGGTTTTGGGGTATTTTATTCACTGTGTTCTCTATATGGTAAAACTGATGTGTTGGTGTGATGCCTCAGGTTACTATGGGTTAGTAGATACCAAACATGTATAGGTTTACTTTTATGTAAGGGGTTAAAAAAAATTCAGAAGTTTGTCCCAAAAAAGTGGCGCACTTTGTACGCCATTTTCCGTGAACCGTAGTATTTTCATTTTTTGGGATATGGGGCTCAGTAACGGTACCATTTTTGCACAGATGATACTTTTTGATTGCCTGTTATTGCATTTTGTGCAAAATTTGGGACGACCAAAAACGTAATTTTGGTGTTTGGAATTTTTTTGCCGCTATGCTCTTTACTGATCAGATAAATTGATTTTATATTTTCATAGATTAGGTATTTCTGAACACAGCGATACCAAATATGTGTATATTTTTACATTTTTTTTAACCCTTTAATACTCAATGGGGCGAATGGGAGTGATTTGAACTTTTAGGTTTTTTTATTTTTTTTAAAGTTATTTTACTTTTTTTTATTCATTTTACTAATACTCCAAGGGGGCTAAAAGGATCAACAGTCTGATCACTTGTTCATTTTTCCTGATCAGAGAACAGCTCAGATCAGCAGAAATGCTCATCTTCTGTTACAGCCAGCGCTCTGTCGGCTGTAACAGGAAGTGTGTCATGATAGTATGGCGCCCCTGAGGCTCAGGTCGCCACAGGGTACTGCACCCTACGCAGGGTGTGGTGCTGATCATGGATCCAAAAGGAGGTCGGTACCGGTTTAATCATCCTCAACCACATTCACACATGGGTTGCCCCTTCCCCACTGGGGACTGGGCTAGGGTTGGGTACAAAAGGGGTTTCCAACAGTGTGTGGCATTTGCAGGATGCCATCACAACAGGGACCCCATTCCACTAGCCTAGGACCTGGGTAGGGGGAGGAGCGGCCACCAGGGGGAGTTAGGAGTCACACTCACAGTTTAGAATTTCAGAAGTTCTCCAGCAGTAGTGACAGTGAGCACACGTCTTTCCCAGTAGCTCCTGTAGGACATTGGAGTTTAACGATCACTGAGGAGGATACCGTGTCAGTTCCCCCGGGACCAGCGTTGTTCAGGGTTCAGCACCCTAGGGTGGTGTAATTCCACGTTGTATCACCAGATTCTGCCGGACGGAGAGGTTCCATGCTTCTTCGACCACCCAAGTTTCCAGAGCCAAGTGGCATATAGGACTCCCGGGGCCTAGATTATGGTCAGACTCAAGGGGATCCCGCTACTGGCATAGGGAACAGCACTCTAGCTAGTACGGAAGAGACTCTAAGTGCTCCAAGCCACAGGGACCTGCACTACAAAGCGCAGTGAGGAAGGGCCCACAGACTACCGGACCGGTTCTGACCTCCCGCGGATTCGGTATCGACTTGAGCCCATCACGGCAGTGACCAGAGTGACCGGGCTGGCAGCTGAAGTTGTGAGTAAACTACACTCTGAACTCACAGAGACTGTGTTGGCTCGTCCTTACCGGTGCCGCCGCCCAGCGCATAGGCGCCAATGGCCATTACTACTCTCATCATCCACCCGGGGCCCGCTCCGCCTGTGGGGAGCGATATCATCCCGGCTGCTTTAACACCTGCCCCGGAGAGGAACCCTTCAGCGGCGTCTACTACTGGCCGCATACCACATGACAAACTTTCACCATTACCCCGCTTCCCCCACCATTTACTGTATGCCTTGGGGCAACGGAACTGGGCAAGGCCACCCCGTGACAACGCCTGACCCGACCTGAAATGGCCTGGCGATGAGTAGGCTGACTGTCTACCCCGTGAGGCACTACAATAGCAACATGAGTCATCACATGACCCTGTGCTAGTATGGCAACCATTGGCTCCCCGTGATCTTGTCACAGGGCCTCTGATGGTGACAGGTAAGTGCGCATTACCCACTGTGGCGCTTCAAATCGTGTGGACATCTTGACAGCGCAATCTAAGGGGTTAACAGGCATGGGTGGATCGCGGATGCACCTGCACCTGATTCATGACGTACCCAGTATGTCCAATGTCGGTAAGAGGTTAATGGAAACCAAAGCCAGCATGGCTTTATGACCAATAAATCTTGTCAGACCAACCTGATTTCCTTCTATAAAAAAGTAACTGTATGGTTGGACCAGGGAAAATGCCGTAGTATACCTTGACTTCAGTAAGGCATTTGATAATCACATAATCACATAACATCCTCATTGAAAAAAATGATCAAGTATGGAATCGACAAAAAATCAGTTAGATGGATTCACAACTGGCTTAATGATCGTGCGCAACGAGTAATACTAAATGGCTACACAATACTAAAGTTAAAAGTGGGGTGCTGAAAGGCTCTGTCCTGAGCCCACTGCTGCTTAATTTATTTATAAATGATCTGGACAATGGGATTATTAGGTTACTCATAAAATTTGCAGATGATACTAAGATAGGAGGAGTAGCCAACACTAGAGAGGAAAGAGAGTGTATTCAAAAGAATCTAGACACACTGGAACAATGGGCAGAGACAAACAGAATGGTGTTTAACAGGGACAAATGCAAAGTCCTACATCTGGATAAAAGAAATATAAAAAGCATATATAATATGGGAGGAATAGAACTAGGTAATAACACCGGGGAAAAGGACTTGGGCATAATAGTAGATCCCAGATTCAACATGAGCAAACAGTGTGGTGCTGTAGCTAAAAAGGCCAACAAAATTCTGGGATGTATCAAGACAAGCATTGAATCTAGATCAAGAGAGTTTATTATTCCCCTATACTATGCCCTGGTCAAACCCCACATGGAATACTGTGCACAGTTCTGGGTGCCCTAATTCAAGAAAGACATTGATAAATTGGAGCAGGTCTAGAGAGCAACCAAGATGGTAGAACCTCTCAAAACCATGTCATATGAAGACGGGCTAAAAGAATTAGGCGTGTTTAGTTTGCAAAAGAGAAGGTTGAGAACAGACTAAAGGCCCAGTCACACACAACGACTTACCAGCGATCCCGAAAACGATGCGACCTGATAGGGATCGCAGGTAAGTCGCTGGGAGGTCGCAGGTGAGATGTCACACAGACAGATCTTACCAGCGATGCAGGAACAATACAGGTCGCAGTAGCGACCTGTATAACGATCTCTGCAGTCACTGTGACCCTGTCACACAGCGTCAAACACAGCGATGTGTCCTGCCCAGCAGGACGTCGCCTTTGAAGAAAATGACCTGGACCATTCAGCAACGACTAGCGATTTCACAGCAGGGGCCTGATCGCTGGTGTCACACATAACGAGATCGCTAACGGGATCGCTACTGTGTCACCAAACGGTGACTCAGCTGCGATCTCCCTAGCGATCTCGTTATGTGTGACACTACCTTTAATAGAGGTGTACAAATATCTGAAAGGTAATCACAATGCAGAGGGAACTACCCTATTCTCATTAGCACAAGGAAGTACAAGAAGTAATGGGATTACACTAAAAGGAAGGAGATTCAGATTAGACATTAGGAAAAACTTTCTGACAGTGAGGGAAGTCAGAGAGTGGAAATCTTCAAGCTGAAACTGGATAACAAATATAGCTGGAATGATTTGGGAAAACCTGCCAATGGCCCTTGAGGTCTCTTCCAACTCTACCATTCTATGATTCTTTGATACTTTCCTATCTGGCTATCCTTTGTAGCTTTAATCTCAGGTGCAGCTCTTAATGACCACTCCCCGGAGCTATAAAAAGTCACATGTTTTACCTTCTGATGCTGGTCATAGAATCTCATTCTAATGCTGACCACTTTGAAAGGAGCCTGTCTCCTAAATAAGCTGAGGAGTCGTGACAATTGCAGCTGTAGTGTTTAGCTGTAATGGAGGATCTTGGAGTGTTTTCCTTTTTGTGTCTATTTTTCCTATGTCTGTCTCACTTTCCTTGTCTTCTATTATTGCAGTGGTGAAACTCATGATCTCATTAGCCTTCTCACTAGCCAGGGTGAGTTCAGGGCAAGCAAGGGTATAAGGACGGGAAAGGATCTGTATATCTATGTATGGAAGCATAAGGTACAGACTCAGGTGACTGGTAGGAGATGTCCCCAATCTTTTTCACCAGGGTTTTCCTTCTGTACTACCCACATTGTAATCCCTGTATTGTGCCACACACTGAGTGTCTGTACGCTTTGGTGTGACACAAAAAGCATGACTCCCATGACAGTTTTGAAATTGGATGTCAAACAAGCTCATGTATGTGTGATGGTCAGCTGTCCACATAATTTTGCAGTATAAAATTCATATATTTGGACTGGCGTTGTGCAAACAGAAAATAAGAAAGCAGAAATCATAAAACATTTCTATCTTCTCTGTTTGATGCTGGGTAGACAAGAATGAAGCCTTTGAAATTTTCAAGTTGTCTCTTCAGGGAGGAAGGAGATGAACTCTAGTGCCACCTATTGGAAGTAGCAATCCTAAAAGTCAAAAGTGGCTCTTTAACCAGCCTTTTCATATGACCTAGGATTTATGCCAGATCAGAACCTCAGATCTGGCATAAATCCTAGGTCATATGAAAAGGCTTGTTAAAGGGCCACTTTTGACTTTTAGGATTGCTACTTCCAATAGATGGTTCCTCCCTGAAGAGACAATTTGAATATTTCCCAGAGGAGCATTGCAGCTATAAGACTCCTCACCACTGACAGCCAGATTGGTTTGTCAGTCTCCGCAAGGAGAAAAGTTTTTCCCTTAGACCCCACTATAGCTTTTCATATAGCCAGATCAGATCTCATACTTTGCACTGACGAGGGACAATCAATCCGAAATACTGTGTCTACAAATTGAGATTCTAATCTAGCATAAATTCTAGGTCATATGAAAAGACTCTTTAAAGGGACACCTTTGACTCTTAGGATTGCTACTTTCAATAGGTGGCACTAGAGTTTGTCTCCTTCCTCCCTGAAGAGACGTTTTTAATATTTATCAGAAGAACATTGCAGCTATAAGACTCCTCACCACTGACAGCCAGATTGGTTTGTCAGTCTCCACAAGGAGAAACGTTTTCCCCTTAGACCCCACTATAGCTTCTCATATAGCCAGATCAGATCTCATACTTTGCACTGTCGAGGGACAATCATTCCGAAACATCGTGTCTGCAAATTGAGGTTCTGATCTGGAATAAATCCTAGGTCATATGAAAAAGCTTGTTAAAAGGCTACTTTTGAATTTTAGGATTACTACTTCAAATAGGTGGCATTAGTGTTTGTCTTCTTCCTCCCTGAAGAGACAATTTGAATATTTCCCAGAAGAGCATTGCAGTTATAAGTATTGTCACCACTGACTTCCAGATTGGTTTGGCAGTTCCGCAAGGAGAAACGTTTTCGCCTTTGAAATTCAAATTTGACCAACTTTAAAAAATTTCTATTTAATTCTTTTTGTGGCAAATAGATTCACTGCAAGTTGAAGGTTCTTTAAAGCCTTCAATTACTCTGGGAAATGTCTATACGGTATTACTGTTCTCTTTTCCTCACATAGTAGTATTATTCACTGCTGTGCTGTCACACACAGTGTCTGTACAATTGTTTCAGTGCTGCTTTCCTTATCTCTATGGCTAAGCTGTGAGCTGTGAAGAAAGCCATGGACCCCATAGGGGGGAGGGGCGACATGACCAGAGGGAAGGAAGGGAGTGAGGGGGTTAATAAAGTTGAAATAGGGCATTATAGGAGGATATAAGGGGATTGGTGGAAAAGGGTCCCTATAGGGGAGGGGGGGAAGTATATAAGTAATGGGGAGGGGTCTTACCTCCCCTTTTGACTCCGGACGGCGACAGATTCCCAGGACCAGGACGTCGGCAGCGTGGACATGGCGGACCCTCAGAAGGTGGACCGGATGATACGAGCGGCGATGGCGGTGCACGGGGCCCAGGCAGTGCAGTCCCACGTCAGGGCTGCCTGGGTTTCCCCGTCGGCACCTGCCCCTCGCCCCCCCTCTAGCCGCGGGCGGCGTTCCAGGCCCCCGTTCAGGTACTCTCCGGGCGCAGGGGGGGCAAGGAGGCCCAGCGAGAGCCCCCCTCGGGACCCTCCGTGGCGGGGCGGGCGGCAGCAGCTCCCAGCGCCTGCCCCGGCCGCCGGGAGGAATCTCCGGTGAGGCCGCGGCGGCCGAGAAAGGGGCGTGGCCAGCCCGGGGCCTTCTTCCGATGTCAGGCCTCGGGCTGGAGTGCAGAGCCCAGCGGCGTCTCCCGGCCGGGAGCGAGCCCGGCGATGGACTGAGGCCAGCGGTGGCCTGGATGGAGGCAGGCCCGGCCTGGGGCCTACTTCCGGTCCCAGGCCTCGGGCTAGATTTGGCAGGCCAGCGGCAGCCCGTGCCCAGCGTGGATCGGAGGCACGGAGAGGGGGCGTGTCCGGCCTGGGGCCTGCTCTGGATGCCGGGCCCCCGGCGGTGGGGCACGTCCCGGCGGCTGCTCCTACACAGGTGCGGGCCCAGCGGATGATGGAGGCCAGCTGTACCCCCCCGGTGGGGGGGCCGGCCGCAGGCTGCCAGCAGGGGTCCGGTGTGGGCAGGCGCCACCCGGATACCTGCGAGGCTGCGGAGAGAAGGAGGGACGGCGGGAGCCCTGCTGCGACTGCCAGGTCCCTCAGGTCAGCAGCACTGCGTCCGGCGGCCGCGGTCTCCCTCGGGCGGGGGAGGACCCAGCGGGAGGTCCCGGTCGGAGGCCCTGGAGGGCAGGAAACGACGGTGGGGAGCCCCCCAAGCCCGGGGAGAGGCTCCTCCAGGAAGAGGATGCGGTCGGCGGCGGCCCAGGGGACAGGACGGTCTTGTGGGCTGTCGCCGCACAGAAAGCAGAGGACACCCACTGCCAGTGCCCACGCGGCGGCCCAGGAGGGCGGCCGTGGTGGAGGGGACGCATCAGCTGCGTCCTCTGGGGCTGGGACGGTGGAGGACGACTACAGCGAGGAAGAAGAAAGAGCCCTCAGGTCGGGGGACGAACCAGAGGAGCAGATGGCAGAGGACGTCACAGTATCGATTTCCATCTCTGCGTCACGGTCGGGTGAGCTAGCCGTGGATTCGGCATTGCTTGCGGCGCAGGGTGCTGGTGTTGGGGAGGTGGCTGCGGGCACGGCAGCGCCAGAGGGGTCAGCTTTACTCAGTCAGTTGCTGGGGTTTTTTTTGCAGGGTTTAGCGCGAGCGCCGGTGGCGGCGGCCTGGACGGGGTCAGCGGCGGATGGCGCAGCAGCGGCCAACAGCGAGAAGGCGCCGGTGGGGGTGGGTGCAGTTAGCGGAGTAGTGGAGTCCGTGGGCGACAAAACAGGAGAAGGAAAAGGAGGATGAGGTGGTGCGGCTGGATGATAGGGCGAAGAGCGAGGTGTATGTGTGCTTTGAGGGACCGCTAGGGGCGCACCTCAAAAAAGAGGTGAGGGAAAAATTTGGAAAAGAGAGTATGTGGAGATATTTTCCCTACTACCCCTGGAGAAATTTAACCTAGACAAGGTGAAGCCGAGCGATTCCAAGAAGGAAAAGGAGGAGGAAGAAAAACGCCGTTATAGGCTCATTCCTCGTTCCTTTTCCTATTGGTTACAGGCGTTCGCAATTTTGGCCAGCGTGATAGGGGAAAAGGAGCCGGAGCATTGCTCGGCTCTGTTCGGCTATATGGATGCAATCGGGGAGGCGTATCGCACGTATGGGGGCTTGTCATGGCTGCGGTATGATGAGCAGTTTAGGCAGCGGAAGGCGTTGCGGCCCGGCTTGCGGTGGGACCATAAGGACATTTTCTTATGGATGCGTTTAACGGCGGCCCCGAGCCAGCCCTTTCGTGGGGGCGCCGGGGGAACGGGAGCCGGGCCCTCGGGTATCCAGAAAAAGGGATTGTGCTGGCAATTTAACGAAGGCCAGTACAAATTTGGTGCAGCGTGTAGGTTAAAGCATGAGTGCTCCGGCTGCGGGGGGGGGACATAGTTTGTCCAAATGTTTTAAGAAAGGGAGAGGCAAGGCCGGGGACAGGTCTGGTAAAAGGGAGGACGCCGGTGAAAATAGAGGCGATGGCGCCGTTTTTAAGTAGGTATCCGGACGGGGCAGCGGCGTCGCTTTTGCGGTTTGTTTTTTTTGTACGGTTTTCAGATTCTGTCGGCGGTTGAGGCATTGCCTCCGATTTGTCGTAACTTACGGTCGGCAAAGGCCACCCTATGGTTGTGGGTGAGAAGTTGGGTAAAGAGGTTGAGCTGGGCAGGATGGGGGGCCCATTTGAGAGCCCGCCGTGCAGTAATCTGGTGGTGTCCCCGCTGGAGGTGGTGCCAAAGAAGGAGCCGAACAAATTTCGGCTCATTCATCATCTTTCATTTCCGGAGGGGTCGTCGGTGAAAGATGGCATCGCGCCGGAGTTGTCGGCGGTGTACTACGTTTCATTTGACAAAGCGCTGGGTTTGGTACGGGCGGCGGGACGCAGTGCATTGATGGCAAAGGCGGATGTAGAATCGGCGTTTCGTTTATTGCCGGTGCATCCGGAGAGTCAGCACCTTCTGGGTTGCTGGTGGGGTGGAAAGTTTTATGTTGATCGTTGTTTGCCTATGGGCTGTTCAATTTCTTGTTCGTATTTTGAGGTGTTTAGCTCCTTTGTTGAGTGGGTGGTGCGGGACGTGTCCGGCTTGTCCTCCATTATCCACTATTTGGATGATTTTCTGTGTGTTGGTCCGGCGGGTTCCATGGTGTGCGCTGGTTTGTTGTTCGCCTTGCAGAGAGTGGCGGATCGTTTTGGGATCCCTTTGGCGCAAGAAAAAACGGAGGGGCCGGCGCCGGTTATGCGGTTACTGGGGATTGAAATTGACTCTCTGGCTATGGAATGTAGGTTGCCGGAGGACAAGATTGTGGATTTGCGGAGCGCAGTTGCGGCGATGCTGGCAGCGAAAAAAGTGTGGCTTAAGGTGGGACAGTCTTTGCTCGGGAAGCTGCATTTTGCATGCAGGATTATGCCAATGGGGCGTGTTTTCGCCAGGAGGTTGGCGACAGCTACGGCAGGCGTGCGGTCCTTGGGGCATTTTGTGCGGGTCACGCGGGAGATCAAGGAAGATTTGTTGGTTTGGGATGTCTTCTTGAGGCGTTTTAACGGTCGAGCTTTGTGGTTGGAGAAGGTGGTGCCTAATGGTGCGCTGGAGCTGTATACGGATGCGGCCGGATCGGCGGGTTTCGCCGCTATTTTTCAGGGACATTGGTGCGTTGGGAGATGGCCTGAGGAATGGCGGCAGAGTGGCCTGGTAAAAATCTGGCCCTGCTGGAGTTGTTTCCAATCGTGGTGGCGGTGGAGTTGTGGGGGGTCGCAATTTTCGGGACATAAAGTGTGCTTTCATTGCGATAATCAGGCGGTTGTGCATGCAATAAACAGCTTGTCAGCGAAGTTTGGACTGGTAGTGGCATATCTGCGGCATTTGGTGCTCAAGTGTTTACTGTGGAATATGCATGTGGTTGCAAAACATGTGCCGGGGGTGGATAACGGGGTGGCTGACACTTTATCTCGTTTTCAGTTCCACAGGTTTCGGGACTTAAGGCCGGGGCAGACGAGATCGGAGCGGTGTGTCCAGAGGACTTGTGGAGCCTGGTGAGGCAGTGATTGCGGGCTTGATTAGAAATTCGGTGACCGAGGTGACTTGGTGCCGTTATGCAAAAGTGTGGGTTGAGTGGCAGGCAGTGCTGGGAGCGATGTTTGGCAACGGGCGAGTGGATTATTTATTGGCGCTCTTGGTGAGTGAGGATTTTAAGGCTGGGAGGTCAGCATTGGCTGTGGCGCTTAGGGTGGCGGCAGTGGCCTTCTGGTTAAAGGTTACTAGTGAGCAAGACGTTTCGCGGGATTTCCGCGTGCGGCAGGCCTTGAAGGGTTTTCGGAAAGGGGTAAAGGTGCGGGACACTAGGCGTCCCATTTCGTTGGACTTGTTACGGCGATTGGTGGATGGTTTGCGGGTTCTTTGTGTCTCAGCATATGAGGCGGTGCTGTTTGAAACCGCTTTTGTGTTAGCTTTTTTCGGGGCTTTTCGGATAGGGGAGTTGGTGAGCCCGTCTAGGGTTAATGGGGGCGGTTTGCTATCCGAGGATGTGTCGGTAGTGGGACAGAGAGTGGAGTGTCGGCTTCGGCGGTCCAAAACGGACCAGATGGGTCGAGGCAGGTTGGTAGTGTTGTATGCGGTGCGAGGGGATGAGTTGTGCCCGGTGCAGGTGGTGAGTAAGTTTTGTGGATTGCGGGGCGGTCTTCCGGGCCCGCTGTTACGTCACGAAGACGGGGCTTGGTTGTCTCGTTACCAGTTTGTAGCAGTGCTGAGGAGTTGTCTGCGCTGGGCGGGGGAGCGCCCAGAGGATTACGGGTCTCATTCCTTCAGGATCGGGGCAGCGACGGAGGCTTCTCGTTGGGGCCTTGGAGATGACGTGGTGAGACGGATTGGTCGGTGGGAGTCCTCTCGTCTTCGGGGTTATGTGCGCCCACAGTTGTTATCTCATTGAGGTTTCGGGTTGGAGGTTTTTGTTTGTGTTGCTGTTGGGGTTGTTGTTCCTTGGTGCAATTTGGAATGGTGCTGTTGTTTGTTAAAGTTGTTTCTTTTATCATAGGAGTGTGTCTGATCTGGATTCTGGGGCACTCTGTCGTTTTCTGGGGGGCCCGTTGGGCTGACGCTCGTCCGAATGGTCGGCAGTTGGGTGTGGCCAGATCGCTGGCGTCAGTCAAGTGGATTGGAGTGCGTGGCATGGAATGGAGCAGGGTCGTGCCGGAGTTCGAATATTATTGCAGGATGGACAGACCTCCGAACGTGTTAGTTTTACATGAGGGGGGGAATGACCTGGGTTCGCGGGCGTCGCGCGATCTGATCAGGGACATTAAGATGGACCTCTTGCGCTTATGGACAAGGTATCCGGGCTTGATAGTGGTGTGGTCGGATATTGTGGCCAGATTATGGTGGAGGGGGGCTCGGTCGGTGGAAAAGCTTAATCGCGCCCGGGCTCAAGTGCACAGGGTGGTTGCACGTTTTGTGCGGAGAAATGGCGGTGTTGTGGTGAGGCACGTGGACCTGGAGTCGCCGAAATGGCAGTTTAGGAGGAGTGATGGGGTTCACCTTAATGATATTGGTTCCGATTTATGGCCCCTGGGTTTGCATGATGGCGTGGAGCAAGCCTTGGGTGTGTGGCGGGTCCAGGCCACGTAAGGTGTCACGTGTCCTGTCCTGTGGCGGGGGTAGGTCTGGTCCAGAAGCGGTTGTAAGGGATTGGTAGCTGGACCGAGAGGTACTGTCTGGGTATGGTGTCTCCGGGTTCCGGTAAATTGCAGGCACGGGGTTCTGCAAAGTTTGGGGGTATTAATCCGTGGGGTGATTAATACCTCATCTCTGGGTCGGAGTGTTGCGGCCAGGGATACATAAGGTTTTCATGTTTTTTTATCATGTGTTACCCATTATTGTGTGTTTGGGGTCGCCCGTTGGACGGCGCCCCCTTGTGTTAGTATGTTAATAATAGGTAATAAAGGCTGCTGTGGCCAATTTGTTTAACCAAGTCACATGCAGTCGGTGTGTTATTTTTAGGTTAAGTTGGGTATACTAACCATCACGACCGGAGAATCCTTCCTCAGTGGTCATGTTCTTTCAATGTCCAGATTCAACAGAAAATTGCTGCTGCATTTCCTGTTTCTGCTTTTATATAGACTATTATACAGTAGATCCTCCTCACTGGCCGAGCTACACTATGCAATAGCTGCAAGCAATTATGGAGTCCACCTGATGCAATGTGATATTTCCCTGACTAATGCAATCTTCTGCAATATAGGAGAGTGGCACGAAGCAAATTGCAAATTGTTTGATTTTACCTGGTTTAACAAATTCCTAAGAATTTAACATCAAATCTCTGGTGTCGCACTGTCACACACATAGGCACTTGTTGAGTGGTTAACACTTCTAGTTTATAGTATTCCTTGAGAATGTATTCTGCTAAATTTTTTCATGAAAGCCTCTGACCACTTTCACATGCTAAGCATAAATCTGTGACCACTGTTCCTGTAAATGTAACCCAATGTGTTAGTTTTGGTTGCACATGATATATGACATCACTCAGGTGCTGGAAATGTCAAACAATTTTATAAATTAGTAAGTTAACTGGTGCATTAGGAGCACATCAATGGGGTTATCTGACCATGTGAACTTTTGTTTAAGTTCAATTAAAGGGATTTTCCGAAATATGAACAACATTTATGATTTTTTTCAGTATAGGCCATCAATGTTTGACTACTAGGGGGTTTTAACATTTAGGATTTTAGGACCCCCACTGTTTATGACACTAAGGGGTGCTTCACACATAGCGAGATCGCTACCGAAATCGCTGCTACGGCATGGTTTTGGTGACGTAACAGTGACCTCATTAGCGATCTCGCTGTGTGTGACACTGAGCAGCGATCTGGCCCCTGCTGTGAGATCGCTGCTCGTTACACACAGCCCTGGTTCGTTTTCTTCAAAGACGCTCTCCCGCTGTGACACACAGATCGCTGTGTGTGACAGCGAGAGAGCGACGAAATGAAGCGAGCAGGGAGCAGGAGCCGGCGTCTGACAGCTGAGGTAAGCTGTAACCAGGGTAAACATCGGGTAATTAAGGTGGTTACCCGATATTTACCTTAGTTACCAGCCTCCGCAGCTCTCACGCTGCCTGTGCTGCCGGCTCCGGCTCTCTGCACATGTAGCTGCAGTACACATCGAGTTAATTAACCCGATGTGTACTGTAGCTAGGAGAGCAGGGAGCCAGCGCTAAGCAGTGTGCGCGGCTCCCTGCTCTCTGCACATGTAGCTGCAGTACACATCGGGTTAATTAACCCGATATGTACTGTAGCTAGGAGAGCAAGGAGCCAGCGCTAAGCAGTGTGCGCGGCTCCCTGATCTCGCGGTTATGATCGCTGCTTCGGCTGCTGTGTTTGACAGCTAAGCAGCGATCATAACAGCGACTTACAAGGTCGCTGTTACGTCACAGAAAATGGTGACGTAACAGCGACCTCGTTGTCGCTGTCGCTTAGTGTGAACCAGCCCTAAAGGGATATAAGCAATCCTGTGAGCTCAACCCCCCTTAAATGATTAACCAGTCATACTAGCAAATGTAATAATATATATTCAGGTCATAGAAAGAGTAAATTAATCCTAAGGCTACTTTCACACTTGCGTTGGATGGCTTCCGTAGCATTGCGTTGTGTGATGGATGCAACGGATGCGTTGCATATAGTGGCACAACGGATGCTACGGATCGTACAAAACAACGGAAAGCTTTTTTTTTTTTTTTTTTAATTTTTTTTTTCTTCTTTACAGTTTTACTGGCAGCAGACTATTGTGAACGATCAGCTGATCACCCGGCGGCCAGGCAATCAGCTGAGCGCTCTCACATGCCGGCGGCCGGGCGCTCAGCTGAGCGCTCTCACATGCCAGCGGCCGGGCGCTCAGCTGAGCGCTCTCACATGCCGGCGGCCGGGTGCTCAGCTCAGCTGAACGTTCGGCCACCAAGAAACAAAATAAAGTTTCTGTGATATAAAAAAAAAAAAAAAAAAGAGCGCATGCGCAGTGAAAAATAAAGGTTTCCGTCGCTCAAAAAAACGTTACATGCAGCGTTCCTTCCGCCCGACGCAGCGTCAAAATAACGACGCTGCGTCGTCCAGCGGATGCAACGCTGACACTTGCGTTACAGTGCGTTGTCCATACAAGTCTATGGAGAATAGCGCAGTGTGTTAACGGACTGCGCTATTCTCCATAGTGACGGACTCCGCTGAACGCAAGTGAGAACGTACCCTAATGAAAAAGGTTGCAGTCAGTTACTGGTCTCATCTATTACATGTTGACCATGCTATCATATAACCACTGAGACTTGTGATTGACTGCATTGTTCACCTGAGGGTAGTTGGAACATCGTCACTGCAGGAAAGCTAACAAATATTGTATGGACTATCAGAGAGAGTTAAAAGGGTATCTGTCAGCAGGTTTATGCCATGTAACCTGACAGCAGCATGACGTAGGGACAAAGACCTTGATTTCAGCAGCAGTTATGATAGAGTCATAATTTTCTTTGTTTCAGTTCTAGCAGAGCTTAGTTATTGACCAACTGACCCAAGCTGTATACAATATACTGTATAGTGACATAAAGCTGCTAATCAGTGTTGCAGGCATGGTTGGATTAGGATACATCCTAATGCCAGGTGTCCTGAAGTGATAAAACACTGAGTGTACTGAAACTGCAAAACCCAGTGACATGATTATAATCAGGGTCTCTAATCCTAGATTATGATGCTTTCAGATTACATAGCAAAAATCTGCTCACAGATTTCCTTTTAGTTGGCTATTTTAATACATTTTCAGCTTTTAAAACTCTTGGACAAGGAAACTCATTATGTACTCTAAAGGAATGCTTCATTATGGTGGGTCAGGTAAAATGTAATATTTTAATAATGTAGAGCCATTCAGGGAACATATATTTATGCATGCACCTCTGATATATTATTACTAGCTAATGAACCCGTTGTATGCCCATGTGTAAATGATTTAGCATTGGGGCGGGACTTTATGGGTGTTTTTCTTAAATCTATTCCTCCCCTGGCTGCTTTCCTCCCCTTTATTTACATTTTGTGCCACATGCGCAAAGTGCTATGTTCAGGTTGCAGTTGAATTCTTCATTAAAAGAGGCCCGAGACAGCGCGTGCGCATACCAAAATCTCCGGCGGCATTTTATTGAAGACGCTATGTCTGCGAATATCAACTGAAACAAACTGATGACTGGTGATATTTACAGAGACAGTGTATTTAATAAAATAGTGCTGGTGTTGGCAATATACGCACTCGCTGACTCCGGTGCCATTTTATTGAAGAATTCAACTACAACGTGAACATAGCACTGCACACATGTCGGCCAAACGGTTTGATTCCAACTTGGGACAGAAGGATGCGTTCAGCGTTATACAGTGGATACTGTATAGCTTTGAATGAATGAATGAATGAATGAATATGTGTGTATTGGCCGAGACCAACAGCATGCGTTAGTCGGCACAGGTGATGTCAGTGAATTGTCCGCATGTGTGTGTGTATTGGCAGATAACAGACAGCAGCAGAGTGCACCCTTGTGATCGGTGCAGTGACATCAGTGACCTCGGCCGGCCCCCGCACTGCTGTATCTGCTTCAGCAGATCTTCCACTTCCTGCTGCATGTGCATCCTGCTATAAAACACCACTGCTGGCCTCTTTGAACACACAGCACCATGCAGCTTCCATGGAGATGCAGCGCTCTCTGGTGTAGATGCCAAACCCCTGCATCCCACAGCCCCGACCCGCACAGCCCGTGACCTCCACCATAGCGCACCTGTCAACAGCCTCCGTAAAGGCACAACCATCTTGAGGTCACGTGATGTCTGCACACTGCTGACCTCCCTCACCATGACACGTATGGTGTAGGCGGGCGGTTCCTTGGCTCTCACCTCCCTCACTATGACGTAAGTGGGGGCTGGCATGTGCGCAGGGATATGTTGACGCTCGGTTTCAGATAGAAGGATGCGTTCAGCATTATAGAGTGAATAGAAGATTATTGGTTATGCTTGATAAGGGTCTAGGTGTCCGTAGCAAATCAATCACAGCTCAGCTTTCACTTTACCTCAGCAGCTTCAATGCTGAAAGCTGCACTCTGGTTGCTATAAGTAACCAGAACGATCTTACTTGGAGGCAATTCTCAGAAATGTGGCCCCAATTACTTCTGCAATTCATTATTTTATAGATGGCAATGCTCCACATAAAAATCAGCTTTGGACCACATCCAGTCTCAAGCGCCACCGCATAAAAAAATGCTGTGATGTCTGATGTTACCTGTGACACCGTGGTAGACCTCAGCATACCCCGTTTAGTTATTGTACAGCTCAGTGTCTAAGTATCTCAATTAGTGATGAGCGAGCACTACCATGCTTGGATGCTCAGTACTTGTAACGAACAGTCGGAAGGGCTCAACTTGTTTACCAAGTATAATGGAAGTCAACAGGAAATGCATGTATTTTTCTAAAAGATCTTCCAGAAATATGCTCAAGTTTCCAATTACTTCCATTATACTTAGTACTCGAGTCAAGTCTGTCCAAGCATCCAACTACTCATTACGAGTACTGCTCATCCCTAATCTTAAGGGGAACCAACTAGCAGGATTTTCATATATAAAGTAAAGCCAGTGCTATACTAGGATGCTGAATCTAAGCATACCTTTTGTTCAGAGATGTTTTATTTCAGAAATATGTGAAAGTAAAGTTCCAGAAATGCACTGCTATTTGAGTGAAAGGTGCAAAAGGAAGGGAATATGTGCTCTTACGACAGGAAAAGATCCAAAAGTTCATCAATGAATAGAGCTGGCAGCACTCACTTGATCCAAGGTTGCTTTACTGCAGAAGTGTATACATCAAACAGGCAAACAGTAGGAGGTGTGGGGGAGGGGGCACGCTGGACGACGACACCATTTCGCACCACTGAGGGCGCCTCCACGAGTCCACAAATCTAACGTCAGAACTGCCTCTTATATAGGGCGTTACCAAGACTGACGTGAAAAAGTTAAAAACAACTTAAAAACATTCACAGAATAGCAAAACAAAAATCGGATATGGCCAGACTAATCTGATATTTTACATTTAAATGGCACAAAAGAGAAAAAAATACTTCCTTATCAATCTATTAAATATTATATCACATCTTTACATTAAATACATTAATAGTCATTATAATGAAAATATAGCAAGAAGATTTATCTTTAGAAAACAAGCATATTAAAAGGGTGGTAGTGATTATAAAAATATAACCAAATCACTTTTATCGTTTAACCCCAATGGTCCTGGGGCCTTACTATCTAATATCCATTGTGCCTCCTTTCTCAGCAGGCACTTGTGAGTGTCACCCCCTGATGGTGACAGAGTTATTTTTTCCAGCCCTGCAAACCGCATCACTTTTTGGTTACTACCATGGAATTCATTAATGTGTTTTATTAACCGCGTCTCTCCCAGTCCTGTGTGTATCGAATTGAAATGTTCTCTTATTCTAACGAACAGGGGCCTAATAGTCTTCCATATATAATAGAAGCCGCAGGGGCAAAAAAGCATAGAAACTACCCACTTCGTTCTGCATGTTATTAAATCTCTGACTTTGTGCCATTTCTCACCGATCTTTAAAGACTTACCTGTGATGTGGTAGCTGCAAAATGAGCAGCTGCCACATCTGTGGTTATCTGTAGGGCTCAATTTTTTTTTGCCCCTGCAGTTTCTATTATATAGGGAAGACTATTAGGCCCCTGTTCATTAGAATAAGAGAACATTTCAATTCGATACACACAGGAGTCGGAGTGATGCAGTTAATAAAACACATGAATGAATTCCATGGTAGTAACCAAAAAGTGATGCGGTTTGCAGGCCTAGAAAAAATAACGCTGTCACCATCAGGGGGTGACACTTACAAGTGCCTGCTGAGAAAGGAGGCACGATGGATATTAGATAGTAAGGCCCTAGGACCATTGGGGTTCAACGATAAAAATGATTTGGTTATATTTTTATAATTAATCGCTACCACCCTTTTAATATGCTCGTTTTCTAAAGATAAATCTTCTTGCTATATTTTCGTTATAATGAATATGAATGTATTTAATGTAAAGATCTGATATATTTAATAGATTGATAAGGAAGTCTTTTTTTCTCTTTTGTGTCATTTAAATGTAAAATATCAGCTTAGTCTGGCCATCTCCGATTTTTGTTTTGCTATTCTGTGAATGTTTTTAAGTTGTTTTTAACTTTTTCACATCAGTCTTGGTAACACCCTATATAAGAGGCAGTTCTGACGTTAGATTTGTGAACTCGTGGAAGCGCCCTCAGTGGTGCGAAACGGTGTCGTCGTCCAGTGTGCCCCCTCCCCCACACCTCCCCCTGTTTGCCTGTTTGATGTATATACTTTTGCAATAAAGCAACGTTGGATCAAGTGAGTTCTGACAGCTCTATTCATTAAGCAACAGGGCATAATATGTGTCAGGGCCAGGCGGTCGGGCAGACCCAGGAGGTGGATCCACTGGGCCGAACTCTAAGATGGTGGTAAGGAGTCCGGTAGCTGCAGCAGTATGGGCAGTAGAACAGTCCGTGCAAGTGAAGGTACCGAAGAAGTCCCTGGGACCACGGAGTCACGGATGGTAGTCCGGGTGACGTAGCTCAGGTTCGGAAGCCGAGATGATGTCAGGCGGGGTCCGGAACCTTTTGGAGCGAGATGACGGGTCACTGCAGGGATCCGAGATGGTACGGACTGTCAGATGGCAGACGGACAGCGTGCGGGGTTCGGGATTCAGCAGGCCCGGCTGGCGAGGCAGGATCAGCTCTAGAAGAGAGATACGTGAGTATGGCAAGACGACACAAGGAGACCTGACTCCTAGCTTGGAAAACACGAAGATCAGGCCCCGCCCCCTTGGACACTAACCCCCTTTATACCCTGTACCTGTTCAACCTCATTTCCTGTTAATGGACGCTGGCCCTTTAAGAAAGGGTCAGTGACCGCGCGCGCGCCCTAATGCGCATGCGCGCCGCCCGGGTGCCAGAAGCCAGGGAAGGAGGCTGAGAGGAGGACGCAGGGGAGCCGGCCAGATCCTGGGAAGCCGTCGGGCGCCGGAATCGGGCACCAGGGGGCCTGGGAAGGACGGGCACCGGAGGCTGGAGAGCGGGGAGCGTGGCAGGTGAGCCGGGGAGCGGGGGTGAGGACCCGGGGAGCGTGACAGTACCCCCCCCCCACGCCCCCCTCCCCGCAACCGGGACATGAAGGCACGGATCAGAGGAGTGCCCACGTTCTCCCTGGGCTCCCAGGACCTATCCTCAGGACCATACCCTTCCCAGTCCACCAGGAAGAACTGTCGACCACGTACGGTCTTCATGGCCACGATATCCCTTACCGCATAGATGTCGTCATCGGCTATAGGAGGAGGAGCCGAACTGGCAGCAGTGGAGAAGGGACCAAGGACAACCGGCTTGAGCAGGGAGACGTGGAAGGAGTTGGGTATCCTCATCGTGGCCGGGAGCTGGAGCTTGTAGGAGACCTCATTGATTTTGCTGAGGACTTTAAACGGCCCGATGTAGCGAGGACCCAGCTTGTAGGATGGTATCTTCAACCGGATGTACTGGGAAGCAAGCCAGACTAGATCTCCAGGAGAGAAACACGGAGGGTCCAGACGCCTCTTGTCAGCGTGTTTCTTCATCCGCTGGGAAGCGCGTCCAAGGGACGCCTTGACAGAGTCCCAAATGGTAGCGAAGTCACGGGCTAAAGTATCAGCCGCAGGGACATCCGAAGAAGGGGATACAGGCAATGGGACGGAGGGCTGAAGTCCGTAAACGACATGGAAGGGAGATTTGGAGGACGACTCACTGATGTGGTGGTTATGTGAGAATTCAGCCCAAGGCAGAAGCGTGGACCAGTCGTCGTGATGGGCGTTGACATAGTGACGTAAGAAGGAGGTCAAGATTTGATTGACCCTCTCCACTTGGCCATTAGACTGAGGATGGTAAGCAGAAGAAAAGTCCAGAGTCACTCCCAGATGTGTGCAGAGCGCCCTCCAGAAGCGGGAGGTGAACTGAGTTCCTCTGTCGGACACGATGTGGGATGGAAAGCCATGCAAGCGGAAGATGTGATGTATATAGGCTTCCGCGAGTTCCTGAGCAGAGGGCAGTCCAGCCATAGGGACGAAGTGAGCCATTTTGGAGAACCGGTCCACCACGACCCATATGACCGTGTGTCCGGAGGACAATGGCAAGTCAGTAATAAAATCCATTGCTATGTGTTGCCACGGAACTGAGGGTATCGGCAGAGGCAGAAGACGGCCATAGGGCAGGTGTTTGGGCGTCTTGTTCCTGGCACAAGAGGAGCAGGCAGAGACAAAAGCAGCGACGTCCGTGCGAAGGGATGGCCACCAGTAATGGCGTACAATCGCACCCCATGTTCTCTTCTGGCCTGCATGGCCGGCTGTTTTTGAGGCATGGCCCCAGTGTAACACTTTTTGTCTGTCAGTCTCAGAGACATAGGTCTTTCCGGGCGGTATCTGGGCCAGGGTGACAGGGGCCACCGGAATGATCTTGCTAGGAGAGATGATAGGTTGGGTAGTCTCTTCCTCCTGCTCCATGGGCATGAAAGACCTAGACAAGGCATCAGCGCGTACATTTTTGTCCGCGGGTCGGAAATGGAGCTGGAAGTCAAACCTGGCAAAGAATAAGGACCACCTGGCTTGCCGTGGGTTCAGTCGCTGAGCGGACCGCAAGTATTCCAGGTTCTTGTGGTCCGTGTAGATAATCACGGGGTACACTGCTCCTTCCAGGAGGTAGCGCCACTCCTCCAGAGCCAGTTTGACTGCCAATAGTTCTCGGTCACCGATGGTGTAGTTGCGTTCAGGCGCTGAGAAGCTCTTGGAGAAGAAACCGCAAGTCACCATCTTCCCGGAGGAGGACTTCTGCATGAGCACTGCTCCGGCTCCCGAGGAGGAGGCATCCACCTCCAAGGTGAACTGGCGGTTTAACTCCGGACGGTGGAGTACAGGAGCGGAGGCAAATGCTCGCTTCAGTGAGCAAAACGCGGCGTCGGCCGCAGGTGACCAGTCCTTTGGATTAGCCTCCTTTTTGGTCAAAGCGGAGAGAGGAGCAGTCAGGGCAGAGAAGTGAGGGATAAACTGGCGGTAGTAGTTGGCGAATCCCAGGAACCGTTGGATTGCCTTCAGTCCAGAAGGGGGAGGCCAGTTGAGTATGGAGGAGACCTTCTTTGGATCCATTTGCAGTCCAGTACCCGAGATGATGTATCCCAGGAAAGGAAGAGAGGACTGCTCAAAGACACACTTCTCGTATTTGGCGTAGAGACGGTTCTCTCTCAGTCTTTGTAGAACCAGCTGTACGTTCTCTCTGTGGGTCTGGAGGTCCGGAGAATAGATAAGGATGTCATCCAGATAAACTACTACACAGATGTAGAGGAGGTCCCGGAATATGTCGTTCACCAATTCTTGGAAGACTGCTGGTGCGTTACACAAGCCGAAGGGCATCACGCAGTATTCATAGTGCCCATCGCGAGTATTAAACGCGGTCTTCCATTCGTCCCCAGAGCGGATACGAACTAGGTTGTAGGCACCCCGCAGATCCAGCTTGGTGAACACACGGGCTCCTCTGAGCCGGTCGAACAATTCGGGGATGAGCGGCAGAGGGTACTTGTTTTTGACGGTGATCTGATTCAGACCCCGGTAGTCGATGCATGGGCGTAGGTCACCCTCTTTCTTCTTAACGAAGAAGAAGCCTGCTCCCGCAGGAGAGGAGGATCTCCGGATGAATCCCTTTGCCAGGCTCTCTGTGATGTAGGTAGACATGGCCCTGGTTTCGGCGGGGGACAACGGATATATCCGTCCTCGAGGTGGTGTTGCTCCTGGGAGCAGGTCGATGGCACAATCGTAGGGACGGTGTGGCGGAAGTACCTCAGACTCCTTCTTGTCAAAAACGTCTGCGAAGGACCAATAGGCCGAGGGCAGTTCCGGTAGGTTCTCTGGAACCGGAGGTCGTCGGATGGGTTGTATGGACTTCAGACACTTCTCATGACAAGCAGGACCCCATCGGGTGATTTCGCCAGTACCCCAGCTGACTGATGGTTCATGAGTCCGCAACCAGGGAAGTCCCAGCAGGATTTGATGGGACATGTGTGGAAGGACGTAGAGAGCGATGTTCTCGGTGTGCAGGGCACCGATACGCAGTTCGACCGGTCTGGTGACCCAGGAGATGGTATCAGAGAGGGGTCTCCCATCCACAGAGGCAATCACTAGGGGCTTCTCGAGTAGAGTAACAGGCAGCTGGTACTTGTCCACAGTGGCCTGCTGGATGAAATTGCCTGCTGCTCCAGAATCGAGGTATGCCTCAGCCGTGAAGCGCGTCTCTCCCGTTGACACTTGCACCGTCCACATAACCGGGTCTGAGAGAGTCCCAGCACCTAGGGTGGCCTCTCCTACCAACCCTAGGCTTTGGAGTTTCCCGGCCTTTCCGGACAGGAGCGTAGGAGGTGTGTGTCCTCTCCGCAGTAAAAGCAGAGACCCTTGGCGAGCCGCTCTGCTCGACGTTGTTCAGACTGTCGTACTCGGTCGATCTGCATGGGCTCGTGGACGGGAATCCCAGCTGTTGATGACTGAGAGACGGAGGGCTTCTGTGGGGGAGAAGAATGCCGTACCGGACGTCTCTCACGAGACAGCTCTTTGGAGCGCTCCTGAAAACGAAGGTCCACTCGAGTTGCTAGGGCAATCAGAGCATCTAGGGTGGAGGGCACGTCACGACCCGCCAACTCATCTTTGATGCGACTCGAGAGTCCTTCCCAGAAGGCGGCTGTTAGGGCCTCATTATTCCACCCGAGTTCTGAAGCCAAGGTGCGGAAACGGATGGAGTATTGGCCCACCGTCAGTGTTCCTTGACGTAAGCGGAGAAGGGATGAAGCAGACGCAGAGGCGCGTCCCGGCTCGTCAAAGGTGCTGCGAAAGGCCTGCAAGAACTCTTGAAGATCCTTGGTCATAGGGTCCTCCTTCTCCCACAAGGGATTCATCCACGCCAGTGCCTCGCCCTCTAGGTGAGACATGATGAAGGCGACCTTGGCTTGGTCGGAGGCAAACAAGTGTGGTAGCTGCGTGAAATGAAGGGAACATTGGTTTATGAAGCCCCTGCAGGTCTTGGGATCTCCGGCATAACGAGGTGGTGAAGCCAAACGGAGTTGGGAAGCATTCGAAGAGGCTGCCACGGGTGCGGGAGCCGTGGATTGACTAGTGGAGGCCCGGAACGTTGAAGGCGTAACTGCCGCTTGTAACGTGTACAGGCGGGTGTCCACGGAAGTCATAAAGTTCAGCATGCGGGTCTGGACTTCACGCTGGCGTTGGAGTTCCTCTTGCAAGGCCGCTAGTGCTGCAGCGGGATCCATGGCCTGATCTTACTGTCAGGGCCAGGCGGTCGGGCAGACCCAGGAGGTGGATCCACTGGGCCGAACTCTAAGATGGTGGTAAGGAGTCCGGTAGCTGCAGCAGTATGGGCAGTAGAACAGTCCGTGCAAGTGAAGGTACCGAAGAAGTCCCTGGGACCACGGAGTCACGGATGGTAGTCCGGGTGACGTAGCTCAGGTTCGGAAGCCGAGATGATGTCAGGCGGGGTCCGGAACCTTTTGGAGCGAGATGACGGGTCACTGCAGGGATCCGAGATGGTACGGACTGTCAGATGGCAGACGGACAGCGTGCGGGGTTCGGGATTCAGCAGGCCCGGCTGGCGAGGCAGGATCAGCTCTAGAAGAGAGATACGTGAGTATGGCAAGACGACACAAGGAGACCTGACTCCTAGCTTGGAAAACACGAAGATCAGGCCCCGCCCCCTTGGACACTAACCCCCTTTATACCCTGTACCTGTTCAACCTCATTTCCTGTTAATGGACGCTGGCCCTTTAAGAAAGGGTCAGTGACCGCGCGCGCGCCCTAATGCGCATGCGCGCCGCCCGGGTGCCAGAAGCCAGGGAAGGAGGCTGAGAGGAGGACGCAGGGGAGCCGGCCAGATCCTGGGAAGCCGTCGGGCGCCGGAATCGGGCACCAGGGGGCCTGGGAAGGACGGGCACCGGAGGCTGGAGAGCGGGGAGCGTGGCAGGTGAGCCGGGGAGCGGGGGTGAGGACCCGGGGAGCGTGACAATATGGCAAGGACTTTAATACATTAATTTTCTCACAGTGCCACAAGGTCACAGAAAGCCTCTGTTCCCACAAGCCGAGACGGCAAAATCTCAAGGGCTATCAATCGTGCATTGTGTGCAGTTATAGTTCCTGCTCTTGGGTGTGTAACGGGGTATTTTCGCTTCTTTTTGAAGGTCTGTGGTATGGAAAAATGAACAGAACGCTAGGACACTAAAGCTGATGTCATTGATGATTGAGTTTGGCCAGCATCAGGTTTGGAGAAGGAGGCATCAGCGCCAACTACTTGCACAACAGTTTTGGAAGCAGGCAGCCCAGGGGAAGTGGCAGTTGTTTCACTCTAGAACTCAGGCTTTATTCCAAGGATTTCCAAAAATTCAGTTTCCCCAAGGAAAATGGTTCAAAGACCATGTAGCACAGCATCAGAAGTTACTCCCAACAGCTCCCAGCAGCTTTTTTTTTTAAAAAAAAAATGGTAGCATAAGCAACAGGGCATAACATGCCAAGAAGTTTAATATACATTCAGGTCCCCTAGGGAATAATGGTTCAGACATCATGTAACTAAGCATCACAAGGTACTCCCAAGAGCTCCCAACAGCTTATTTTAAAAAAAAGTGGTAGCATAAGCAACAGGGCATAACATGCCAAGAAGTTTAATACATTCAGTTCCCCTAGGGCAGGGGTGGGGAACCTTTTTTCTGTCGGGGGCCATTTGGAAATTTCTACCAACCTTCGGGGGCCGCACAAAATTATCAATGTTTAAATGACCCTGCTATATTGGGTGAAGCAATTAATTAACTGGGGGCATGGGGCTGGGGGCACAGATACCACACGCGGGGCTGGGGGCACAGACACCACACGCGGGGCTGGGGGCACAGACACCACACGCGGGGCTGGGGGCACAGACACCACACGCGGGGCTGGGGGCACAGACACCACACGCGGGGCTGGGGGCACAGACACCACACGCGGGGCTGGGGGCACAGACACCACACGCGGGGCTGGGGGCACAGACACCACACGCGGGGCTGGGGGCACAGACACCACTGTGGGGAGGCACAGACACCACTGTGGGGAAGGCACAGACATCACTGTGGGGAAGGCACAGACATCACTGTGGGGAAGGCACAGACATCACTGTGGGGAAGGCACAGACATCACTGTGGGGAAGGCACAGACATCACTGTGGGGAGGCACAGACATCACTGTGGGGAGGCACAGACATCACTGTGGGGAGGCACAGACATCACTGTGGGGAGGCACAGACATCACTGGGGGGGAGGCACAGACATCACTGGGGGGGAGGCACAGACATCACTGGGGGGGAGGCACAGACATCACTGGGGGGGAGGCACAGACATCACTGGGGGGAGGCACAGACATCACTGGGGGGGAGGCACAGACATCACTGGGGGGGAGGCACAGACATCACTGGGGGGGAGGCACAGACATCACTGGGGGGGAGGCACAGACATCACTGGGGGGGAGGCACAGACATCACTGGGGGGGAGGCACAGACATCACTGGGGGGGAGGCACAGACATCACTGGGGGGGAGGCACAGACATCACTGGGGGGGAGGCACAGACATCACTGGGGGGGAGGCACAGACATCACTGGGGGGGAGGCACAGACATCACTGGGGGGGAGGCACAGACATCACTGGGGGGGAGGCACAGACATCACTGGGGGGGAGGCACAGACATCACTGGGGGGGAGGCACAGACATCACTGGGGGGGAGGCACAGACATCACTGGGGGGGAGGCACAGACATCACTGGGGGGGCTGCACAGACATCACTGGGGGGGCTGCACAGACATCACTGGGGGGCCTGCACACACGACTGGGGGGGCTGCACACACGACTGGGGGGGCTGTACACATGACTGGGGGGGCTGTACACACGACTGGGGGGCCTGCACACAGGACTGGGGGGGTGCACACAGGACTGGGGGGGTGCACACAGGACTGGGGGGGTGCACACAGGACTGGGGGGGTGCACACAGGACTGGGGGGTGCACACAGGACTGGGGGGGTGCACACAGGACTGGGGGGGTGCACACAGGACTGGGGGGGTGCACACAGGACTGGGGGGGTGCACACAGGACTGAGGGGGTGCACACAGGACTGGGGGGGTGCACACAGGACTGAGGGGGTGCACACAGGACTGGGTGATGGGCTGCACATAGGATTGTGTGGGGGTGCACACAGGACATTGGGGGGCTGCACACAGGACTGGGGGAGGGGTGCACACAGGATTGGGGGGGTGCAAACAGGACTACTGGGTGATGGGCTGCACACAGGACATTGCGGGGGCTGCACACAGGACTGGGGGAGGGGTGCACACAGGACATTGGGGGCCACACTGCGCTGAGAGTTTCATGCAACTCTGGGGGAGAGGGTTTACAGAACTGGTGTGGGGAGGCACAAAGCATTGGGCAGGGCATATAGCAGCAGAGGGTCGGCGCTGGACTCACAGCAGCATCGCACTCACATCACCGGAGTGCAGGAGCCGGACACTGCATCAGAAGGAGAAGGCAGGCACTGATCTCCGGAGGGCAGGGGGCGGACACACAAGGCAGGAAGCTTGAGGCTGCTGTGGACCCGCCCACAATTGGCACTGGCCGACGGGAGAACACATTGCAGCACAAACAGCAATGTGTGGATTTAAAGGGCCGGCGGCAGCAAACTGCGGTGACAGCACCAGCACTGCCTCCCCCGGGAATCTGCCCGGGGGCCACATAAAAGGTCATGGCGGGCCGCATGCGGCCCGCGGGCCGGAGGTTCCCCACCCCTGCCCTAGGGTGTAGTGGTTCAGACACCATGTAGCTAAGCATCACAAGGTACTTCCAAAAGCTTTTTATTAAAAAATGGTAGCATAAGCAACAGGGCATAATATGGGAAGGAGCTAAAAAAAATTCTGATTTGGCAGGGGGCCATATGTAACACTCCGTGGAGCACAGCATCAATAAAGAACACAAATAGAGACTGCCTGACCAATTGTTCTAGACAGTGTAGCCTTGACAGTGCTTGTGCCAGTGCATAATGTACAAAGGCTTGAAAAATATTGCCCTGGGTGATTGGGCCAAACAATTACATGGCAGCAGCATAACAAGTTACATTAGTCATGCGGTATCATTAGATGATAGAAGACAAAATAGTCTTGAATGAGAAACAATGGAACTTATTTGAACTTAAGAAATCCAAATTTTGGGGCTACACTTATTATTGGGTCTTGTTACAGGAGGCCTGAGATACTCTGGGGCAATCCATCTATGGTTCATTTTGATCATCGTCAAACTGTCTGCACTTTCCGTGTATAGTTGTGTGCGAGTATCTGTTATTATTGACCCCGCTGAGCTGAAAACACGCTCAGACAACACACTGAGCTAGCACTTCGAAAGCGTATAACGCGAGGTCTGGCCAAGTGTTGAGCTTGGAAACCCAATAGTTAAAGGTAACAGTAGACTTGGAAAGCACGCTGATACCGTCATCTACTGTAATACTATTGTATGCACTTGAGGATTCTTATTGCTTAGGGCAATAAAGAGCAGAAGCGGGTTCTTGGTGCAAGGAATTTATATAATACACAGCCAACAATATGTACCCAGTATATAACAAACAGAAACAAAACACAAACACGGTATATGTCGCTGAGCACAGTCCTTACAAATATAGTCCAGAAAATAAGCAGTCCAGGTATCGTAGATCCAAATGAACAAAGTTCGTGGCACAAATCCTCACACCGGTGTGACCGGGTGATAAGTACCTGGTTTTGGTCCACACGAATAAGGTATCAATTAGTCCTAGCAAAGTTGAATAAGTCCAAACATATCTTTAGCAGAAAGAGTAGATATGTAGGGTGAAGTTCCGGAAAGACAGTTACAATATAGTTATCCGGTAGTATCGCTTACATACACTTGGGATGTCCAGCCGCTGGTAGAAGCAATACTGCCGGGAGTTCACCTGAGACCAGCCTGACAAGGAAGCCACGGGTAAATCACAAGGATCCAGAAAGGCAACCAGGTAATGAGAGCAGCTGAGCAAGAGCAGACAGGAAGCAGTATACTCAAGCAACTAGACTAAGCTTATGGGCGGGCTTTTATACAGATGAACCGGAGATAGGTCACACAACACAGAAACTCAATTTTAAACAAGAACAAAATCATTCAGAAGCAACCTGGAAACCCCTGGAACACTGACACTTACATAGTCCCTCACCATCTTACATAACTGTTCCCTCCTTGTCATCGTTCCCCCAACCGGTATCTGATTTGCAGTTGACGGTTTGTGGAAAATGGACTAGTTTTGGCACATTAGTCCCCCACCTGTGTTGCTCCTACTATGCGTAGCCCTCTCTTGTAATCCTGTTGCGTGAGATGACATGCTACCTCTAATGCCAGCATGATCTGAGGGTAATCCTTCCATCAACTGCTCCACTACAGCCCTCTTGAATGTTTCCGTAGTACAATCCTTATTTGCCTCGACAAGTAGCGAAGCAAATTTGTCTTTGTAGCGTGGGTCAAGGAAGGTACATAATTAGTATTTGTTGTCTGCCAAAATGTGGACTAGCCCACAGTCATGAGAAAGGCAGTGTGAAATGAACTGTGCCATGAGTCCCAGACTCCGAACTGGAAACCTTTGTGTATCACTGCTAAGAATACATTCTGTCTCCCTAAACCTCCTCTCCTCCTCAGTCTCTCTCTCCTCCTCCTGCTCCTCCTCAGGCCATCCATGCTGGACAGCCCTGAAGCTTGGGTTGTCAATCCCTTGGTTACCAACTTCAAAGCATTCCTGTTCATCATCATCCTCTTCATACTCATGATGCTAAGCAAAGGTGGCCTGAGCTTGTTGGCCGAGGTTGTGTGGATTACTAGCAACCATTGTGAAGTCTATATCCACAGACAACTCAGGTGCAAGAACACTTTGGTGAGTCAGACCATCCAGAGAGCGTTTCAATAAACAAATCAGTGGAATGGTAATGCTGATAACAGCATCATCATTGCTCACAATGTTGGTAGAGTAATCAAAATTCTCCAAGACCTGACAAATGTCTGCAATCAATTAACTAGTTTCCTGGCAGCTTTGAGAAACACGTGATGGTGTCTCCGCGGCTTTCTTATTTGCATACTTCCCAGGGGGCGTTGCTCTAGAATCACTGCATTGAGAAACACGTGATGGTGTCTCCGCAGTGGATATGTTGATCTCCCTAAGGTCAACAATGCTTGCTTAAGTAGTCTTTTACTAGGCATTGCCCCCACTAGCCAGATTCCTACTCCACACTGATGAGGGGCAAATACCCCGAAACGGCTGTCTGTGGATGGATACCATGTTTGGTATAGGTGGTCCCCTTGACTGGAGACTGCTCTTCCCGTGGTTGTTCCTTCCCGGTGAAAGACCTGGCTAGTTTCCTGGCAGCGTTGAGAAACACATGATGGTGTCTCCGCGGCTTTCTTATTTGCATACTTCCCAGGGGGCGTTGCTCTAGAATCACTGCGTTGAGAAACACGTGATGGTGTCTCCGCAGTGGATATGTTGATCTCCCTAAGGTCAACAATGCTTGCTTAAGTAGTCTTTTACTAGGCATTGCCCCCACTAGCCAGATTCCTACTCCACACTGATGAGGGGCAAATACCCCGAAACGGCTGTCTGTGGATGGATACCATGTTTGGTATAGGTGGTCTCCTTGACTGGAGACTGCCCTTCCCGTGGTTGTTCCTTCCCGGTGAAAGACCTGGCTAGTTTCCTGGCAGCGTTGAGAAACACGTGATGGTGTCTCCGTGGCTTTCTTATTTGCAAACTTCCCAGGGGGCGTTGCTCTAGAATCACTGCGTTGAGAAACACGTGATGGTGTCTCCGCAGTGGATATGTTGCTCTCCCTAAGGTCAACAATGCTTGCTTAAGTAGTCTTTTACTAGGCATTGCCCCCACTAGCCAGATTCCTACTCCACACTGATGAGGGGCAAATACCCCGAAACGGCTGTCTGTGGATGGATACCATGTTTGGTACAGGTGGTCTCCTTAACTGGAGACTGCCCTTCCCGTGGTTCTTCCTTCCCGGTGAAAGACCTGGCTAGTTTCCTGGCAGCGTTGAGAAACACGTGATGGTGTCTCCGCGGCTTTCTTATTTGCATACTTCCCAGGGGGCGTTGCTCTAGAATCACTGCGTTGAGAAACACGTGATGGTATCTCCGCAGTGGATATGTTGATCTCCCTAAGGTCAACAATGCTTGCTTAAATGTCTGCAATCCACATCCACTCTGTAGTACTTATGTCTGGCAGCTGCGTCTGACGGGCATGTTCCAGCTGGAATTGGGATACTGCCCTCTGCTGGACATAGATGCTGGCCAACATATGATAAGTTGAATTCCATCTCGTAGGGAGGTCACATAATAGTCTGTGACGAGGCAAGTGTAAGCGCTGCTGCAGCACTGGCAGGCCAGCAAAAGAGTGAGATGACTTGCGGAAATGTGCGCTAATACGTCGTACCTTGGTAAGTTGGTCTGGTATCCCAGGGTATTTCTTCAGAAAGTGCTGAACTACTAAATTTACAACGTGGGCCATACAAGGAACGTGTACAAGCTTTCCAAGCTTTAAAGCCGCCACCAGATTACGACCATTATCGCACACTACCATCCCTGGACGGAGATCCAAAGGCTCAAGCCATTCATCTGTCTGCTCAGTTATTGCTTTCAAAAGCTCAGGTGTCGTGTGAGATTTGTTACCGATACAGATGAGCTTGAGTAGAGCGTGTTGACGCTTAGCCGAGGCAGTGCTGCAGAGATCCCAGCTGGGGAATGATGTCGATGGTTGGACACCGGCGGATGTTGAGGAGGATGCACAGGAGCCAGATGAAGAGTAGGAGGAGGAGGGAGTTGTTCCTGTGTAGGAGGCTACTGAAACTGTGATTGAAGTGGGCCCCGCTATTCTGGGTGTGGAAATTATATGGGATGTTGCCAGCTCAGACTCTGTACCAGCCACCACCAGGTTCACCCAATGTGCTGTCAGTGAGATGTATTGTCCCTGTACACTTCTGCTTGTCCACGTGTCTGTGGTTAAGTGGACCTTCCCTGTTATGGCATTGGTGAGAGCCCGTTTGACGTTTACAGACACGTGATTGTGGAGCGCGGGGACGGCACAACGAGAAAAATAGTGGCGGCTAGGCACAGAGTACCGATGTTCTAACACCGCCAAAATGTCGCGGAAAGCCTCTGTTCCCACAAGCCGATACGGTAACATCTCAAGAGCTGTCAATCGTGCAATGTATGCAGTTATGGTTTCTGCCCTTGGGTGCGTAACAGGGTATTTTCGCATCTTTTTGAAGGTCTGTGGTATGGACAACTGAACAGAACGCTGGGACACCGAAGCTGATGTCATTGATGATTGAGTTTGGCCAACATCAGGTTGGGAGAAGGAGGCATCAGCGCCACCTTCTTGCACACCAGTTGGGAAGCAGGCAGCCCAGTGGAAGTGGCAGAGTTTTGAGTCTGGAAATGTGTTTTTCACCTAGAGCTGTCAACCACCTAGTGGTGTGCTTGGCTAACATATGGTTTCTCATGCTGGAGGTGCCCAAGCTGGAAGTATTTTTGCTTCTTTTAAGTTTGGTCTGACAGATTTGACAAATGACAACCGTTTGGTCCGAAGGACTCTTGGGAAAAAACTCCCACACAATCGCACCACGGACCCTTGGACTCTGAGACGGCTGAGTTGGTTCACGGACCCTTGGACTTTGAGATGGCTGAGATACTGCACGGATCCTTGGACTCTGAGATGGCCGAGGTGGTGCACGGACCCCTGGACTCTGAGATGGCACAGGTGGTGCACGGACCCTTGGACTCTGAGATGCCACAGGTGGTGGTGTCATGTGCACAGTTGATTGACTTCTGGCAGTGGTCAAAACCCTATGTCTTACAGCCTTATTGTGGACTATGCGCACATGCTCCTCTGCACTGCTGCTTTCGCAATCCATGCCACCCGTCCATGTTGGATCAGTCACCTCATCATCGACCATGTCGTCTTCAAATTCCTGAAGGTCAATATCTTCGGGAATGGAGGTTTCAGGCTGACCTGAGGGCAACTGTGTCTCATCATCCTCCAACACTTCCACCTGATTGCCCAGCATGTCACGGCCAACAACATGGCTTTCTTCTGGCCTTGGGTGCTCAAAGATCTGTGCATCACTGCACACCACGGCCTCACCTGTGTTGGTGGTGTTGCATGGTGAGAGGCAAGAAAGGTCAAAGGGTCCCGTAAACAGTTCCTCAGTGTAACCTGCTTTGGTGTCATATGATTCCTTAGAATACTGATATTGTGAGGAAGGATGACCAGGCTGAGGATTCGATGGCCCAGCCTCTGGGCTACTCAAGTCTGCCTGTGTGGACCCTTGGGATTTGCTACTCGACAAGTAACTGGAGGCATTTTCTGCTAGCCAACTCGTTACCTGTTCGCACTGTTCAGGATGCAAGAGTGCTTTCCCACGTGGAGAAGAATAATGGGATAGGAAGGCAGAGGTAGATAAAGCAGCAACCTTTTTCTTTGGCTCAATCACACTGCTTGGGTGACCATTACTGTCACTACCACCTCATCCACGGCCCTTACCCCCTCTTTTTCCCATTGATTATTCAAGTTGAATATTGTAACGTGACATTTTCTACAGCCAGTGGAACAACACTTATGCCGGGTTGTTAAACTTGCGTTAATAGTTTCTCACTATAGCTGTGTCTGTAAGTCTAAAAACCAAAAGGCACCTTTATTGGACAAACTACTACTTGGATGAGTCGACAAAGATGTTGTGATTGTCTTTCAGCCCGAAAAGAAAACAGAGTTTGACAACAGTTTTCTTGTAGTATTGGTTTTTGGCACTCAAGACTGTGTTTTAGTAAAAGCAAGCCACTATATAGGTGCTGTAAGATATGAAGCCCCCCAAAATATGCTAGGTGGCTGGTAGGAAGGTACTGGCCTTGAGGCACAATTACTGACCCTGACACCAAGTATTAATAAAAATTGGCTAACACTGAGACTGTGTGTTATTTGCAGAAAGCCATTATGTAGGTGCTGTAAGATATGAAGCCCCCCAAAATATGCTAGGTGGCTGGTAGGAAGGTACTGGCCTTGAGGCAGGGGCGTAACTACTGCGGTCTCAGAGGTCCCGACTGCGACCGGGCCCGGCAGCTTAGGGGCCCGAGGCTGCCCGGCAGATCAGCAGCCAGCTCCTTTCTGTGAGAGGAGCTGCACTGATCTAGCGCAGACTACGCAGCCGCTGTATGACCCGGTGCCGCCGACACACCGGGCCCCCCTGCCCGGTGTCAGCGGCGGCACCGGGCCCCCCTCCCCCGTCATCGCGCAGAGCAACAATGAAGCGTGGAGCGGCCAGTGGAGCTCCACGCTCCATCATTACCCCCCCCCCTCTGTGCCTGCACGGTAACGTCACTCCTGTGCGTCGGCTGTGCTCAGAGCACAGAGCTTGTTGGGTTTTTTTTTTAATTAAAATCAGTGTGTACACGGTGGCCAGAGGCCATGAGAGACTGCATTATACATGGAGCATTGGGCACCTTGCATTGTATATGGAGCATGGAGGGCTGCATTATACATGGAAAATGGGGGCAGCTTGCATTTTGCATTACACATGGAGCATGGGGGGCTGCCAGCATTATACATGGAGCAAGGAGGGCAGCTTGCATTATACATGGAGCATGGGGGCAGCTTGCATTATACATGGAACAAGGGGGGCAGCTTGCATTATACATGGAGCATGGGGGCAGCTTGCATTATACATGGAGCATGGGGAGGCAGCTTGCATTATACATGGAGCATGGGGGCGCTGCTTGCATTATACATGGAGCATGGGGGCGCTGCTTGCATTATACATGGAGCATGGGGGGCTGCATTATACAACATGAAGGACATCTTATACATGGAATATAGGGGTGCATTATACATGGAGGAGTATGGGGCTGCATAACACAGTATGAAGGTATTATGGGGCTGCGTTATAATATATATAGGACTATGGGGGCTACATTATAATATATGGAGGACTATGATGGCTACCTTATACATGGACTATAGGGGTGCATTTTAAAACATGGAGGACTATGTGGTGCAGTATAATATATGAAGTACTATGAGGTGCATTATAATATATGGAGAACTATGGAGTGAATTATAATATATGGAGAACTGTGGGGTGAATTATAATACATGTAGCTGCATTCTAATATATGAAGGGTTAAGTGGGACCCTTTATACTATATGGAAGGCTATGCAGGGGCCATTATTGTATTTGGAAAACTATATACAAGGGGGACAAAGATACAAGCATGGGATGGGAACGTTTTGTGCTGAGGGAAAAGGGCTCTTTCCCTCAGCACCCAGCTTTCCCATGCTTTGCTATACATCTTCTCTTAGCACCTAGCTTTCCCATGCTCTGATATGGGAAAGCTGGGTGCTGAGGGAAAGATGTATAGCAGAGCATGGGGAGGCTGGGTGCCGAGGACAAGATGGATATCAGAACATAGGAAAGCTGGGTGCTGATAGAGGGATTTCAGATCATGGGAAATCTGTATGCTGAGAGTAAGAGCCAAGTGTCAGCATCATTATCCTGTACCCCGAGTGTCAGTGTCTTTGTCCAAACTTTGCACCAGGGCCCATCAAAATCTAATTACGCCACTGCCTTGAGGCACAATCACTGACCCTGACACCAAGTATTAATAAAAATTAACTAACAAGGAGACTGTGTGTTAGTTGCAGAAAGCCACTATGTAGGTGCTGTAAGATATGACCCCCCCAAAATATGCTAGGTGGCTGGTAGGAAGGTACTGGCCTTGAGGCACAATTACTGACCCTGACACCAAGTATTAATAAAAATTGGGTAACGCTAAGACTGTGTGTTAGTTGCAGCAAGCCACTATCTAGGTTCTGTAAGATATGAAGCCCCCCAAACTATACAAGTTTGTTGCTAGGAAAGTATTGGCCTTGAGGCACAATTACTGACCCTGACACCAAGTATTAATAAAAATTGGCTAACACTGAGACTGTGTGTTAGTTGCAGAAAGCCACTATGTAGGTGCTGTAAGATATGAAGCCCCCCAAAATATGCTAGGTGGCTGGTAGGAAGGTACTGGACTTGAGGCACAATTACTGACCCTGACACCAAGTATTAATAAAAATTGGCTAACACTGAGACTGTGTTAGTTGCAGAAAGCCACTATGTAGGTGCTCTAAGATATGAAGCCCACCAAAATATGCTAGGTGGCTGGTAGGAAGCTACAGGCCTTGAGGCACAATTACTGACCCTGACACCAAGTATTAATAAAAATTGGCTAACACTGAGACTGTGTTAGTTGCAGAAAGCCACTATGTAGGTGCTCTAAGATATGAAGCCCACCAAAATATGCTAGGTGGCTGGTAGGAAGCTACAGGCCTTGAGGCACAATTACTGACCCTGACACCAAGTATTAATAAAAATTGGGTAACACTAAAGGGTACTTTACATGCTACGATATCGGTACCGATATCGCTAGCGAGCGTACCCACCCCCGTCGGTTGTGCAACATGGGCAAATCGCTGCCTGTGGCGCACAACATCGCTCACACCCGTCACATGGACTTACCTTCCCTGCGACGTTGTTCTGGCCGACAAACCGCCTCCTTTCTAAGGGGGCTGTTCGTGCGGCGTCACAGCGACGTCACACGGCAGCCGTCCAATAGCAGAGGAAGGGCGGAGATGAGCGGCCGGAACATGCGCCCACCTCCTTCCTTCTTCATTGCTGGTGGACGCAGGTAAGGAGATGTTCGTCGTTCCTGCGGTGTCACACACAGCAATGTGTGCTGCCACAGGAACGACGAACAACATCGTACCTGCAGCAGCGATATTTGGAAAAGGAGCGACGTGTCAACGAGCAACGATTTTTCACGTTTGTGCGCTCGTTGATCCTCGCTCCTTGGTGTCACACGCTGCGATGTCGCTAACGGCGCCAGATGTGCGTCACTAACTACGTGACCCCGACGATATATCGTTAGCGATGTTGCAGCGTGGAAAGCACACTTTAGACTGTGTGTTAGTTTCAGTAAGCCACTATCTAGGTTCTGTAAGATATGAAGCCCCCAAAATATACAAGGTTGTTGCTAGGAAAGTACTGGCCTTGAGGCACAACTACTGACCCTGACAGCAAGTATTAATAAAAATTGTCTAAGGCCTCTGTCACACGTTCGTGCCTCTGGTACATGTTTGACAGTTTTCTCACGTACCGGAGACATGTACACACGTGGACCTATGAATTCCTAATGGTTTGGACACACGTAAGTATTTTGAAACGGAATGTGTGTCCGTTCCGTACTTACGTGTGTCCATGTGTTTCTCACGCTGACATGTCCGTTTTTCTCCGACATCACAGGGGTCACACGGCCCGCACCCGTACCACAAGGATGTAGTGTGGATGCGGTACCGTTTGACACGCGCCGGAGAAAACTCACGTGTCACAGAAAAAAATAACAAATCTCTACTCACCTTCTCTAGCCCTCCTGTCTCTGCCGCTGCTGTCACTTGCTTCCGACCGCCGCTCATTATGCTCATTTAATATTCACGGCCGGAAGCAGCAGCAGCAGGGAGTCGGCAGGACTGGAGACCGAAGATCAGTACCCTGGACAGCAGCAAGGACCACGTGAGTATGCAAATTACCGGTTCTCCGTGTGTTATCGCGGATAGCACACGTAGAACACACGTGGGCCGCACGTACCGAAGACACGTACTTACCAAACGCAACACGCAGGGAAAATACGTGTCTCGGGCACGTGTGTGATTTTCACTTATGTGTGGCAGAGGCCTAACACTGAGACTGTGTGTTAGTTGCAGAAAGCCACTATGTACAGTAGGTGCTGTAAGATATGAAGCCCCCCGAAATATGCTAGGTGGCTGGTAGGAAGGTACTGGCCTTGAGGCACAATTACTGACCCTGACACCAAGTATTAATAAAAATTGGCTAACACTGAGACTGTGTGTTAGTTGCAGAAAGCCACTATGTAGGTGATGTAAGATATGAAGCTCCCCAAAATATGCTAGCTTGTTGCTAGGAAGGTACTGGCCTTGAGGCAGAAGTAGTGACCCTGACACCAAGTATTAATAAAAATTTGGTAACACTCAGACTGTGAATTGAGATGGTGGCTGACAGACACTATACTACACCTGAACCTCTTGCTTTTACAATTGTGGGACCTTTTTTTGCAAGTTGAATTACCTATTGCTAGTATAACAGACACAAGGGATGTAGCAGTGCTGAGATTGTTGATTATTGGTAGCAGATCTCAGGACAGCTAAATCTCTCCCTGACTGTAAGCTGTCCCTAGCTGTCCCTATATCACACACTGCAGTAACAGACCGTATGCAGCACTAATAAGAGGATTTTTTTTATTTATTTTTTTTGCAGCAGTTCTATGATTTACACAGCTGCTAGCACAGTGGACACTGTCTTCAGCCCTTAAAAGGACTATTTTGGATTCTGCAGCAGGAGCACTATCTCATAGAACAAACTGCACTGTCCCTATACCTGTTTCTATGATTTACACAGTTGCTAACAGCTAATGCTAAATAGCTTCAGCCCTTATAAGGACTATTTTGTATTCTGCAGCAGGAACACTATCTCATAGAACGATCTGCACTGTCCCTAAAGCTGTTTCTATGATTTACACAGTCGCTAACAGGTAATGCTTAATAGCTTCAGCCCTTAGAAGGACTAATATTAGTTGGCTGGAAAAACGCTGTACCGCACATAATACAGTCTTGCTACAGCAGCAGCTCATGAATAAATGCGTGCACACACAATGGCGGCTGCCTTATATAGTCCCTATGACGCTGTGCGGCCAAGCCAATCACAGTAACAGCACAACAAAGATGGCTGTGGCGTTACTGTGAGGGCAAGCAACGTGAGATGTGTTCATTGGCTGCAAAAAGGTGCCAGGAAGTCCAGAAACGAAAATGAAAGTACCGGAGCAAATGCCATATTAGCCGTCGGATAGCGAATACCTCGAATACCCTATTATCCGTCGGATACCGAATAGTGGCGAATACATTCGCTTATCCCTATTTATAACTCATCTTCCTTCTTCTTATCTTCCAATTTTTGGCAGATGATATATAATCACAAAGTTTAGTTCAACTTTCATGTGGAGCTCAGAAGAACAGAGACAATCTCAAATCTGCTATGTGTGAACATACCCATTGTATTCTGACCATAAACCTTAACGTAATTGCTCCACAGCATTCTTATTATACACCAAACTTTTACGTGGTACCATCTGAAAAATTCTAGATTTATAAAATCTACAGATCTCCAAAATCCATGTACGGTAGTTTCATAACACATGCTGCTTTTTTTAATCTCAGGATCCAACTTATGCTAAAAGGCCGAAGCCACACAGCATGAAAATCGGTGCGAGTGGAGTGCAATAAAAAAATCGCATTCCACTCGGACCAATATTAGCCTGTGTGTCAGCGCCCATGAGCGATTATTTTCTCAGCCCTAATCGGACCGAGAAAACAATTGAAGCATGCTGCGATTGTAATGCGAGACTCTTTTTCTCGCACCCATTCAAGTGTATGGGGCGAGAGAAAAATCGCACTGCCCTCGCGGTACAGAATGGCAATAGCCGGCTACGGAGGAGAGAGGGAGATAAATCCCTCCCTCCCCTCCGCAGCGCCGGCCCGCCCCTCCTCAGTGCCGGTCCGCCCCCCGCAGCTGAGGTCCTCTCGCACGGTCGGACCTCAGTCGCAGGGACACTGGCATGACACTTGGCTCTGCTGTACTGCCAACGTGAGCCAAGTGTCATGCGAGGGGATCGCAGATATCCCCGTGTGGCCCCAGCCAAAGAGTGTGATTTTGGCATTTGTCTGGGTGTTATGAGCTGCTTTTTCTTTCTTCTGAGTGCATTTATAGGGAAGTTATCAGAAAATTACCTATTGTCTAAATCAGGTTTTTGTGCTAAAATCGCCGCTTATCACAAAGTGAATGGTGGCTATAACCACATCCTGCCACTGATTGACAGCTGATTCTGTGCTAATGCAAATCAGAGCTGGCTGAGGGCGTGATTACAGCCGTTGTTCACTATGTACCAAGCGGTGACAGAAACTGCTTAGGCCGCTGTAACTGAAAGCCGGAGGCTGCTGAGAAGAATAAAGTTCATTTTCTCCTGGTAGCCAGGCTTCCAGTGCGGCGTCCGGGCAGTATTAGAACACTATTAACCTGCAGATTAGCCTGATATCTTCAGGTTAATATCATTTTTTTACATGACAGGTTCCCTTTAAGTTTCTGCTAATTCAGGAAACAATCCATGTACATAGCCATATCTTTTGTACTAAAGTGTCTAATGAACCTGAACAAAGGTCATTGTGAAAAGAGGAGCAGGGTCAGCTGTAACATCTCCTGTTGTGATGCTGCATCCTGTGTTATCAGCTGTGTATATGTGCCGCCCCCACGCCCGCAGCAGCCGGGCTGCTCGGATCCGGACCCGCTGTGTGGCTCGAGGGATCCTCCGGACCCGGGGGTCACGCGAACACGCCGAAAGAAAAGGGGGATGTAGTTGTACGGCCTTGGCCGTATTCAGTTCATGACGGTGTGTGGTGAAGTGGGACACTACCGCTGCTGTTGTGGGATACCCGGGGGAGATGTTAACCCCTCCATGAGTAGGGATGGTTGCCCCAGGGCCCAGTGTCTCTGTGCAGGGTATGGCGATGGCAGGGGCTTGCGCGCCCGGACGTACCAGGGGATGTTTGGTTACTCACAATCAAATGAATCCCACGAGTCTTTTGTTAAACCAAGGTGCTGGTGGCCGGCCGCCATGGCCGGTTGTACTCTGGTCCCCCACCCGGGCTGGTGGTTGCCATCTTTTCCTCTGCACTAGTTGTGGTTGTGTGTTTAGACTTCCCGGTATGGAACACAGGAGTCCGCTCCCGGCTTTCTGTGTACCTGAGGAGCCATGCCCACTGACGCTGACCCGTGGGATCTATGGGCCCTGGCGGTTGCCCTATCCCTCTCTGTGGGTGGTTGTCTGCTTTTGGGACTTTGGTTACATAGTTACATAGTGTAACCAAAGTCCCAAAAGCTTTGGGACTTTGGTTACACTATGTAACTATGTAACCAAAGTCCCAAAAGCAGACAACCACCCACAGAGAGGTTGGGTTGGGACAGAACTTATAATCCTGCCCTCAATCGGTTGATTAGCTAGACCATTGGTTCCGGTCTTGGCTTCAAGGTCCGAGTACCCCCTCTGTGCACGATTTCCGGTCGGGTCTCCAGTGTCGGTACCGGCGGGCTCCAACCCTGTCCCGGTCCACCTCGGATCTGCCGAGCCGTCTTCCCGTCTCCTGCTGACGGAGACCACCGTGTGCCACCTAGCCAAGTTACCAGGGCTCCAACCCTGGCACCGTTCAACTTGACTTCTCCTCCGCTGGAGTTACACCTAGCCCCAGCCTCCACTGCTCTCAACTTGAACTCCAAACTTGATCTAACTAGAACTCTTTGTTTTCCCGCCCCGGCCTGTCTAGACCCCTAGGTGGGCATTTCCTAACCGCCTGGTCCCGCCCACTGGTGTGCCTGTCTTGCCCTGAGGGGGGTGACTAGGGTTTCAGGTCGGCTGTATGTGACCCTGTAAGGGAAGGTGTTATGCGGAGGCCTAATGTGTGACTACCTGGTTTTGCCAGGGCGCCACATATACAGGTGTTACCTTCCATTGTAATCCTGCGTCTGATAAAATGACCTTGCTGTAAAAGATTCATTAAAAAAACAGGCTAGGTGGTTAAAAAAAGCACTAGCGGTCAATGTGAAAATTGCAAGACTATTTTATAGGGATGATCGAATACCCTAATATTAGCTTCGCCGAATATCCGGCGAATACATTACCGTTATTCGACTATTCGCGAATATTCGACGCCCAATGTAAGTCTATGGGAAACCAGAATAATTTCACGTTGTACCCAACGGTGACCTTTGGTGACTGAGGAAAAGACTGAAATGGATGGGAAAAGGCTGAAACAGTATGGGCACAGGCTGTAGAAGATGCCTGACTGCATTTCTGGTGTCTTGGAATAAGGTTTACGTAATCACCAGAACAGCTCTCAAACCACAGTAAAAGAGGGGAACTTGCTAAGAAACAGTTTCTAGTGCCTAATCACTGTAATAAAACGTCAAATGAAGCTCCGACCTCCAAAAAAACACTTTAGCACATGTTCACACGTTTCTTTTTTTACATTTTTCCTTCTTTTTCGATTAGAAAGGGCTGTAACTTATACATTATATTGGTGTCTGTCTCACACCTCCTTTTATGGGACATATTTGACAGCACTTTAAAAAGTCAGCTACAATGTGCCTGTTGGGATGTTGGCCTTGCCCTCCTCCTCCTCCACCAACACCACCGGCTCCATTGGCCCTCTATTCAAATGTAGAAAGGGCCAGTGGCTGTCCTCAAATCTCAGATTTCTTAGGGCTCTCAGGTGGGCCCTGTAACATACATTGGGAAGAGACGGCAGTCATTTGCAATTTTCTGCATCCCCTATATCATTAATGTGAAAGTTGGAATACGTACTCTATAACTCTTTACAGTGCTATTGCCAAAGTGGCCATTTGGGTGTTCGCCTTGCCCTCCTCCTCCTCCACCAACACCACTGGCTCCAGTGGCCCTCTATTCAAATTATTAGGTAATGTCTGTTTTATGGACAAATGAACGCCACGCTGGGACGTCGAAGCTGATGTCATTGATGATGATTGCATCTGGCCAAAAGCAGGTTGGGTGCAGGAGGCATCATCGCCTGCTTTCTAGACCGCAGTTTGTAAAGCATGCAGCACCGTGGAAGTGGCAGTTGTTTCACACAGGAACTCAGGCTTTATTCCACTAGCTACCACCGAGGATTTAAAAAAAAAAAAATCAGTTTCCCCAGGGGATAATGGTTGAAACACGATGTAGCACAGCATCACAAGATACTCCGAACAGCTTTTTCTTTTTTTTTTTTTAAATTGGTAGGATTTGCAACAGGGCATAACATGCCAAGGAGTTTAATACATTCAGTTTCCCCAGGGGGGGAATGGTTCAAACACCATGTAGCACAGCATCAGAAGGTACTCCCAACAGCTCCCCACAGCTTTTCTTTTTTAAAAATTGGTAGGATAAGCAACAGGGCATAACATGCCAAGGTGCTAAACAAAATTCTGATTCTGCAGGGGGGCATTTGTAACACACCATGGAGCACAGCATCAATAAAGCACACAAATAGAGACTGCCTGACCAATTGTTCTAGACAGTGTAGCCTCGACAGTGGTTGTGCCAGTGCATAATGTACAAAGGCTTGAAAAATATTGCCCTGGGTGATTGGGCTGAACAGTTAAATCGCAGCAGCATAACAAGTTAAATTAGTCATGCGGTATCACTAGATGATAGAAGACAAAATAGTCTTGAATGAGAAACAATGGAACTTATTTGAACTTAAGAAATACAAATTTTGGGGCTACACTTATTATTGGGTCTTGTTAACAGGCGGCCTAAGATTCTCTGGGGCAATTCATTTATGGTTCATTTTGATCATCGTCAAACTGTCTGCACTTTCCGTGGATAGTCGTGTGCGAGTATCTGTTATTATTGACCCTGCTGAGCAGAAAACATGCTCAGACAACACACTCGTAGCATGGCAAGCTAGCACTTCCAAAGCGTATAAGGAGAGGTCTGGCCAAGTGTTGCGCTTGGAAACCCAATAGTTAAAAGGAACTGTAGACTCTGAAAGCACACTGATATGGTCACCTACATAGTGCCTCACCATCTTACTTAAGTGTTCCCTCCTTGTCATAGTTCCCCCAACCGGCATCTGATTCGAAGTTGACGGTTTGTGGAAAATGGACCATTTTTGGCACATGAGTCCCCTGCCTATGTTGCTCCTACTATGCGAAGCCCTCTTTTGTAATCCTGTTGCATGAGATGACACGCTAACTCAGATGCCAGCATGATCTAAGGGGTAGTTTGCACACTACGACATCGCAGGTGCGATGTCGGTGGGGTCAAATCGAAAGTGACGCACATCCGGCGTCGCTGTCAACAACGGAGTATGTGAATTGTTTTTACTACAATAAACAAGCGCAAAAGCGTCGAAATCGTATGATCGGTGTAGCGTCGGTCATTTCCATAATTTCGGATGGACTGATGTTATGATGTTGATCCTCGTTCCTGCGGCAGCACACATCCCTGTGTGTGAAGTCGCAGGAGCGAGGAACATCGCCTTACCTGCGTCCCGGCTGCAATGAGGAAGGAAGGAGGTGGGCGGGATGTTTATATCCCGCTCATCTCCGCCCCCCTGCTTCTATTGGCCGCCTGCCGTGTGACGTTGCTTTGAGGCCGCACGGCCCGCCCCCTTAGGAAGGAGGCGGTTCGCTGGCCAGAGCGACGTCGCAGGGCAGGTAAGTGCATGTGAAGCTGCCGTAGCAATAATGTTCGCTACGGCAGCTATCACAAGATATCGCAGCTGCGACTGGGCGGGGACTATTGCGCTCAGCATCGCTACCATCGGCTTGCGATGTCATAGTGTGCAAAGTACCCCTAAGGGTAATCGTTTCACCAACTACTCCACTACAGCCCTTTGAATGTTTCCGTAGTACAATTCTTATTTGCCTCGACAAGTAGTGAAGCGAATTTGTCTTTGTAGCGTGGGTCAAGGAAGGTACATAACCAGTATTTCTTGTCTGCCAAAATGTGGACTAGCCCACAGTCATGAGAAAGGCAGTGTGACATGAACTGTGCCATGTGTCCCAGACTCCGAACTGGAAACCTTTGTGTGTCACTGCTAAGAATACATTCTGTCTCCCTAAACCTCCTCTCCTCCTCATTCTCTCTCTTCCTCCTGCTCCTCCTCAGGCCATCCATGCTGGACAGCCCTGAAGCTTGGGTTGTCAATCGCTTGGTTACCAACTTCAAAGCATTCCTGTTCTTCATCCTCCTCCTCATCCTCATGATGCTGACCAAAGGTGGCCTGAACCTGTTGACCGAGGTTGTACAGATTACTAGTAACCATTGTGAAGTCTAGATCCACAGACACCTCGGGTGCATTAACACTTTGGTCAGTCAGACCATCCAGAGAGCGTTTCACTAAACAAATCAGTGGAATGGTAATGCTGATAAGAGCACCATCCACTGCTCACTCTGTTGGTACAGTCAACAAAATTCTCTAGGACCTGACAAATGTCTGCAATCCACACCCACTCTGCAGTACTTATGTCTGACAGCTGCGTCTAACGGGCATGTTCCAGCTGGAATTGGGAAACTGCCCTCTGCTGCTCATGGATCCTGGCCAACATATGATAGGTTGAATTCCATCTCGTAGGGAGGTCACATATAAGTCTGTGACAAGGCAAGTGTAAGCACTGCTGCAACACTGCCAGGCCAGCAAAAGAGGGAGATGACTTGCGGAAATGGGCGCTAATACGTCATACCTTGGTAAGTAGGTCTGGTATCCCAAGGTATTTTTTGAGAAAGTGCTGAACTACTAAATTTACACCGTGTGCCATACAAAGAACGTGTACAAGCTTTCCGAGCTTTAAAGCCGCCACCAGATTACGACCATTATCGCACACTACCATCCCTGGACTGAGGTCAAACGGTGCAAGCCACTCATCTGTCTGCTCAGTTATTGCTTTCAAAAGCTCAGGTGCCGTGTGTGATTTGTCACCGATACAGATGAGCTTTAGTAGAGCGTGTTTCCTCTTAGCCGAGGCAGTGAGCCAGATGAAGAGGAGGAGGGGGTTGTTGCTCTGTAGGAGGCTACTGAAACTGTGATTGAAGTGGAGCCCGCTAATCTGGGTTTGGAATTATATGGGATGTTGCCGGCTCAGACTCTGTACTAGCCGCCATCAGGTTCACCCAGTGTGCCGTCAATGAGATGTAGCATCCCTGTCCACTTCCGCTTGTCAACGTGTCTGTGTTTAAGTGGACCTTCCCTGTTATGGCGTTGGTGAGAGCCCATTTAATGTTTACAGACACGTGATTGTGAAGCATGGGGACGGCACAACGAGCAAAATAGTGGCGGCTAGGCACAGAGTACCGATGTTCTGCTACTGCCAAAAGGTCACGGAAAGCCTCTGTTCCCTCAAGCCGATATGGCAACATCTCAAGGGCTATCAAACGTGCAATGTGTGCAGTTATGGTTTCTGCCCTTGGGTGTCTAAGGGGTATTTTCGCTTCTTTTCGAAGGTCTGTGGTATGAAAAACTTAACGGAACACTGGGACACCGAAGCGGATATGGTCTATGATGATTGAATGTGGCCAACATCAGACTGGGAGGAGGCATCAGCACCACCTTCTTTCACAGGAGTTTGGGAAGCAGGCAGGCCAGGGGAAGTGGCAGTGTTTTGAGTCTGGAAATCGTGTTTTTTACCTAGAGTTGTCAACCACCTAGTGGTGTGCTTGGCTAACAAATGGTTTCTCATGCTGGAGGTGCCCAAGCTGGAAGTATTTCTGCCTCTGCTAAGCTTAAGGGGGCTTTACACGCTACGACATCGCTAATGCGGAGTCGGTGGGGTCACGGAATTTGTGACGCACATCCGGCCGCATTAGCGATGCCGTTGCGTGTGACACCGATGAGCGATTTTGCATCGTCGCAAAATCGCTCATCGGTGACATGGGGGTCCATTCTCAAATATCGTTACTGCACAAGTAACGAAGTTGTTTCTCGTTGAACCGCCGCCCAATAGAAGCGGAGGCGCGGAGATGAGCGGGACAAACATCCCGCCCACCTCCTTCCTTACGCATTGTGGCCGGGAGGCAGGTAAGGAGAGCTTCCTCGTTCCTGCGGTGTCACACGGAGCGATGTGTGCTGCCGCAGGAACGAGGAACAACTTCATTACTGCTGCAGTAATGATATTTGAGAATGGACCCCCATGTCACCGATGAGTGATTTTGCACGTTTTTTCGACGATGCAAAATCGCTCATAGCTGTCACACGCAACGGCATCGCTAAAGCGACCGAATGTGCGTCACAAATTCCGTGACCCCAACGAGATCACTTGAGCGATGTCGTAGCGTGTAAAGCCCGCTTAACACAGAGCATTAATTAAAATTTGGTAACACTGACACTGTGTTTTAGTACTAGCAGGACACTATGTAGGTTCTGTAAGATATGAAGACGCCACCACCAGGATGCTAGGTTGGTGCTATGAAGGTATTTGGCTTAAGAAGTACAGCCACTAACACCGAGTGTTAATTAAAATTTGGTAACACTGACACTGTGTTTTACTAGCAGCAGGCCATTATGTAGGTTCTGTAAGGTATGAAGCCACCACTAGGATGCTATATATTATGGTATTTGGCTTCAGGCAGAACTACAGGCTGTGACAGCAATTTTTTTTTAAACTTACACAATTTTTTTTTTAGCTGTAGGGTACTATGGCGTTTATGTGCGCTATGAAGCCAACACAAGGATGCAACTGTGCTGGAATGAATTGAGATGGTGGCTGACAGGCACTACACTACACCTGAACCCGTTGTTTTGTCAATTTTGGGATCTTTTTTAGGAAGTTGCAATACCTATCCCTATTAGAACAGACACAAGGGATATAGCAGTGCTGGGATTGTTGATTATTAGTAGCAGATGTAAGGACAGCTTTAAATCTCTCCCTGCCTGTGAAAAAGCTCTCCCTATATCAGACACTGCACTAACAGACCTTATGCAGCACTAGTAAGAGGATTTATTTTTGTTTAAAGCAGGAACGGCTCTCACCTAACAAAGCAATGCACTAACACTGACTCTATAGCTGGTTCTATGATTTCCACAGCTGCTAGCAGCTAATGCACACTATCTTCAGCCCTTAGGCTATGTGCACACGGTGCGTTTTTTTGATGCTGCGTTTTTGGCCGCTACAAACGCACAAAAATGCACCCACGGCCAAAAAAAGTGGCAAAAAACGCATGTGTTTTTTACCGCGATTTGGTGCGTTTTTGGCTGCGTTTTTGATCTCTGCGTTTTTCTGCGTTTTTCCAATGCATTGCATGGGGGGAAAACGCAGAAAAACGCAGGAAAGAATTGACATGTAAATTTTTTTTTTAAGCTCAAAAACGCAGCTTAAAAAAAAGTTGTGTGCGGACAACAAAAATGAAAACTCATTGACTTTGCTGGGGAAGCAAAGTCATGCAGTTTTGAGGCCAAAAACGCACTGCACTGTCCCTATACCTTGGTCTATGATTTTCACAGCTGCTAACAGCTAATGCACACTATCTTCAGCCCTTATAAGGACTATTATTAGTTGGCTGTATAAACTCTCTTCCGCACACAGTACAGTTTATCTACACCGCCAGCTCACCAATGACTGCGTGTTCACAAAATGGCCGCTGCCTTATATAACCCCTATGACGCTGTGCAGCTAAGCCTATCACAGTAAGACCACAACAAAGATGGCTGCGGCGTTACTATGAGGGCAAGCAACATCAGAAGTGTTCATTGGCTGGAAAACAGGCGCCAGGAAGTAAGAAACAAAAATGAACGTATCAGAGCAGATACAGTTTTATTCTTCGGCTACCGAATAGCTCGAATACCCCATTAGCCGTCAGATACCGAATAGTGGCGAATATGTAGCACCCCTGAGACCCTCAAGGCACTATAGGGAACTGCATCCTCTTGGGGATGCAGGACCTACCCCCTGGGACCTGTACACCAGTGCCAGTAACAGCAACAACACCTAAAAATCCCCACTCCACACTGGGCATAGAAGGGTTAACAGAAGGGATTAGCCAGTCTGGTGGGAGGGGTCAAGTCAGTCTGTGAGAGAACAGAAAGCAGGTTGTCAGGATGTAGTGAGGAGAGCAGACGTGCCTCTAGCTGGGTCCGTGTAACGGTGACTCAGGGACACGGGAGTCAGGTTGCCAGCCAGGGCAAGCGAGTACCTCTAGGCAAGAGTCAAGACCCCAGGGACGGTACGAGGGAGCCCCACTGGAATCTGGGCACGTACAGGGCACAGGGCCCTTGGTCAAGTGCAAGTTTCAGACTGTTTCACAAATACCTGCACGGTGAGGGCTCTCCACGGGCCTCACTGACCTACAGATCCGGGGGCATCAGCAGTAAACTAGGATCGGGGTTCGGACACTTACCTCCCCGCAGGTTCCGCACTGCCAGGCGAACGGACAGACCTGTATCACAGCCGGGGGACCCCCAAAGTTCCATGCTTTGGGGTCTCAACTACACTTAGAGTGCTGGGGAAAGAGCAACCTGAGTCACTATCTGACATTGACAATACAGGGACCGGAACCAGCGTCCAGGGTCCACAGTGAGTAGAGACTGTTAAAGACAACCTGGTGTGGTTTCCATTATTGCCCCATTACATCTCCCAGACACAGCCCTACCCGCGGAGGGCCTACCATCACAGCTGCCACTACCACCATCCCTGGGAGTACCCACATTGCGCAGCGGCGGTTCTCCATCCTTAACCGCAACCCGCAGGTGGCGTCACATGACAAAAACTCTTATCTCCCCTGTAAATACCCCCCATTAACAAAAGGGGCCCAGAGCACGGGATCGGGCAACGGCCACCAGAGTGACATCCCCGTCTGTTACCGCCCGGGACCGAGTACCCCTTTCTCTAGGCGCTACATATACATCCGCTCATCCCTACTATTTTATTTATTTTTTTTAAGTTTCGACATTCCTGTTATTGCAGTGGTTTTACTTGTTTGTTTGTGTTTTAATGTGCACAAAGTAGATTCAGACTGAAGGCAGCAGAACCATGAATGGACACATATGGAAACATGGAGTAAAGAAACCAGAATATGCCTTAAACCTTATATTCCACAAAGTATTCTCCATTTAATCTGAATTACACACCCTTTGCATTTTATCCAGCACTTAAGAGGAGTTGTGGATTAGGACTATATGGGACATTGCCTCTACAAAGCACAACTCATGTTAGCAAAAACTTTCTGAAGGCAGGAGATTCCAGAGGTAGACTCTTGATATGGCATACCTGTTCATTGGAAGCCTCTTCACATGAGGCTACTTAAGAGAATCTGAAGGCAGCAAAAAGCTGTCATCAGATTGTGGAATCTAGTGTTTAACACATATTCTGGTTTCTTTCACGCGTGTTTCTTTATTCCTACTTTCACATGTGTTACTTTGAGGCTTTGCTAGCTTCAGTCTGTATGTACCACATGTTCATTTCAATACGAACAAGGAAATTCATTGACTGAACAAGTGTGTGTAAAGCACCACACCAGCATTTTTATTGCACAGCTGGAATGGTGCTTTATATGTAAGTCTCCTGCTCCCTGTCTTATACTTACCTTCCAGCAGTTTCACCTTCTATCGTCGCCGCTTCAGATGGTCTCCGGCAGTGTATGACCTGCCACAATTTAATACATCTCTATAAGAGCCTCATTCTAGCTCTAATAGAGATGGATTGGGGACTTGTGGCATAACTTCTGACTTCCGGCCAGTCAGAGGTTACAGTCACAAGATGGTCCCCCAGGACCGGTGCAGCGTCCTTTTGTGATAATTAATAAAAAAGGTATGTGGCACTCCCAAATAGAGGACTAGGGTCCTCAAGTAAAGATACAAATATTGTGCGTAGAAACTTGGCACTCCAATGAAGAACATTCGATTTTGTTTTGATTTGCTATCCACTTGATTAAAAACAATCCTTAATGTTTTGGCCAATAGCCATTCATCAAAAACAATCGCAGTGAGCAGCAATCACTCAATACAGGACAATTCTGCAAATGCAAAGAGGAGATATGCAGCAGAAAGGAATAGTCCATAGATTAGAGAGAAGCAGCGCTATTGTATGCAAATAACTGTGCTGCAGGAGAGCGCCTGTTTTGAATCAAGTGGATGAGAAATCAAAATAAAATCTAAATGTTTTTCATTGGAGTGAAAACTCTTGTGATGATTGATGTGGATGGCGCTGGGCAAAATCTTGTGCCTGCGTAGAGACATTGCTAGCTTGTGTAGATGCACTACTGTGGGCAGAGACGAATACATAGGTGCACATCTACAAACCAAGGACGTCTCTGCGCAGGCACGAGATTTAGCCCAGGTATGTGGATGATGGAGGAGACCTCATCCACAACACTATCTTCCCATCCCACTTTGTGGTCATGTTGTTAAGTCAACGAGTAAGGAATTGGACCAGAGTGCGGAAGTGGAAGATGAGGTGGTGGACAATGAAAGCAGTGACGTAATCTTAGAAGGTACCATTCAGACAGTAATGCAGAGGGGGGATACACAGCACTGCAACTGGCACGAAGATGCAGTGAGGTGGCCAGAGGCACTAGTTATATTGTTCCCCATAGCACACACACATGACAAATTCCAAAGCAAAGAGTTATCTGTTCCCCAGTCTGGTGCTTTTTAAAAGAAAGCGCGGCTGATAGAAATAAATGGTAATTTGCAACCTGTGCCAAACTGAGATCAGGGAGGGGGGGCTGACAACTACAAGCCTGACCTCAGGTATGATGTATGCTCAGGTACATGTCATCAAACCAACCGACTAGGTGGGCAAAACACCTGGGTCCACAATCAGTGTCTGGAGGTGACACCACTGCCTCTTCCCCTGTTCTCTGTCCTTGCCAATCCCCTGTTCAGGAAGCAGGGATGGACACCTCCTGCCCTGCACTTGTTATTGCATGTTTGCAACCACCATCGGCAACCAAGTTGTCTTCCTTGTCCCAGAGCAGTGTTCAGCTGTCCCTTCCCCAGGCCTTAGAATGGAAAAAGTAAATACCCAGGAACCCAAAGGCCCAAACACTAAATGGTTACATATCCAGACTGCTTGACCTCGAAATGTCGCTGTCTAGACTTGTGGACACTGATTCTTTCCACAACCTCATGGCAACAGCCGTCAGTCGGTACTCTGTCAGCAGCCGCCACTATTTCTCCCAGTGTGCTGTCCCCACCTTACATAAGCATGTTTCCTATAACATTACTCATGCCATAACCAATGCAGTTACTCGAAAGGTCCACTTAATGACTGACACGTGGACAAATTCTTGTGTCCAGGGATGTTGCTACATTTCCCTGATGGCACATTGGGTGAACCTTGTGGACGCCTTTAACGAGTTGAACCCAGGAACAGCACAAGGCTACTGACGCCTAAGATTGCAGGTCTCAGTTTCATCAGGGTTTCCCCTACCTCCCACACTAGTTCCTGCACCCCCTCCCCCTTTTCCTCTTCCTCAATCTCTGAATTGTCACCCATATCAGTCGTAAGCTGGTAGAACTGGAGCACTGTCACAATGAAGCAGCAATAGGCTCTGGTGAAAGTAATTTATTTAAATGACAAACAGCACGCTGCAACAGAGTTTTGGAAAGCGCCAACAGGCAAGATCCATGGCTTTCACTGATGAACCTCCAACAAGGCATGGTCATGTATGATAATGGATGTAACCTAGTGGCAGCTTTGAAGCTTGGCAAGCTTGCACATGTATCATGCATGGCCCACGTGGTCAACTTAGTGGTTCAGCAGTTTCTGAAAAACAGATTTGCCTGAGCTAATTGTGGAAGTATTCCACATGTGCACCCATTTCCACATGTCATCTACAGCTGCCACAGGTCGGTATTCAGTTTAGCCTCCGCACATAAAAAACGATGAGTGGGCATGGATGTCTGACATCTGTGAGGTTCTACAAAACTGATCACAAAGACGAAGCTTTGCAAATGTACCAGGAGTAGATGGAGGAAGAAAGTACATGGTGATACCACCAAACCCAGCCTGATCTCATCTTCTCAGTATGGATTGGGTGATAATGAGGAGGAGGAGGCTGAAGAGGAGGAGGAATAGGAGATGGTTGCCTGAGCTACAGAGGGTACTACCCACACCAGCTTCATTCCATATGTTCAGTGTAGATGGGCTGAAAAGGAGGAGGTGGAGAGTTGTTTTCCTGGTGAGGACAGGAAAGTCTTGCCTGTTGAGAGTCTGGCCCACATGGCTGACTTTATGTCCTGCTGCCTTTCCTGTGACCCTCGTTTCATACACATTTTGGACTATACTGATTACTGGTTGTTCATCCTTCCCTACCCACACTACAAGGAAAACTTTCAATCTCTCCTCCCACTCCTTAATAATGTGAAAAAATAGTATTTTGAAGCCCTCCTCTACGTGTCTTCACATGTGTATTGCAGTCTCTCCTAATTTTTGACAGCTTTTGCACTTAGTACCTAGTCTTTATGAGTCTACGAGTTCCAGTGACTAATTATGTTAACATAATATGTATGAGGCCTTTCTTTATGTCTAACACAGGGTGTATCGGAGTCCCACTTCCTTCTAATGATTGCTAGTTCATGCTTTTGTCGACATAGGCTTTGTGAGGTTCAAAGTCTCTCCTTCATAAATTAAACATTATGTGTCTCATTGCCTTCCATTATACTCGTTACTCAAACTGAGACCATCTGCGCATCTGACCTGCTCGAATCGAGCAGGTGAAAAAAAAAGACTAGAAGTCATTTGTTTGATCAACTCATTACTTTTTGGAAATGTACACCGTGTGCAGAATTATTAGGTAAGTTGTATTTTAGGGGATTTTTTTTATTGATCAACAGCTATGTTCTCAATCAACCCAATAGACTCATAAATATCAAAGCCTAATATTTTTGGAAGTTGGAGTGTTTTTTTTTTAGATTTTGCTATCTTAGGAGGATATCTGTTTTTGCAGGTAACTATTACTGTGCAGAATTATTAAGCAACTTAATAAAAACCAAATATATTCCCATCTCACTTGTTTACTTTCACTAGGTAAACCAATATAACTGCACAAAATGTTTAAATAAACATTTCTGACATGCAAAAACAAAACCCAAAAAACTAGTGACCAATATAGCCACCTTTCTTTCTGATGACACTCAACAGCCTACCATCCATAGATTCTGTCAGTTGCTTGATCTTTTTACGATCAACATTGCGTTCAGTAGCCACCACAGCCTTCCAGACACTGTTCCGAGAGGTGTACTGTTTTCACTCCATGTAGATCTCACATTTTATGAGGGACCACAGTTTCTCTATGGGGTTCAGATCAGGTGAACAAGGGGGCTATGTCATTATTTTTTCATCTTTTAGACCTTTACAGGCCAGCCACGCTGTGGACTGGTTGGATGCATGGATGCATGTGATGGAGCATTGTCCTGCATGAAAATTATGTTTTTCTTGAACGATACAAACTTCTTCCTGTACAACTGCTTGAAGAAGTTGTCTTCCAGAAACTGGCAGTGGGTCTGGGAGTTGAGCTTCACTCCATCCTCAACCCAAAAAGGTCCCACAAGTTCATCTTTGATGATACCAGTCCACACCAGTACCCCACCTCCACCTTGTTGGCGTCTGAGTCAGAGTAGAGCGCTCTACCCTTTACTGATCCAGCCTCTGGCCCATCCATCTGGCCCATCAAGAGTCACTCTCATTTCATCAGTTCATAAAACCTTTGAAAAATCAGTCTTAAGATATTTTTTGGCCCAGTATTGACATTTTATCTTATGTTTCTTGTTCAAAGGTGGTTGTTTTTCAGCCTTTCTTACCTTGGCCATGTCCCTGAGTATGGCACTCCTTGTGCATTTTGATACTCCAGTAACGTTGCAGCTCTGAAATATGGCCAAACTGGTGGCAAATGGCATCTTGACACTTGATTTTCCTCAATTCATGGGCAGTTATTTTGCGCCATTATTGCCCAACACGCTTCTTGCAACCCTGTTGGCTATTTGCCATGAAATGCTTGATTGTTCAGTGATCACGCTTCAAAAGTTTGGCAATTTCAAAACTGCTGCATCCCTCTGCAAGACATCTCACAATTTTGGACTTTTAAGAGCCTGTCAAATCTCTCTTCTGACCCATTTTGCCAAAGGAAAGGAAGTTGCCTAATAATTAAGCACACCTTATATAGGGTGTTGATGTCATTACACCACACCCCTCCTCATTACAGAGATGCACATCACCCGATTTACTTAATTGGTAGTTGGCTCTCAAGCCTATACAGCTTAAGGCCCCGTCACACTAAGCAACATCGCTAGCAACATCGCTGCTAACGAACAACTTTTGTGATGTAGCAGCGATGTTGCTAGTGAAGTTGCTTAGTGTGACATCCAGCAACAACCTGGCCCCTGCTGTGAGGTCGTTGGTTGTTGCTGAATGTCCTGGGCCATTTTTTAGTTGTTGCTGTCCTGCTGTGAAGCACAGATCGCTGTGTGTGACAGCGAGACAGCAACAACTAAATGTGCAGGCAGCAGGAGCCGGCTTCTGCGGACACTGGTAACCACAGTAAACATCGGGTAACCAAGAAGCCCTGTCCTTGGTTACCCGATATTTACCTTTGTTACCAGCCTCCGCAGCTCTCAGCTGTCAGTGCCGGCTCCTGCTCTGTGCACATGTAGCTGCAGTACACATCAGGTAATTAACCCCATGTGTACTGTACATAGGAGAGCAAGGAGCCAGCGCTAAGCGGCGTGCGCTGCTCCCTGCTCTGTGCACATGTAGCTACAGCACACATCGGGTAATTAACCCGATGTGTGCTGTAACTAGGAGAGCAAGGAGCCAGCGCTAAGCAGTGTGCGCTGCTCCCTGCACATGTAGCTACAGCACACATCGGGTAATTAACCCAATGTGTGCTGTAACTAGGAAAGCAGGGAGCCAGCGCTAAGCAGTGTGCGCTGCTCCCTGCACGTGTAGCTGCATGCGCTGGTAACCAAGGCAAATATCGGGTTGGTTACCCGATATTTACCTTAGTTACCAAGCGCAGCATCTTCCACGCGGCGCTGCTGGCTGGGGGCTGGGACACTGGTTGCTGGTGAGCTCACCAGCAACTCGTGTAGCCACGCTCCAGCGATCCCTGCCAGGTCAGGTTGCTGGTGGGATCGCTGGAGCGTCGCAGTGTGACATCTCACCAGCAACCTCCTAGCAACGTACCAGCGATCCCTATCAGGTTGGATCGTTGTTGGGATCGCTGGTAAGTTGTTTAGTGTGACTGGGCCTTTAGAGTAGGACAACATATATAAAAAGTATCATGTGATCAAAATACTCATTTGCCTAATAATTCTGCACACAGTGTATTCCTCCATGACACCGTGACTATATACAATAGCAAATATCTGGGCCATATAGACAAGGTATACTGCAAATGTAGTGTGAACACATTTGTACCTGTAAATGTACTATAGATCTCCTTTCTAGATTGTTGGTGAGGCTTAACAAAGACTTTCATTACAATTGCTCATATTTTTGTTTAAATTCTGTGGATATTGACAAAAAGAGAATGGGTAAAATATTGCGCTAGTGGCAGCACGGTATTTTACCCATTCTCTTTTTGTCAATATCCAAGAAATTCCACGTGGGACTGCGGCAGCCGCCATTATCTTTGAGGCTCACAGAGGAGTTGTGCCTATCACAACCCAGCCAGGTGAGTGTCTCTTCTTATGCACCTCACCTTTTAGGCTACTTTCACACATCCGGATTTTTGCTCTGCGGCACAATACGGCGTTCTGCAGAAAAACCGCAACCGGCTTTTGTAACGCCGGTTGCGTTTTTTTTTTGCATAGACTTACATTAGTGCCGTATTGTGCCGCAGGGGCTTGCGTTCGGTCCGGTTTTGGCCGCATGCGGCAGATTTAGCCGATGCCGCGGCCGGATCGAACGTTCCCTGCAACGTTTTTTGCTCCGGCAAAAAACACCGCATCGCGCCGCACCCGGCCGCTGCGGCGCATTTTTCAATGCATACCTATGGAGGCCGGATGCGGCGCGATGCGGAAAAAAACGCATCCGCTCGCCGCATGCGGTTTTTTCCACTGCGCATGCTCAGTAGCATGCCGCAACCGGAAAAAAACGGACGGGCCGCATGTAAAAACTTATGCAAAGGATGCGGTGTTTTCGCCGCATCCGTTGCATAGTTTTCACAGCCGGATTGAGCCGCAGTGCTCAAACCGGATGTGTGAAAGTAGCCTAAATCAGTTAAAACCCTATTGCGCTCTCTTTCTTTATAGTTGTTTAAATTCTGTAGAACAGTTAATTAGCCTTTTCTTCATCCTCTTCCACAATCCCACTCTGAGTATTTTTGAGAGCTAAATGCTTTCAGTATACAAAATTTATGTAGTAAAATAATGTTAGATTGTTTTACTTTCCAGGCTGAGCAAGATGCCTTTCTGCATGCAACTCTATTGCGTTCTTCTTTATGTCAATCTAATTACAGCTTTGTTATCACTTCTACTTAGCTACATTTCAACTGTTAATTTTCCATAAATGACAGCATTTTAAATTGTTGGGCTAGTCAGCATAAGTCACCAAAAGAAAGTTATAGAAAGTCCCAACAAAATCATCAGCTGCAGGAGTGGAGAAATCACCTTAGAGAAACCAGAAATGTTTATTACCAGCTCTGCCTTTCCAATTGCTGAAAAAATTTATGAAGCCGTAAAGGTTTATGAAGCCATATTCTTCTTTCAACACAAAGATCATATGATTACGGGAAGGGAGCACTCACAGATAAATATGAAAGTCTTTGCCTAGTATTTTATAATTGATGCACTATCCTTAAGGGTGCTTTACACGCTGCGACATCGCTAACGATATATATCGTCGGGGTCACGTCGTTAGTGACACACATCTGGCGCCATTAGCGACATCACAGCGTGTGACACCAATGAGCGACACTCAACGAGCGCAAAAACGTGAAAAATCGTTGCTCGTTGACACGTCGTTCATTTCCTTAATATCGTTGCTGCTGCAGGTACGATGTTGTTCGTCGTTCCTGCGGCAGCACACATCGCTATGTGTGACACCGCAGGAACGACGAACATCTCATTACCTGCGCCCACTGGCAATGAGGAAGGAAGGAGGTGGGCGGCATGTTCCGGACGCTCATCTCCACCCCTCCTCTGCTATTGGACGGCTGCCGTGTGATGTAGCAGTGATGCTGCAGGAACCGCCCCCTTAGAAAGGAGGCGGATCGCCGGCAATAGAGACGTCGCTAGGCAGGTAAGTCCATGTGATGGGTGTTAGCGATGTTGTGCGCCACGGGCAGCGATTTGCCCGTGACGCAGAACCGACGGGGGCGGGTACGCTCGCTAGCGATATCGGTACCGATATCGCAGGGTGTAAAGTACCCTTTAGGATCAATGAAAGTATGACACCCAACACCCCCTCCAATCTGCTGTTCCCAGAGCCGGGTGGATGTGATTAGTTGCAGAGGAGAGCACAGCTCAGTCAACTGCATAGTGGCTGCAGTGGGGTACTGTAGATACACTATAATGCCTTTGAATATGGGCAAATGTGTAGTAGTTTGCTGCGGTTACTATGTAGTTGACGAAGCTGTGCACTGCTAGGTGTAGCGCCCCTGAGACTGCTTGCTACAGGGTATTGTATTTTATGTATTTTTTATGTATTTTATAATGTTTGTCCATCCTGGGCAGGAAGAGGTTAAAGTCTTGTAAGTTTAGTTTTCTGCATCATACAGCCACACACAGACAGAGGGAACCATTATTAGGTGGGGGCAGGTGCAGGAGGGAGTTACAAAACAGACAGTTTAGTTTCACTTTACCTCAGAATGCCTTGGGAAAGCAGTGAGCGTGGGCACGCAGTAAGGAGCTCCCTGGGGGAGCTCTCAGGAAGGCAGAGCACAGGAATGACCAGGTCCAGACCGGTCCATACACCCTTTCCTTACCTTGGACCAGGCGAGTGGATGGCTGAGGACCCCTAAGCTGAGAGAGCTGCCAGTTAGGAGGCTCCAGGTCCATTAGCTGGCAGAGATTTGGAATGGGAGAGGTGGCTAGCCGGAAAGGAGTTGAGAGCCTGGGACCGATAGTTGTGCGGCATGGAAGAGAAGAGGGTTACAGAGGGAGGATTTTGTTGCCCCCTTGGACCCAGCGTAGCTTCAGGTGGCAGAGTAGCGGGTCCCAAGAGCTCCGGAAACCAGGAGGGGACCACCATACGAGCGCACAAAAAGGAGGAAGCCCACACAGGCTGCCCTACCAGACTTTGACCTCTGCCCTGCCTGGGAATGACCAGAGTCACTGCAGTAAAGACCCGCATCCTGGGTGCGACAAAGAACTGTGAGTAAACAAATCTGAAACCTGCAACCTAGTGACTCTGACTTTGTTTGTAGTCGCCTTGTGATCCGGCGATTCCCAGTTCCCCATTCTCACTCCCGGGGGCTGCACCACAACATCTCCCCCGGCGAGGAACCTGCTGCGGCGGCCTTATCCCTGGCCGCACACCACAGGTGGCATAGTCGACATCATCCATTCCACTCCTGGAGGAGGAAAGGTCGGAGGAAGGGTCCGCAGCGGAGGAGGCCGGGACCCCAGTCACCACCGTAACCAGTGACAGCTTCTCCAGGAACAATCCTTGATAACCCCCTTTTACTGTGCACCACGGGGCCACGGAACCGGGTCAGGCCACAACTTCTGCAAACCAAAGGCCCGGTGACGGGTATATAAGGTACGGACTGAAGCTCCTATCTTGAGCTCCGTGGGGTGTCACAACTAGCGTAGTCAGCAGGATTGCGTGCCCAATCCAATGGGTACTGCGTGCCTTTACTGGACTGTGTTGTACATTTATTTTGTGCCCGCGGCCGTGGGCACAGTGACTACCGAACTGGGACTGTAAAATGGCGTCCATTGAGAATGGGATGGGAGCCATGCGTACCAACAGAGACTGGACTTGCCCGCCTTTTGTGGGTGGGATTGCAGCAGGGCGCAAAAAAGCAGTGCCTGCCCCCTTTGTTGGACATTCACACTAAAACTAGAAGAGCCAGGAACCCTGCTTCCCCAGGACCAGGAGAAGATGGGGAGGTGACATGGACTGACTGGGTGCGAGACTTGGCGAGTGGTGGCCGGAGGGTGACCCCGAGATCGGACTGTTGTTCTAGTTCCTTTTCTTCTCCTTCTTTGTCTTTTCCATCCTGCTTCTTTCTTTCCTTTATTGGGTCCCGGTAAAAGGGACATGTTCATTTGTTGAAAAAAAATAAAAAAATTTGCGATGTCATTTTCTCTTGCAACCCAAGAGTGTTGCGTTTCGCTCTGGGGGAATGTAGCGCCCCTGAGGCTGATTGCTACAGGGTATTGTACTTTATGTATTTTTTATGTATTTTATAATGTCCGTCCATCCTGGGCAGTTAAAGGGGGGGTACTAGCATGGTTGTTTCCTTGTTTTTGGGGACTAGTGGCAGCTTGAGGTCTGGAGCCTCTTATCTCTATCCAGGGCTCTGCATTTAGATAGCGTTTCACTTGCTTTGGCACTGAAGTAGTTAATGCCAGTTTTTCTGTTTGCAGCTCTCCTGCAGTTGAGGTCAGCTGCACCTGCTTTGTAGTCACACCCCCTTCTCTGTGGTGTTTTTTCGTTGTACTTCACACCTCGGTTGGTCTGAACACGCTCGTTCCATGACACTGTGTTGGGAGCCATTATACTGTATGTAAGTCCATTATACTGCATAGAGGGCTGTTTGAGAGTCACAGTTGGGGATTATACTGGGTTGGGGTCAACATACTTTGCCGGATAGATGAGGAGGAGTGCAGTAGGGTTATTATACTGGGCGTGTGGAGGAATTCAGAATTCACTGCGGGGGGATTATAGAGTGGTTTTGGGGCACATTTGTTGGAATCATACTTTATGGGGGCAATAAAAGGAATAGGAGGAAAATTACTTTGTAAGGGCTGTAAAGTTGTGAGCTATGCTCTTCTGTGACCAGATGAATATATATATATTTTTTCGGGGGGGGGGGGGGGGGGGTGCAATTAGAATGTCTGCTATGGGGCCCCATGATTTCTTTGTAACGCCCTGTAGATGAGACACTTTTTATTAGATGCCGGATTAGCAGCCATGTCTGGTTCTAGTTCTGGAGTATTGAGCGATTGTCACTGTGTAGGGTGAAGTGCAGACAAATAAAACACATATCAATATATTATCTGTCATTTTTTCTTATTTTATTGGAATGGCAATAAGCGACATTGTAATGGAAATATTACCGGCCCTTTAATAAATTACAAAAAGGTCACAGTGACTCTCAAGTCGGGCCACGATGGACACCACAGAACTTGGTGCGGACTTTGAGGACCTGATGAAAGCCACCGGACTCAAAGATCCAGAGGAAGGCAAAGAAACCCCCTGAAGAGTTCTACCCCAGGGAAGGGGGGGAAATTCCTTCCTGACTCCATTTCTGGTGATCGGATATTTCCCTGGATCTCGTCTGTCCTGCTGCATATTGCTGTATAACTGTACATCGGTGGGTGGACATAGGCAGGAGAATCCCCTGTGCCAGAACATGATAGGGGCCCTGTGCAGTCCAATATCTCCTTATAATGCAAAATTCCACCTGCTTTGAAGGTGGTAATGCACAGGCTCCTCACCCAGTGGCGTACTGCCAATGGTGGCAGGCAATGTCACCGCTATGGGGCCCATGAGTCAGGGTGGCCTGGTGCCCAGCCCCCACCTCCCTGCATGTCCCCCGCAGAGGATCACACTTTCAATTGTATGGGTCCTAGCTGCCCAACCAGCTCAGCCCTGCTGGGTCCTAGCTGCCCAACCAGTTTAGCCCTGCTGGGTCCTAGTGGCCCAACCAGTTTGCCCTTGCTGGGTCCTAGCTGCCGAACCAGTTTGGCCCTGCCGGGTCCTAGCTGCCCAACCAGTTTGACAGGTCTCAGCTGCCCAACCAGTTTGGCCCTGCTGGGTCCTAGCTGCCTAATAGTGGAACATATTGGATGATTTTCGGTCATATGACTGGCACTGAGTATACCCCACAGAGCTGTATCTCCCCCTCTGGAGCTGTATGCCCTTCCATTGCTGCATGCCCCCCCTCCTCAGTAATGTGTATGACTCCCAGTATTGTGTATGTCCCCAGCCTCTCCTGTGATGTATCTACAGCAGTGTCAGTGTGTGGCCATGTCTGTTAGTGACGGCCACCAATTAGTGCAGCCTGCACAGCCACATATGTGACGCCCTTGTCTATCACAGGGTATTGTGCAATCTGCCCTTCTGCACAGTATCCACATCCTCCTTGGTTACGGGTCCCTGACCTTTGGTGTTGCTAAGAACAAGCTAATCAAAATCCTAGAAACATTCTGCATCGCACCCACCAGACACACCAATGGATAGTCTGAAGGGAATAGGGCCGCCCACTTGGGGGATTGGTTAGGGAGGGTCAGGAGTGTCAGGATCAGACGGTTGAGAGAGGTGTAGCGTTGGAGGAGGGTGGGAGCAGGGCTTCTTCAGAATACTAGGTGGCATACGTTGGTCTGGGCCTGGTAGGAGCTGGAACCCCGGTCGCAGGAGATTGTGACAAGGAGCACGGAACTGCCAAGGAGGGCAGCCGGTGGCCTTGTGCCATCTCCGGGCAGGGGCCAGGACACGACGGGGTACGTGGACCCTTGGCCGGGAAGTAGCTTCAAGCGTCCTGGAAATTCACCCGACGAGGACGGAGCCTTCAAGATTCGTTCTCCATCCGCTCCAAAATCGGGGTACTAGCGCAACGAGGTGGATAGGACTTTCCCAATACACAGTCCAGAAAATCCCAAGCGTAAACCCTGAGAGCAAGCTCACTCAATTAGCCATACGGGTGAGCGGGACCCAACTAGTTCTACACTACAGGGGCCAATTAGTAAAAAAGGTGCCAGGGCACACGCTAACAAGCAACACCAATGGGCACGGGATCCAGGTGTGCTCCCTCCCTGCTGCAGCGGTGCTCAGAACTTTGGTTTACAAGTTGTCGGTGTCAGCGTCATTGGACTGAGTGAGTACGCAGTGACCCATACCTCCCCAACGGTATTCCTTTGTCAGCATCACCGAGCCCCGGGGCATTCCCCCTACCCATGGAGGGGTTAAACATCTGGCTGCCATCCCATCGCCACCGGGTGCTCCAAACGGCAGCGGTGGTACTCCACCTTACCACACACCGTGGGTGGAGTCATGAACTTTAACCACCCAACCCCCTGTAAATACCCCCTTTTATTTCGAGTGGCTGCACGACCCCTCCCAGGTCTGGAGACCCCTCGAGCCACCGCGGATCCAGATCCGAGCAGTTCTGAGTGCTGACACGGGGGCGGTACCCATGCCTTGGAGGAGTTGGACGGGAGACAAGCGGCTGAGATGAGTGAAGCTGCTGCCGGATTCCCCATATTAATAATATCACTAATGTGAACGCAAAGATCCAAACAACAGCACACATCAATTTATACGGGACGTGTAAGCTGTAGAGTTAAACCATTCGTGCACAAATTCCTGTGCTGGTGCCAACTATTTTTTTAATTCTACCTTTTACAGTGGGATATCGACTGTGCAATACAGTAGGTACACTACACAAGTTAAAAACAGTAGTAGTAGTGATTACTTGGCTTTGAAAACACTGATGTAATACTTTTTTTTAGATTAATTATTTCCCTTGTCTTCCTTCTATAAAGCAATTGTGTTGTTGGTTTGTAGAACAGTTTTAGTATCTATGCAGTGTACTTCTGCCATTGTGATATAAGTGGGCAGATATACTGGTATATGGTATTGTTACACCTTCTCATGTTCTTAGATTTTTTTTCCAAGGCAAACTGATACTATTATTAGAACAGGTGGAACGTCAGTTCACATATTTCTGAATAGGAGCCTTATTATTGTTATGCACTATACCTATTATTTAAGCAAACTGCTACTGCTACAAACAGGTCTGGTATTGTAACAGGAAGGTTTAGGTTCATGGCATGGAATAAGGACTGTGAATAGTTGGTATTTTAATCACATATTTAGATAAATAGCACTTACCGTAAAGGGAACCTGCCTTGTCAAAAAACACTATTAACCTGCAGATATGGTCTAATCTGCAGGTTAATAGTGTTGAAAAGCTGCCGCACAAAAAAATGGGGTGTGGCCAGCCCCCTGATAATGAGTTTCTGTTCAGCCCGAGAGCAGGGGGCATGGTGGGGTCAAGGCCACATACCTTCTTTTCGGACTGCAGTGAAGTACATAACAGAGAGCTGGCTTATACCAACAACATAGCTAGGGTCACATTCCCTGATGTGTGATGCAACTTCCCAGAGGGGAGGGGGAGCAGCAAAGAGCGGCTGCAGCGGCACACTGAATTACAGGTTCAGGTACATGAACAGCAGTTTGCAGTTTCAATACAATCAGTTTATCAACAGATTATAATACAGGACAACTGCCTTGTGCTTCTTGGTCCAACCACGCTCCCAGCGCTGATTAGCAGCTTTTTGTCGCTATACACAGAAAGCTGTGGCGTGAGCGCGTTTATACAGAGCTTAGCATCTGAGCTCTGCTTACTCTGCAGCCGATAAAATTGTCAAAAATGCAGCACCATCTAAATTATGTGATACTGCGCTAGCAGGGGCTGGCTGGCACAATTTAGCCTGGGGGGGCAATCACAAAGCAGTAGCCCTCGAGTTGCGGCAACCCAACTTTGGCCTGTTCATCTCTGGCCACTGCATTAAAGCAGCAAAGGTAACAGGCTTTATGAACAGGCTGGTGCACATATATGGGAACAGAACTGCGCTTACTGCGTACATAAATACTAGAATAGAACCAAGATGACTAGATAGATATGGGAACTGCAAGGAGCTTACTACAAAGATAAGGGTGCAGAACTGAGCTTACTACAGAGATATGGGAGCTGAGCTTACTACAGAGATACAGGAGAAGAATTAAGCTTACTTCAGAGATATGGGAACTACAAGGAGCTTAGTACAGAGATTATGGTGCAGAACTGAGCTTACTACAGAGATATGAGATCAGAACTGAGCTTAAGGTCCAGTCACACTAAGCAACTTACCAGCGATCCCAACAACGATAGGGATCGCTGGTAAGTTGCTAGGAGGTTGCTGGTGAGCTGTCACACTGCGACGCTCCAGCGATCCCACCAGCAACCTGACCTGGCAGGGATCGCTGGAGCGTGGCTACACGAGTTGCTGGTGAGCTCACCAGCAACCAGTGACCAGCCCCCAGTCTCCTAGTTACAGCACACATCAGGTTAATTAACCCGATGTGTGCTGCAGCTAAATGTGCACAGAGCAGGGAGCAGCGCACACTGAGCGCTGGCTCCTTGCTCTCCTAGTTACAGCACACATCGGGTTAATTGCCTGATGTGTGCTGCAGCTAAATGTCCACAGAGCAGGGAGCAGCGCACACTGCTTAGTGCTGGCTCCTTGCTCTCCTAGTTACAGCACACATCGGGTTAATTACCTGATGTGTGCTGCAGCTACATGTGCACAGAGCAGGAGCCGGCAGCACAGGCAGTGAGAGCGGAGGAGGCTGGTATCAAAGGTAAATATCGGGTAACCAAGGACAGGGCTTCTTGGTTACCCGATGTTTACATTAGTTACCAGCCTCCGCAGAAGCTGGCTCCCTGCTCACTGCACATTAGTTGTTGCTGTCTCGCTGTCACACACAGCGATCTGTGCTTCACAGCAGGACAGCAACAACTAAAAAATGGCCCAGGACATTCAGCAACAACCAACGACCTCACAGCAGGGGCCAGGTTGTTGCTGGATGTCACACACAGCAACATCGCTAGCAACGTCACAAAAGTTGTTCGTTACCAGCGATGTTGCTAGCGATGTTGCTTAGTGTGACGGGGCCTTTACTAGAGAGGTAAGGGAGCAGAACTGAGCTTACTAGCTTACTACAGAGATATTGTAGCAGAACCCAGCTTACTACAGAGATAAAGGTGCAGAGCCGAGCTTACTACTGAGATAAGGGTGCAGAACTGAGCTTATTACAGAGATAAGGGTGTGCCGCCCCCGCGTCAGAAGTTGGGCTGTTCGGATCCAGATCGGCGGTGGCTCGAAGGGTCTCCGGACCCGGGGGTTGTGCGGCCACTCAAATAAAGGGGGACTATGTACAGGGGACGGTGTGGAAAGTTTGTGACGCCACCCGTGGTGTGTGGTAAGGGTAAAGTACCACCGCTGTGGCTGGGAGTACCTGGTGGAGATGGTTTTGGCAGCCATGTGTTTAACCCCTACACGGTTAGGGTGATAGTGATAGTGTCGGGGAGGTGCAGTCGGGCCGGTAAGAGTTAATTGCATACTCACTCAGTCCAATAACACTGACCCTGACAACCGTGGTAAACCAAAGTTCTTGATGCCACTGCAGCAGGGAGCATGCCTGGATCCCGTGCCCGTTGGTGTTGCTTGTTAGCCTGTGACCTTGACCTTGCCACTTCTTTTCTGTAGTTGGTCCTTTTCAGCTTAAAACTAAACAGGTCCCGCTCACCCGTATGGCTAATGGAGTGAGCTTGCTCTCGGGGTTCACGCTTGGGATTTTCTGGACTATATATTGGGAAAGTCATATCCCCCTCATTGCGCTAGTACCCCGATTTTGGAGCAGGTGGAGAACGGATCTTGAAGGCTCCGTCCTCGTCGGGTGAATTACCAGGACGCCTGAAGCTACATCCTGGCTTGTGGTTCACGTACCCAGTCATGCCCTGGCCCCTGCGGGGTGATGGCACAAGGCCGGCAGCTGTCCTCCTCGACAGTCCGTGCCCCTTGTCACGTTCCCCTGCAACCGGAGTCCAGCTCCTACCAGGCCCAGACCAACGTCTGCCATCTAGTAAACGAGGATCCCAGCTCCTAACCTCTCCACTTGAGAGTCACCACTCAACCAACTTTTGACCTCTCCTCTTGAGTCACTCCCCAACTAATTGTCTCCTAACAGTCCTGACCTCCCCTTAATCAACTCCCCAAGTGGCCAGCCTTATTTCCTTCAGGCTGTCCACTGGTGTGTCTGGTGGGTGTGGTGCAGTGTTCCTAGGGTTTTGATTAGCTTGTTCTTATCAACACCAAAGGTCAGGGACCCATAACCAAGGAGGAAGTGGATATCATGCAGAAGGGCAGATTTCACAATACCCTGTGATGACCTGATAGGCCATGGCGTCATAAGGGTACAGGACAAAGCTTACTACAGAGAGAAGGGTGCAGAACCGAGATTACTACAGAGATAAGGGTGTAGAACGAGCTTACTACAGAGATAAGGGTGCAGAACCGAGCTTACTACAGAGATAAGGGTGTAGAACCCAGCTTACTACAGAGATAAGGGTGCAAAACAAAGTTTACTACAGAGATATGGGTGCAGAACCGAGCTTACTACAAAGATAAGGGTGCAGAACCGAGCTTACCACAGAGATAAGGGAGCAGAACTGAGCTTACTACAGAAATAAGTGAGCAGAACTGAGCTTACTACAGAGATATAGATGCAGAAGAGAGCTTACAGGGTCCAGAACCGAGCTTACTACAGAGATAAGGGAGCAGAACCGAGCTTAGTACAGAGATAAGGGAGCAGAACGAAGCTTACTACTGAGATATGGGAGCAAAACTGAGCTTACTACAGAGATACGGTAGCAGAACCTAGCTTACTACAGAGATATGGGAGCAGAATCAAGATTACAGCAGAAATAAGGGAGCACAACCGAGCTTACTACAGAGATATGGGAGCAGAACCAAGCTTACTGCAGAGATAAGGGAACAGAACCAAGCTTACTACAGAGATATGGGAGCAGAACCGAGCTTACTACAGAGATATGGGAGCAGAACCGAGCTTACTACAGAGATAAGGGAGCAGAAATGAGCTTACTACAGAGATAAGGGTGCAGAAGAGAGCTTACTACAGAGATACCATTCTATAGTATTGTGGTCTATTTTCCATTATGTTTAATACAGAGATAAGTGAGCAGGACTGAGCTTACTACAGAGATATAGGTGCAGAAGAGATCTTACTGGGTGCAGAACCGCACTTACTACAGAGATAAGTGAGCAGAACCAAGCTTAGTACAGAGATAAGGGAGCAGAACGAAGCTTACTACAGCATACACATAGTACCAGAACTAAGCTTATTGCTTAAATATGGTACTATAACTGAGCTTACTATATAGATTTGGGAGCAAAACCATGCTTACTACATAGATACAGTACCATAACCCAGCTAACTACATATACAACAAATACAAAGCTTCTCCTATATTTTCAATGTTAAACACGAACAACAAACTGATGGCACATGGACTATACACTGAAGCCATCCGTGTGCTGTACGTATTTTTCACGGCCCCATAAACTTGTATTGGCCATTGTCATCTGTGCTCTTGCCCCCTGCGTGGCGCACAGATTTGTTTGATGCTCCTCTTTGGTGGGGAGGCAGCACACACTGCATGACGCAGGGCTGCCACCAGGAATTTCAGGGCCCCATACTGGCAAAATTTTAAGGCACCTTGAGACTCCGCCTAGGTTCCACCCCAGCTCCGCCTTCACCCCTCAAACCTTCCACAGTACCACCGCCATTCTTGGAAAAACTCCTATTCTGCAAACCGTCCTCACAAATCAAACATTAACCACTGTTTGGCTCAGTTATGCAGCGCAGTAGTCATTTTGACAGCCTGAAAAAAGCTGCATGCACCGTTTTATGGCTTATCAAAATGACGAGCCCCAGGCAAAATAGTCAGCCATATGCGTGTTTATATATGTATATATATATATATATATATATATATATATATATATATATATATATATATATATATATATATATATGTAATAAATTGAGGATGCTGGCTGTGTGTATATATAATATAGATAAAGTGAAAGTTGCACACCAAATTTTGAGAAATATGAACAAGCATAACTGCTTTATAATACATAAGGAATGAAAAATACAATTAGCCATATGAAAAATTTCGAAACTCGAAAAAAGTTTAGAAACTCTACTGTGCCTAATAATTTGAAACAGTGAATTTTGAGGGTTTTTTTAATTTTGAAGATTATACTGTTATCATTGGGAGGTTTCTTCAATAAAATTCAATGTATACGCTAATGGGTGATGATTTTTATTTGACTGACTGTCATTTGCACTGACCATTTAGGAAAATCAGAGAAAAATATAATTTGCATAATAATTTGGAACATGGTATATATACATATAGTATATACGGTTAAAAACTTCTTGAATGCGGTTTTGAGCAGATTGAGGGTGCAGTTTTTAGATTGGTGTCCCTTTTGGGTATTTTCGGTCACATAGGCCTCTGAACGTAACTTCAAATGTGATGTGGTCCCTAAAAATATGTTTTTTTTAAATTTTGTTGGAAAAATGTGAAATAGCTGATAATTTTTCAACCTTTTAAACTTCCTAACAAAAAAATATGTTTAAAAAATAATGCTGATATAAAGTAGACATGTGGTAAATGTTATTTATTAACTATTTTGTGTGACAATACTCTCCGGTTTTAAGGACATAACATTTCAAAGTTTGAAAATTGTGAAATTTTCACCAAGTTCCAATATTTTCACAGATAAACACAAAAAATATCATCTTGAATTTACCACTAATATGAAGTACAATATGTTGCGAAAAAACAGTCTCAGAATCACCGAATTCATTGAAGCATTCCAGTCATAAACTCATAAAATGACACAGGTCAGAGTTGAAAAAAAAAATGGCCTCGTCAGGAATAGAGTTGAGCGCGGTTCGCGGTTCTCCAGTTCGCGGCTCCAGTGATTTTGGGGGCTGTTCTAGATCGAACTAGATCTCGAGCTTTTTGCTAAAGCTCGATAGTTCTAGATACGTTTTGAGAACGGTTCTAGCAGCAAAAAGACCAGCTAATTACTAGCTGGCTTTCCGCTGTAATAGTGTAAGTCACTCTGTGACTCACACTATTATGAAATTTCAGTGTATAGTGTGCGGGAACAGCGCATTCAGATCACTGCTGTATGGATAATGGCGATCGCCATTTATTTATTTTTTTCCCTTGTCTTCCTTCCCTAAGCGCGCGCGTGTAGTGGGGCGGGCCAGCATGTCAGCCAATCCCAGACACACACACAGCTAAGTGTACTTTTAGCCACAGAAGCAACGGCATGTGTGATAGGATGTCCATGTCACATGTCCCTGCATTATAAAAACGAGTACATGCCCGTCCGGACGCCATTATCTCTTCTGCGTCCTTGGTGTCAGTCACCGCTGACGCAGCGCCTATCTCCGATACTGCTGTGTACGCTCTATACACAACGATGTACAGAATAGGGATAGCACTTTCTATCAGTCCTTTTAAGGGCTAAAAAAGGAGATAGGACCTAGCATCACCTAGGGTAGGTGCTCAGGAGTAATAAAGTCAATGCTGAGAAAGGGAGAACTCCGGCACACTTATAACTTTCCCAAAGAAGAAGGTTCACACTGATTCATGTAATTCTTAATCTGCTTTTCTTTATTTTCTTTTCTTTATTAAAGGTGAAAAAATGGTGCTTTACAAATATAGAAAGTCCGCCAGGACGTTTCGGCCTTAGGCCTTCATCAGGTCGGACGATCTGACCATATCAAGCAGAGATCCGAAATGAGAAGAAATGCAAGCAGCCGTTTATTGTCTGTATATTTACGTATACAAACACACGCACCCTTTTATACAAGATCCAGCATATGATTAGATCCTGTGAAGAAACAGAGGCATTGAAGTAGTGTCAAAGAAGGACTATGTGGACTAGGCGGACTAATATAGTAAGCCTAGATAGGTGCAGGTTGGCTTATTCTTATCAGACTGAATCCATATAGTACCGATAGGAAAAATCAACACATTAAATAGCACTGTGGTTATTGGTACTGGAATAGGTCAGTGGAATAACGTCAAATCCACATGTTTTCCTTATAAATAGGGAGCATGTGTATGCTGGTAGCGGTAATAAATCGGTAACAGCAGGAGGCTAGAACAGGTCCTGCTAAAGGTTTAATGTGTCTGGCAATTTGAGGAAATTCCAGTGGAATTGGCCATAGGAGGGCTTCTAGTCCACATAGGCACTAGGGAAAGCGCAAGCTTATGCTGGTGACACCAATATGTCAATTGGAACAGGAGGCTGGATGAAGACCTGCAACAGGCTAATGTGTCCGGGAATAGGAGAGACTCCAGTGTGGGCTGACCTCCATGTGCGGTGGTGGCTGTGCGCGCTGCGCGTCCTCCCACCACCGCACATGGAGGTCAGCCCACACTGGAGTCTCTCCTATTCCCGGACACATTAGCCTGTTGCAGGTCTTCATCTCTGCTTGATATGGTCAGATCGTCCGACCTGATGAAGGCCTAAGGCCGAAACGTCCTGGCGGACTTTCTATATTTGTAAAGCACCATTTTTTCACCTTTAATAAAGAAAAGCAGATTAAGAATTACATGAATCAGTGTGAACCTTCTTCTTTGGGAAAGTTATAAGTGTGCCGGAGTTCTCCCTTTTAAGGGCTAATACTGGCAGGGTCAGAGCCATAGGTGACAGGTCCGTGAAAACAGAGTTTAACAGCTACACAAGATGACAGCGTCTGTGTAGCTAAGGTCAGGGATTTCCTCGCTGCATTTCCCCATTAGGAGGGATAGAAAGGCAGGCTTCCTTTCCTCTACCCAGAGACCCACAACCCTGCCACTGTACCCTCCTGCCCTTTGCACACTCAAACTCATTGTTACTAAGCCATTATACTAGCAAACACTGAGTGAACTTAGTGGCATCATAAAAGTGGCTGTTGGACTTCTGTATTATCCCACTAGTGCAAAGATATTTGCAGCACGTCTGCCTGCATTGCACACTCAAACTCATTGTTACTAAGCCATTATACTAGCAAACACTGAGTGAACTTAGTGGCATCCTAAACGTGGCTGTTGGACTTCTGTATTGTCCCACTAGTGCAAAGATATTTACAGCACGTCTACCTGCATTGCACACTCAAACTCATTGTTACTAAGCCATTATACTAGCAAACACTGCTGCCAGTTTAAGGGCCGTAGTTGCATTGTCAGGGATAATTATTGTTGTTTATTCTGCTGCTAATAAAGCTACGGCACGTAGTCACGGCAAGAAGAGGCTTGGTCTGAGGGTGAGGGGAGTGCAAACACAACAATTGATGAGGAAGTTCTAGATCCCACCTACTGTCAACCCACAATCAGGCCCTCGAGGAGGTCAACAGAGACGGTGGAGGAGGATGCAACTGACGACGAAGTTACCTTGCGCCTTGCTGGACAGAGTAGGAGTACTGGTAGCACGTCTACAACTGCATCCTTAGCCACCACTGTGCCTCTGAGCACTAGTCGGGGTGGATCAGCAGGTCGCATGCCCTCTAAGCCTTGCCTAGCCTGGTCTTTTTTTGACATAGCAAAAGATCGCCCAAATTATGTGATCTGTAAAATTTGTCATGATTCTGTTAGTAGAGGGCAAAACCTCAGCAGTTTGACAACTTCTTCCATGAATCGTCACATGAATAAATATCCTATGTCCCGGTGGGAAGCTCACCGTGCTGCAATGCGGCCTAGCGGAGCGAACCATCTACCGCCTGCCCCTTCTAGTGCATCCGCGCGCTCTTCATCTTCTAGGACTGTGGGGACAGCTGTCACACCTGGTTTTCCACGCACAACTTCCACCACTGTAACCGCAACAGGCAGTTTGCTTGGTAGGTCGTCAGTTGGTTTGGAAAGGGAAACAAGTACGTGTGTACAGCTCTCTCAGACATCGATAGCACCAACGTTGGATGAAGGCGACATCATGTCTACGCCTGCACTTTCCTCACAAAGCTGCATTTTTCCAGGGACACGCTACTCAACACCGTCTACACACAGCAGCCAGATCTCTGTCCCTCAGATGTGGACAAATAAAAGGCCATTTCCTGCGACCCATGACAAAGCTAAGAGGTTGACTTTATCCCTCTGTAAGCTCTTGGCTACCGAAATGCTGCCTTTCCGCCTGGTGGACACACAGGATTTTAGAAACCTTATGTCTGTCGCTGTGCCCCAGTACCAGATGCCCAGTCGCCACTACTTCTCTAAGAAAGGTGTGCCCGCGCTACACCAGCATGTCGCACACAACATCACCGCTTCCTTGAGAAACTCTGTGTGTGAACGGGTGCATTTCACCACCGATACTTGGACCAGTAAGCATGGACAGGGACGTTACATGTCGCTGACTGGGCACTGGGTAACTATGGTGATAGATGGTGAAGGGTCTGCTGCACAAGTCTTGCCGTCCCCACGACTTGTGTGTCAATCCTCTGTCTGTCCAAGTTCCGCCACTGCTTCTGCCTCCTCCACCTCATTTGGGTCCTCCACCTCCGCCCCAAGCCTGCCTGGTCAGGCCACCAGCGTTCGCACTGCGCAGAAGGAATCACGCGCCCCTCATTACTATGCTGGCAGCAGAGCGCAACGGCATCAGGCGGTCTTTAGCTTGACATGTCTTGGGAATAGGAGTCACACAGCTGAGGAGTTGTGGTCAGCTCTGCGGTCCGAGTTTAATAAATGGTTGTCTCCACTCAACCTGCAGCCTGGTAAGGCCGTGTGCGACAATGCTGCAAACCTGGGTGCGGCCCTTCGCCTGGGCAAGGTGACACACGTGCCTTGTATGGCTCACGTGTTGAACCTTGTTGTCCAGCAATTTTTAACACACTATCCCGGCCTAGATGGCCTTCTGACCAGGGCACGAAAACTGTCTGCTCACTTCCGCCGTTCAACCGCCGCAGCTGAGTGACTTGCTTTGCTCCAGAAGTCTGTCGGCCTGCCGGTTCATTGCCTGAAATGCGATGTGGCGACACGCTGGAATTCGACTCTCCACATGTTACAGCGACTGTGGCAGCACCGCCGAGCCCTGGTGCAATACATCATGACGTATAGCCTGGGCCAACGAGATGCAGAGGTGGGGCAGATCACCCTGATGGAGTGGTCTCAGATCAAGGACCTATGCACCCTTCTGCACAGTTTCGACATGGCGACGAATATGTTTAGCGCTGACAATGCCATTATCAGCATGACAATTCCAGTCATTTACATGCTGGAGCACACGCTAAACACTATTCGGAGTCAGGGGGTGAGACAACAGGAAGGGGAGGAACTACAGGAGGATTCATATGCGCAAGACACAACAACATCACCAAGGTCCAGACGTTCATCATCACCAACGCGGCAGGCATGGGACCATGGGGGACAGGGATCAACAAGGGCGCATGGTAGCAGGCGAAATGTTGAGGAAGGTGCAAGAGAACATGAAGAAATGGAGGACGAACTGTCCATGGACATGGAAGACTCAGCGGATGAGGGAGACCTTGGTCACATTTCTGTTGAAAGAGGTTGGGGGGAGATGTCAGAGGAAGAAAGAACGGTTAGCACCTCTATGCCACAAACACAGCGTGGACTTGGTCCGCATGGCTGCGCAAGACACATGAGCGCCTTCTTGCTGCGCTACCTCCAACATGACTCTCGTATTGTCAATATTGGAAGTGATGATGACTACTGGCTTGCCACACTATTAGATCCCCGGTACAAGTCCAAATTTTGTGACATAATTCCAGCCATAGAAAGGGACGCACGTATGCAGGAGTATCAGCAGAAGCTGTTACTCGATCTTAGCTCGGCTTTTCCACCAAACAACCGTGCAGGTGCAGGGAGTGAATCTCCCAGTTGTAACTTGACAAACATGGGACGGTCTCGTCATCTTCAACAGTCTACCCGTACCAGTAGCACCGTATCTGGTGCTGGTAACAGCAATTTTATGGAATCTTTTCATAATTTTTTTAGACCGTCCTTTGCAAGGCCACCAGAGACAACAAGTCTGACACATAGTCAACGGCTGGAGAGGATGATACAGGAGTATCTCCAAATGAACATTGATGCCATGACTTTGCAAATGGAGCCTTGCTCATTTTGAGCTTCAAATCTTGAAAAATGGCCAGAGCTCTCAACTTACGCCTTGGAGATTTTGTCGTCTCCAGCTGCTAGCGTTGTCTCTGAACGTGTCTTCAGTGCTGCTGGGTGTGTGCTGACAGATAAGCGCACGCGTCTGTCCAGTGACAATGTGGACAGACTAACGTTCATCAAAATGAACAAGTCATGGATCCACAAGGAATTTACTACCCCTGTGTCATCCTGGGGAGAGTAAATGCTTGTGGATTTGGAATGTGCTTGATGCAAATCAAAACATCCTGTTTGCAACTAGGGCACAAGTGATGCCACTGATTGGGTGTCTGTGGGGCCCAATTTTTGGAAAAAAGGGAGACTCCGCTTGGAGTAACCCTTGCTTACAGTGTTTTTAAAAAGGAGCCAAGATGAACAGAGCTGGGATCAGGAAAGACTTTGCTACCTACCCCGGTGTCATCCTGGGGACGGTTAAGAATGGCGTATTTTTGAATGTGCTTGATGCAAATCTAGCTGTGAAGTGTTCAACTGCGGCACAACTGCTGCCACTGAAGGGGTGGGTGTGTGTGGGGCCCAATTTTTGGAAAAAAGGGAGACTCCGCTTGGAGTAACCCTTGCTTGCCGTGTTTTTTAAAAGGAGCCAAGATGAACAAGTCATGGTTCAGCAAAGACTTTGCTGCCTACCCCGGTGTCATCCTGGGGACAGTTAAGAATGGCGTATTTTTGAATGTGCTTGATGCAAATCTAGCTGTGAAGTGTACAACTGGGGCACAACTGCTGCCACTGAAGGGATGGGTGTATGTGGGGCCCAATTTTTGGAAAAAAGGGAGACTCCACTTGGAGTAACCCTTGCTTACAGTGTTTTTAAAAAGGAGCCAAGATGAACAGAGCTGGGATCAGGAAAGACTTAGCTACCTACCCCGGTGTCATCCTGGGGACGGTTAAGGATGGCGTATTTTTGAATGTGCTTGATGCAAATCTAGCTGTGAAGTGTACAACTGGGGCACAAGTGTTGCCACTGAAGGGGTGGGTGTGTGTGTGGCCCAATTTTTGGAAAAAAGGGAGATTCCGCTTGGAGTCACCTTGCGGTGTTTTACATGATTTTAAAAGGGCGTGCCATGCCTATATCTGTGTCTCCTCCTCTTTTTCCTTGTCCAGCTCTTTTGTTTTCGCATGAGTATATGTCCTTGTCACTTTCCCATGTGTTTGTGTTGTGAGTTGTTTGTCACCTTTTGGACACCTTTGAGGGTGTTTTCTAGGTGTTTTTATGTGTTTGTGAATGCCTGCCATTGTTTCCTATGCGGTTCGAGTTCGGTTCGTCGAACGTTCGACGAACTGAACTCGAACGAGACCTCCGTTCGACGAACCGAACTCGAGCCGAACCACGACCGGTTCGCTCATCTCTAGTCAGGAAGATAAAAACAAGCTCGGGAGTGAGGGTCACGAATCACGATCCCCAGGGGTCCTCACGGGTTTGTTTTTTTGTAATCAATAAGTTATCCCCTATTCTATTAATATGGTATAGCTTATATTGGTACAAACCCTTTAAAGAAGACCTGTCACCAGTTGAAAAGTGTCGAGTTTTAGCTTTAATTTGTTCCCGTTGCTCCTCAGACTATTCCACTTTTTTCTTTTTAAAAATCCTTTTCATATATATCTGTACTACAAGGCTTCCAGGATTCAGTGGGTCCCGTCTTTAGGCCTGGTGGTAGTTACTCTTTTAAGTTAGGCCCATTTCACACATCCGGCATTTCGCCGGTTGCCGGATCCGGCACGCATGCAGTACAGTACATTCATTTACAGTGGAAGCGCAACGCCATGCGGACAAATGCGGTCGTGCATGAAGCACACAACCGCATGGTGTCGTGCTTCCACTATAAATGAATGTACTGTACTACATGCGTGCCGGATTCGGCATCTGGTGAAATGCCAGATGTGTGAAACGGGCTTTAGAGGTTTCAATTCTTACTGACCTATTTTAACAGCATCTTAAGTATTTGACAAAACTTTCATATAGTGGTAACTGGCAGTGTATAGTGAGACACTATCGAAAAAGGAAGGTATCAGCTGGTGCATTCTTTAACAGAGCGATCCTGTTTTTGCATGCAAAAAAAAGGAATTTGATTTATTCTGCATACCCAGAATAGAGATTTCAATAAACAATACCTGCATGCAGTGCAGTAAACCTCATTGTTTTTTGCTGTTACATACATAAGACAGAATATATAGGAAAGAAATTCTACCTGGGGTCTGCAGATAGGCTGCCAGGACATTGCTTGCAGTTTCAATGCTTTTTATCTCATTTTATGTTCATGCAAAGACAGCAATTTATACTAAATAACGTAACAAATTAAAATTCCCTAGTCAACTTATGAAATTGCATTATGCTTTATGAATAACAGAAAATTGTTTTAATGGATTGTGTAATATGTAACTTTCAAAACGGATAGAACAGATCATGATATTGTTCCAGTTTCTTACTAAAGACCCTTGAGCGCACAAGAGAAAATTACTCTGAGGGTCCATCCTCCTTCAGTAAAAAAATATACACATTATTAGCAGATTAGGTTATTTAATATTTTTTAAAGCTGGCCTCTCACTTTGTGGCTAACAGCTACGTCAACATGCAACCACCAACAATGCGAGTTGAGAATGTGTGTGCCCTTTCGCCCCTGCAGGTAGGCGTAGCACAGCATGTGAATGCACCCTCAATCAGCCTTTAGACACTCGTAGAAGGTTAAAGTTATTGACTCCACATTTCACTCCAAAAGGAGCTCTTTTAGGCTACATTTTTGGGATCATTTGTGTTATTTTTTTTATTGTCCTCTTTTTTCTTTTATTATTATTATTCGCATCCTCAAGTATTCTGGTGGGCCAGATCTGTCTTTCACTACTACATGAATATAATTAGATTATAGCAATTTTGAGATAGGTGACTAGACCGGAACTAATGTCAACATATCAAATTTTGGCCATAAAAAAAGGAAAACATTAATATCAAATTGCAATATACAACACAAGCATGTCTCATTAACATGATAAAATGGGGCAAAAATAATAAACATAACATGAAACAAAAAACATTAAAAACCCCCCACAATTATAAATAAAAATTAAGAGGTGACCTTGATGACGTTTGTATTTTTTGTTAGTAATTCTCATGTTGTACTTTACAGCTGACTATAGCAGAGGGGAGGTATTACAGCGCACAGTGGTCACTATATCATACTAGACTTGGACGGTCCCTTGTTAAACACAACAGAAATATGGTTTGTAGTGAGTCATACAAAGCACTTGTGGTAAGAGTGGTCCGGTGTTAAATTACTAGATATAGTGAAAACGAGGGACAACTAATGGTAATTCTTGTAACTGATGCATTAGGATTACCTTAAAATTTTCTTAGCAAAATAAATTATTTGCTAGATTAAAATGCAAATCGAAAACCGTGAAACTGAGGAAGCCAAGCGTGTATTAAAAAAAACCCCAAAATCTTTTAGTGTAGTGTATCCACCTCATCCTGGGAGATCTACAATCTACTCATGGCCTCCTGATGAACCTGAAGCACAAGAGAAACGCGTTGGGACCGTCCTTTCTGAACAAATGCATCAATATGCATAGTTTTTTCTTTTTCCCTTTTTTTCACTGGTTTGAATTGTGATTGTATTGCTCATCTTTCGGATGTTCCATTCAATTATTTGGCTAGGCACTGTGGTGTGCACCAGTTAACGCTAGCCATTTTTTATGGAGTTTTTGCATTTTTTGTGATTCTATTTGGCTATTTCCAGTGACTATACTCATTGTGGTGTTTGCTTTGGCTATTTTGGTTCTTTAACCCCTCACAGTCAAATGTTCATTTTGTGGATAACCTTTGGTATGGGCAGGTTCTAGTTTAGGGACTCCTTAGGGAATCCCAGGGAGAGTCATTGGTGACTGTGGGCGCCATTTGCCCTTTTTAGGGTGCCGATTTCCATAGTAAGGTAGGGCCAACCCTTAGGGACATTCATAGGGCTCTGTAGTATTTGTATATTGTATATGTTTACTCTCACTCTCTTATATTGTCAAGTTTCCTGTCTGTTACCTTTTTTAATGGAGTTTTTCAATGATATCTTCACCAATTGTGTATAGAAAGCATATTTAATAAATATGTAAGTTTTAGGATTTTTTTTCTGTAACCAACTTTTTGGATTCCTCCCATATTGTTAATTGTTAGCGGACACAACACAAAAAAATAAAACAAAACCCACCCAATTATGAAAATTAAGAGGTGAACTTGATGACATTTGTATTTTTTGTTAGTAATACTCATGTTGTACTCTACAGCTGACTATAGCAGAGGGGATGTAATACAGCACACAGTGGTCACTATATCATACTAGACTTGGATGGTTACTTGTTAAACACAACACAAATATGGTTTGTAGTGAGTCATACAAAGCATATGTGGTAAGAACGGTCCGGTGTTAAATTACAAGAAACAGTGAAAACGAGGGACAACTGATGGTAATTCCTGTAACTGATGCATTAGGATTACCTTAAAATTTTCTTAGCAAAATAAATTGTTTGCTAGATTAAAATGTAAATAGAAAACCATGAAATTGAGAAAGCCAAGCGTGTATTAAAAAAACAAATATTTTAGTGTAAATCTTATTAAACTGTTTATCCCCTCAGTCAGGGAAGCTGCTTTCTTTGCGTTATGTACAATGCCATTTCAAGAACTGATTAAAAGAACAGGCTATAACCCCAAAATAAAGAGATGTATGTTCTGTTTTATTATTTGCTTCAAAGGTCACATAAATCATTGATTGTTCTCAGTGAGAGAAACAAAATTATAATCTTGTTGTGATACTTTTTAATGGTTAACTAAAATAAAATAAAATGGTGTTACAAAGCAAGCTTTTGTTAAAAGAAAAAGGTTTTGGTACCGTGTTAGCCAGTTGAAAGACATCTCAGGTCCCTTCATCAGGCATGGTATGACAAAATATCTGAAGAAACACAAATATATACAAAAACAGGGCAGAGGGATGGCATAATAAAAGGACATTTAAATAAACAAACACTGAGCTTATAAAGTGAATCCTTAATTAGCTTTGATTAGTGGTATGAAAGAATTATTGTCCCAATATCCATGTAGGATCAGAGGTCACAAAGGTCACATAAGTACACAAAGTTTATGCCTCGGTGAAGCAATAGTAGCACGTTGTACATTGGATCATGCACATCATACTTCATACTTGGATCAAAGGTATTCATATTCTGAGATGAGATCATGGCAATTAACCCTTATGATTAATATAAACTAGAAGAAACAGTAGCGAGAGCTAATGTTCTAAGCTTTTCCACTGTGTACTACTCAGCAGACAATTTGTGAGGGATTTTCTAAAATATTGGATGGTCATTCAACTACCTATAGTCAAGAGCTAAACAAAAGTGAAAATTACCTATACTATAGCTACATGAATTTAATTAGATTCTACCCAAATGAAATACTGGAAGTTTTTGGGTGTAATGTTTTTATTCACTTCCATAAGAGCTGAGATGCAGTTCTCAAGAACAGGAATTACAAGTATACAGAGCTGTGGTGATAAATGTTAGCATTTAATATACATATTTTAAAATTCGATTTGTCCCTGGCCTAAAATAAATATATTAATGAATTATGGGACTATGCTATTTTAAGATATTGTATATGCCACAATAATGATTTATTTTCTGTAAGTAATATCTTCAACATTGTGTTATACAGGTGTGCTCCTGCCAGTGATAAGGGTGCTTTACATGCTGCGACATCGCTAGCGATTGCTAGCGATGTCGAGCGCGATAGCACCTGCCCCCTTCGTTTGTGCGACATTTGGTGCTCGCTGCCGTAGCGAACATTATCTCTACGGCAGCGTCACATGAACATACCTTGTCAGCGACGTCGCTGTGCCCCCTGAACAATCCCTCCCTCAAGGAGGTGCATTCGGCGTCATAGCGACGTCACTGCGGCGTCACTAAACGGCTGGCCAATAGAAGCGGAGGGGCGGTGATGAGCGGGATGTAACATCCCACCCACCTCCTTCCTTCCGTATTGCCGGTGGACGCAGGTAAGGAGATGTTCGTCGTTCCTGCGGTCTCACACACAGCGATGTACCTGTGGCAGCAGCAATATTAAGGAAAGGAGCGACGTGTCAACGATCACCATTTTTGCGATCGTTGATCGTCGCTCCTTGGTGTCACACGCTGCGCTGTCGCTACCGGCGCCGGATGTGCGTCACTTACGACGTGATCCCGACGATATTTCGGTAGCGATGATGCAGCGTGTAAAGCACCCTTTAGTCTAGGCACAGTGGCATAACTCACATGATCATCCTGGTGTAACAGCACTTCATAGTGCCTAAAAAGGGTCATCTACTTTAGTACTAATTTTAATTTTTTTTTTTAATTAATTTTGACTAATTTTAAGTACCCTATTATTGAATTTTGGGGTAACAGCTGCCCATCACTTATATGAGGTCCAATGCTCTCTATCTGATGACCCAGCAGAACGATGCATCTAATGGGAACAGATGCTGATATGATCTAGATATTATGTACAAGGTTTTTTTTTTATATTAATGATGTATACTAGTTTTAATAATGTAAGTACATGTTTAATGATCTGAATGAAAATAATTCTAAATTGTTTTTACATTTTTACAAAACACTTTATGGTGATAATTAGCTAGCTATTTATGAATTAAAAGGACAATTACTACGAAGGACCTTCACTCACTCCGTCTGCTCGCCACTACACTGTGGAGTGGAAAGGCAAGTTTTCAACAGGAAGTAAGCATTTCCTGTGAGAAGTTGTTCTTAAAAAGTTGCTTCGAAGATGTTTTGTGTGCTCGTACTAGGAACAGGAACAAGTCTTCTATATTACCATTTGCCCACACTATCTGCGCATCATAGATAACTAATATGCTTCATGTTTTGTTAAAATCACTACAGTTCAAGGCCTGGAGGTGGCACATGGAACAAGGCGGAAAAACTGGCTCACTGAGAAAACGTCGTCATTAGAAAAGAAAAGTTTAAGACCTAGAGTGTGGGCTATTAGTAACCAAGAGGGATTTTACCTACATCCATTATATGCTGTTAAAACTTAAGAGAAATTCCAAAGAGTCATCAAGGAAGGAAAAGAAAGTAATATTTCTTGCCTCACAGGTACTGTAGTCTACAACTATTTGTAATATCTAAACTTTCACATTCCACCCTCATGTTTTATTTCCACAAAAAAGAATATAAATTCAAGTTTGGGATCTGGGCATATCTCATTAGCATTATTCATTGATTAGCTGAAGGGTGAATTGAGAGCTAATTACCATGTCTAAGCTTCAAGCCTTCTGTGTGCTGATCTTAACACTCTTGGCTTTTTCACAAGAGTCTCCAGTTCCTTCAAAGATTTACCTGCTAGCTGCACAAAAAGAAGTCAAGTCGCTGAAAGATATGAAAGAAGTAAAGACAGAGATATTTCTATGATGATTTGTGTAAACTGTAATATGCGAATACCTTTGGTAACACATTTTTACTTTCTGATCTGCAGGCAATGAAAGTAAAAAGTAATTTCCTGGTACCCACAGATGTGCAGGTAAAATATTTGCCTAAAATGTATATATTTTATATAATTAATGTTTAGTAACCAATGTGCAATCTATGATGGATTCAAATACAACATTACAATTATATTACATATTTTAGACTTCAGTATAGAAGATTATAATGTGTTTGTGTAGTTAGAGAATCTTAACTTGATAAGTATAGAAAGTTCCCCTCAGCTTTATGAAATGATTATGGAGACAGGTGCTTATTATCGAGCTTCACTTACTTTTTATTTGATTGAGGTGCACTAAAGAACAATTCATCAAGATGTCAGATATGTAGAGATACAGTATAAAGTGAGACTATGTACAGGGTGCTCAGAAACTCCTTGAAACAAGCATTGGGCCATGGAGTGGAGGAGAATTTTGCTTCAACCTTTTTGTATGACAGTACTTTTACTAGATCATACCTATAGGCAAGCAGTTATTGAGTTTACGATATTCAGTAGAATTTGTTTGCTTTTTATAGATTATTCCAATCTTTACGTCTTTTGAAGTTACATTGAACTGTTGCATTCAAAACCCATTATCTTTATTGTCTCAGATACAATAAAATAGGCAATTTTTTCATGTAACAATGCAATGTCAATGGGCTGCCACTAATTTCTGGCCACTTATTTACCAGCATTTCAAATTTTAGTCTTTATTTTTTTTCTTTTATCTGTTTTTAAATTATGTTTTTTCCAATAGATTTGATACTGAAAAAAAAGTCTGGTTTATAACAACTATTTTTAAATATCGTGCTGAGTAGAGTGAAAATTGTGTACAAAGTGTGATTGTACTATGTAATGCTTGATTTCATTTTCCACTTGCTGCAAGCTTCTTCCACTTTTTACTGACCACCTGGGTCCCAGTAAAAAAAAACAAAACAAAAGTGGTGGAATCAGGGCTTGCATCCACTTTTTTTAATTTTGCTTCTTTCTGTGGAATTGCTGTACATTTATATATTGTTTTCTTTAATATGCATGATGAAAATTCTTATTTCCCCTTCTTTTCAGGGGAATTGCACTGTGAATGCAGTTGACTGTTTTTCTAATATTTTGGACGAGCTACAGATGAGAATGAAAAAAGTCGTCAATGTAAGCAACACTATCAGCAATACCTTGAGGAATCTAGAGGAAATCATGGTAAGAAAATAATATTCACAAAAAATTAGCACGACATTTTCTAAGTGTAAGCATACTTTATTGTCGTGGACAGGAATAGGTTGTCATCGACTTTTTCTTACCAAATTTAAACTAGTGTTATCGCAAGAAACTTAAGCTTGGCTGACATAGGCAAATGCTCAACTTTTCCCTGGCATTAAATTTGATAAATCACCTTTAGTGAATAGAAAAATATCTTAGGACATAAGCTAGGACAAAGCTAAATCCTACACATTGGACTTTGCTTCTAATTGCTATGAAGTTCAAGCTCCCATATTCTAAGCTGTTCTCCCGGATACTGTGCTCTATAAGGACAGACGTAAATAACACTTCTCACATTCATTTCTCTTTTATATATTAAATCTCTGCAGCTATAATAGGTGGTTTCGAGCCTATGACTCTCCAACTGCTGCGAAACTATAACTCACATCCTGCCCTGACTGTCTACAACTTTGGGAACAATATTTTGTCATCTTATAACCTAACTGACACATGCACAGAACTAAAAAGTAGTGCCCAGGTTGAAGTATGTTTTTGCAAGAAGTATACTATACACATCTCCCTTTGTTAGCGCAATTATATTCTGTACACAGCTGGGATGGACTGTCTGTTAGTGCACATATATAGGTCACACCACTAATTCATTGTTAGGGCTCCTGCACAATATGCCATGAGCCTTGATTGGTAATTTACCTGTACACCATGCATAGTGTGTATTGACATATAACACACACCTGTCATTGACTGTTGTATATCTGTATACCATACAATGGAGGAGCACTGAGTATCTGCATGATACTCTTAGTGCTTCTAGAACAGTGGTTCCCAACCTTTCTTTCCCCGAGAGCCATATTCAGCTCTGAGAGAGGGTTGTGAGCCACATCCAGCTCCTGTCCCCCCCCAGACACCCAAGGCTCTTATCCCCTTCAGCCCCCAGGCATTTTGCATTTTTTCGTTTTGTTTTTTTCCTCTCTTTCTTCCGAGAGCCGTAACGTTTTTATTTTTCCGTCAATCTTGCCATATAAGGGCTTGTTTTTTGCGGGACGGGTTGTAGTTTTAAATTAAATCATAAGTTTTACCATATAGTGTACTGGGAAACGGCAAAAAAATTCAGGAAAAAAAAGTGCGGAAAAATTGCAAAAAAAGTGTGATCGCATAATAGTTTTTGGGATATTTTATTCACCGTGTTCACTATATGGTAAAACTGATGTATCTATGTGATGCTTGAGATCGGTGCGAGTTCGTAGACAACAAACATGAATAGGTTTACTTGTATTTAAGGGGTTAAAAAAAAATTCACAAGCTTGTCCAAAAAAAGTGGCGCAGGTTTTGTGCCATTTTCCGAAATCCGTAGCGTTGTTATTTTTCTGGCTCTATGACTCAGTGATGGCTTATTTTTTGCGTCTTGAGCTGATGTTTTTAACTGTACTATTTTGCGCAGATGCTACGCTTTGATCGCCTATTATTGCATTTTGCGCAAAATCTGCAGCAACCAAAAAACTTAATTTTGGCGTTTGGAATTTTTTTGCTGCTACAACGTTTACCAATCAGATTAGTTAATTTTATATTTTGATAGATCGGGAATTTCTGAACGCGGTGATACCAAATATGTGTATATTTTTTATTTTTTTAACCCTTTAATTTTCAATTGGGTGAAAGGGGGGCAATTTGAACTTTTAGGTTTTTTTTTTAAAAAAACTTTTAACTTTTTTTTTATTTTACTACTCCCCCTGGGGGGCTATAGCGATCAACAATCTGATCGCTCTGCCATACCTCCAGATTACAGCTACAGAGCTAAGATCTGCAGATATGGTGCTTTACTTTCAATGCCGGCAGTATTCCGGCATTGAGAGGAAGTGACTTATGTTAGCTATAGGCGTCATCACATAACCCTGTGCTACCATAGCAACCACCGGAAGTCATGTGTTCATGTCACGTGACTTCCGATGGGGGTGGGGTAAGTCAGCATAATGGCAGCATGCATATACATCTCGCTGCCAATCTGACAGCGAGATGTAAGGGGTTAATAGTCGCGGGTGGAAGCGATTCCACTCGCGACTAGTAGGCACACATGTCAGCTGTTGAAAACAGCTGATATGTGCGCGGATCGCCACGGCCTGCCCATGGCAGGGGGCGGAGATTAACCGCACACGATCCATAACGTACCCAGTACGTCATGGGTCGTTAAGGGGTTATTACTGGTATAGTGACAGTCAAAATTTTTCCACCAAAATCCCCCCTCCGAAGCTGTATACCAAGATCTGGGGGTTCCTAGCTCCATCCAGATCTGCTCTTCTGTGTGGAGCTACTCACAAAAGTCACCATCTGGAGACCTGTTCTTCAAAGCTGTTTGATAGACCTGATTCTAATCCACTAAGCTGTCTGGCAACCATGAGCCACACATCGTGGCCCCACGAGCCACATGTGGCTCCCAAGCTACAGAATGGGGACCCCTGTTATAGAGAGTTTACTACAGACCATAATCCAGCATATGGCTAAAATGTATTTCTGCTCAGTCAACAATTTATCACTGCGACAATGACAAAGAGAAACAGGGTTTCCTGGTTCATATGAAGATGAAAGTAAATGTATGAGCTAAATATGAGTTAACACAAAAAAAAATTATTAAGACTAAACAAAAAAAATGCCAGCACACCTGTTTCATATAGGTGAAATATATAAGTGCACATATACTCTGTGGCCATTAACAGACACATATAACATAGAATAAAAATAGTGCGAAGAAAATATAAAGACTGCCTGAATTTTTATTATTGGTGTAACAACAATGACAAAATGCTTATTTATTTATCTGATTTATTTCTCTTTAAGGGGATGAATTCACAAGAGCGAAAGGAAAAGGTAATATCAACTTAGGCATACAAGCCTTCTCATTCCCAATATTCACCCCCATAAAAATAAAATAAGGCTGCACTCACCTACATTGCAGGGGCACTTGCAGCGGTGTCGAAACTAGTGTTCCCGAGGCTCATGTGACATTTTTATGACACACGAACTCCGTGCCCTATCAGCGCTGGCTTCTCTGTCCCAGACTTCAGACGGTTAAGTAATTAACAGGAAGTGAGAGCGGCGGCTGCCTCTCACTTACTCAAATAATAGGTAGACCATCCTTAAAGTATACAAAGTCTCCAGTAAAGCATTGCATTTTTTCCTTATACTCTAGACCAGTGTTTGTCAAACTCCAATCCTCAAGAGCCACCAACAGATCTAGTATTTTTTAAGTATTGCACAGATGATAATTCCATCACCCACACAGGTAATAATTCTATCACCTATGAAATACCTAGGAAATCCTGAAAACATGATCTGTTGGTGGCTCTTGAGGATTGAAGTTGGGGAACACTGCTCTAGACTGATGTAACTGACGCATTGTTTAGTAACACTGTCCAATGAGCATGTCCAATAGTCTGATGAAGGAAGCACTCGCTGGTCAGCCTACATAAATTGGAGTGCTGAATGCACCTGCACCACAACCCGGTCAATGCATATCGTACTGTCAGCTGCTAGTATTGTCAAGATTGTAACGCTGCCCTGTAGGACTGTTTGTAAAATTGCTAAATTGTGAAATGCCACAATATGTTACTTTTTACATTTAAATTCTGCATCCCACCCACCCGATAGTGCTATAGCCTATCACCTTCCCTCATCTGAGCGATGCGTTAAGCAGTTCAAATCAACTGACATTAGAGCATAGTAATGTTCAGTGGTGATCAAAGTGATCCAGGACTTGAGACTGTTACAAAGAGACCATAATGAAAGTCAAAATTAAGTGCACATGGGACATGTAGGTAGCGGATTTTCTAAGAGGCTCTTAACATTTTCTATTCTCTGTAAATACAATAGTAGACTCCAATATAGAGAACAAAGCTAGTTTAGATTATTCATTCTGTTGTCATTCACAGGGACAGAATGTACCTCCGATAGCAACTGCATTGCAGCAGTAATACCTAAAATGTATTCAAAATTTGCAGTATAATAGTAAAGTTAAAGCTATGAGATGCTAATAAAAATGGTAGTCACTCCTGAATACAGCAGTTTATTACTTTCATCTCCCATTAAAATAAATGTGTCACCAGGTTCCAAAACACAAACTGCAGATCTATTAGTCCTGATGAAGTTGATGTACTTTCTTAAAAATTCCATGTCAGAATGGCTGCATAATCTTATTAACTCAACTGTTGCCCACCTAGCTTGGCTGATAGCTCCTGAGTGTCCTTGTTGCTTGCAAGATCTCACACCGTTCAGTACAAGCTGCAGCTGTCAGTCAGACTGACAGCTCCTCAATGCCCCCCCTCCTGCTGCTGAGATCTTGCACCATTCAGTACAAGCTGCAGCTGTCATGCTGGGTCGGCATTCTATAGATTAACTCCTAAAATGCTCATCTTCAAAGGGATGGTCCAAAATTAACATTGATTTTAATCCTAAATATCTGTCTATTTAAATAATCTAATTGCTTTTCTAAAATACTATAATTAAAAAGTCCCTACAGTTTCCCTTCATAATATATACAAATACTTTTTTGTGTTTGTTTTACCTACTTCCGTTTTGATGACAATTTGTTTGAGAATTGCCAGGGCATAGTAAGATAATTAATCGGTACATGGGGAGAGGCTATGCTCACTGCCACAGCCTCTGTCCACACCCAGAAACGAAGCGTCAACAGTAACATTCATTTCAGGAGCTGGGCTCGTAAGATGAACGATGGTCAGTGAATTGTATGGTCAGTACGAACTCCCTTGTGCCTGTGCTATATCCCTTTCAATGCACAGTGATTGTGTGCTTTGTATGGAGAGAACATGGAGAGCAAAACCAACTCTGCCCCTGAAAAAGACATCACTTTCAGAGGCAGGGCTGGTCTTTGCTATCTCTGATCTTTGCATTCTCTCCTAAAATGTGCACGGACAGTGTACTTCTTGCTGGCTAATCTCTTCTCATCAGAGCCGTCAAGTGAGTGCAATGTCACAGTGCATTGAAAAGTAATATTGAACAGTTACAAGGGAGCTTGTACTGGCCATACTTCGTAATGGACAACCAACACATACTCAGTAAAGCAGGGACTAGCCCAGCCCCTCAAACAAATGTTACTGATGACGCTTTATTTCAGAGTGGGGACAGAGGCTATGGTAGTGACTGCAGCGTCTGCCACTCGATGACGTCAAATTTGATTATCTCAGCATGTACTGGGGATTCTCAAGCGAAATGTTATCAAAACGGAAGTAGGTAAACAAAAGGCAGTTAGATTGGAGAGGGAATGGTAGGGACTTTATGTCTAAAGTACATTAGAAAAGGGATTTAATTATTACATTTAATAGACAGACATATAGAGTTAATATCAATCTTAGCTTTGGACCACCCCTTTAATATCAGAATTATACAGCCAGTATAAAATGGATTTTATAGTAAATACATAAGCTTCATTATGATCTATTTAAAATTGATTCAGCTTGTATTTTGAAATCTGGTGACAAATCTGCTCTAATGTTGGATGTAAAAGTTATCTGGACAGTATGATAACCTGAAAGCAAGGCGAGAAGGTGGTCTCATTCACCTAGAAGCAATGCTTTTGTTTTGAATGAATATTGCAGAGCTTTAAATTAAATTAGTTCTTGCAAAGCAATAGGTAGAATATATTCTGTAAAATATTAAACTCATCCACATACAGTAACTATAACAAATGAATGCAGATATTATCCAAAATCAGAACTGAAGTTGGGTCTCATTATGGCATATAAAGTTAGTACAATGCTGTGGGAGACTGAAAAGGGCACAATAATGTAAATTGAGGTAACTCATTAAGAATTAGAACTGTTGCATGCTTGTCTACAAAGGCATCATGAATTAGTCTGGCTTCATGATTGCATCCAGGTATAATTTTTCTGTGAAATACTCCAGCATTTCATAATAAATATAGTTAAGAGGATCCAGTTGAGAACCAAATCCAGGAAGCGACCAATCCAGCGCCACTTCTTCACCAGGTCTACTGCAAGTGATTGACAGGTCTGTCCATATGTGCACAGGAGGGAGAGACCTGTCAATCACTTTGAGCAGAGCTGGATTAGTCTAGTTTCAAGCTCTAGCTGCAATTGTAAAGCCAGAATGTGATCCACTCTGTACACGGCTTAGGCATGAATCAGATGACAGATCGCCATTAAATTTACATCAATGTCTTGGATGGACAGTTCATTTAAAATCTGCTTACAATAGCGTAGTATTGTTCTGTAATATAGCCTTTGTGAACACCGACAATGTATTTATTCTTACCAATAGTACATTGCAATGTGAGGTTAAGGGCAACATGATAAATTCTATGTTTTAGTTTCAGCCAACTTGCTTTCTGACTTTTTTAAAAACACATAAAGGGAAGACACTGCTCATACTGCTATTTAACAAGTAAACCCTTCACTCCCATGCCATTTTCCATTTTTTTTTCCTCCCCTTCTTCCAAGAGCCATAACTTTTTTATTTTTCTGTCAATATAGCCATATAAGGGCTGTTTTCTGTGGGACAACTTGTACTTTTGAACAACACCATTCACTCTGCCCCACATTGTACTGGAAAATGGGCAAAAAAAAATCAAGTGCGGTGAAATTGCAAAACAAGTGCAATTCAACTATGATTTTCGGGTTTTTTTTATGTACCTTGTTCACTATATGGTAAAGCTGACCTGGGAATATGATTCTCCCGGTCAGTATGAGTTTGTAGACACCAAACATGTCTAGTTTTACTTTTATCTAAACGGTGAAAAAACATCTGATGTTTGTAAGAAAAAACAAAAATTGAGCTTTTGGCACCATTTTCTGAGACCCGTAACATTCTTATTGTTCAGAATCTAGGTCTCTGTGATGACTTATTTTTTGTGTCGAAAGACTGACTTATTTAATTATACCATTTTTAGGAAAGATGCGATGTTTTGATCGCCTGTTATTGCATTTTAATGCAATGTTGTGGCAACCAAATATAATATAATTCTGGCATTTTTTTTTTCTCGCTATGCCCTTTGCTGAGGTTAATTGATTTTATATTTTGATAAGATTGGGCATTTCTGAATGCTGAGATACCAAATGTGTTTTTTTAAAATTGTTTTATTTTCAATGGGGCAAAGGAGGGGTGAATTGAAGTCTTAGGGGTTTTTTTTCATATTTTTAAAAACTTAATTTTTTTTTATTGATTTTACTAGTCTCCTTAGGGGACTTTATGCCTGTACTATCTGTTATCACTTCTGCTCATCAGAGAGATGCTTCAGCATCGTTCTGAACAGCGGAAATGCTGATCTCCTGTGAATGTCGGTGTTATTGCGGCATTCACAAGAAGTGAGTCATGATATTGAATGGAGTCGTCATCTGACCCCACGTTATCATGGCAACTCATTGACACCCCGTGATCATGTCACGGGAGTGCCGATGGTAGCGGGGAACAGCGCAATCCCTGCCGGTGCGCGTTACATTATCAAACTCTGATAGCGTGAGCTAAGGGGTTAACAGGCGCGGGTGGATTGGAGTTCCACCCACGCCTGTGAGCTGTACATGTCTGGTTATCACATCAGCAGACATGTGCGGGGAATAATGCAGGTTCGCTGCGAGGAACAGACACAGCCAAGGGACAGACACGGCCAAGGTTGAAGGGGTTAAGGGAGTTTTCTGCTTTAGTAATGATGCTAAAGATCTTCAGATGGAACCCAGCAACAATTCTTATTTTTCAGAAGCTCAATAACAATGAAATAGAAGCATAACAAAATAGTCACTAAAATTAATTGGCTGCCCACGTAATGCCCAGATAGACCCGTCCTTTGTAGTCACTCTCCAGTCTATCAATTTATAATTCAGACATACAGTGACTATTGTCCTGGGGTTCAACACCGGTTCTGGTTCTAAGCTCATCTTTTAATTACCTTTCAATAAGTTATTAATAGTGCACTACTAATTACTTACAAATTGGAATACTTACTCATTGAAATATCCATAACGTGAGGTGATCTAAGAATTTAATAACGAAATAGAAAGTGTTACTGGCGTGTGAGAAGTTTGAATTTAAAATAACATGACTGAAATGAACATGTTTTATTTTGTAGAAGCTATGCTACAACAAAGAATGCATATTTTCACTGCAGAGGAGAAACATGGTCCAAGCCCTGGAAGATTTCAGTACGCTGCTAAATCAAATGTATCAAGTGCAACAATAGTTTCCTTTCCAATAGCATGTACACTACAAGTTGCTAAATTATTTATTTATTTTAATTCTAGTGTATTTATTTGTACATCGCTATAGTAAGTTATTCCTTGTAAATGTATTTATTTTTATTATAAACTGTGAGCAACTTATTCTAAACTTGAAAATGTGCGCGGCTGTTTTGCAGCCATGAACTGAAGAAAATAAAATTTTTCTAAGAATTTTACACTGTTAATTGTTTTGGGTTTCTTTGTAAAATAATCATGCTTTAGATGTGATTTCCATATTTATTTGAAAGAGTAATAAATGCTTCAAAAATGCTAAAAGAATGGACATGCTGCAGATTTAAAACGGTTTCAAATCTATACAGAGAAATAGTCACTTTACTGACACAGTAAAATGCTGCGTTTTTCCATGCAAAAGACAACAAGAAAGCAGAAAAACTCCAGATATGGTAAAATGTATATGCAGTGGAACCTTGGATTACGAGCACAATTCGTTTTGGGAGTGTGCTCTTAAACTAAGTTACTCTTATATCAAATGGAATTTTCCCATAGGAAATATTTGAAACTCAAACAATTCGTTCCACAACCCAAAAATAATTACTGTATTTATATAAACTTATTACAGTAATACAAAATAATGTACTCTATTCATATAAAATTATTACAGTACACTGAAAAAATACTGTACAGTAAAAAAAACAAAGCAAATTAAACTGCACGTTAGCTTACAATAGAATTGTTGGTGTGCAGGAGGTGCAGTATAGAGAGAAATAATGAAATATAAATATGACAATCTTTAGTCTAGTACAATACACAAAAAACACATCCCAAATCTATTCTCCCCAAAATAAGGGCAGAACTAAGCCAAATGTGGGCTAGGAAATAATACTGCACAGGCAATTAGATTACAGTACAAGCAATGTGCTGTACTGGCTAGCAGAAAGAAAGTACAATACGGTATCCACAAATGCAAATTGATAGGCATGCTGTATAGTATATACCAGTCATGGCGAACCTTTCACAGGCCGAGTACCCAAACTGTAGCCCTAAATCCATTTTCTTCCCGAAGTGCCAACCAATCCTATTATGTAAATAATTGATTGTAACCTTACCTTTGCCGTCTTCTCTTCTCTTCAGCAGGGGGCATCACGCTCATGCATGCTTACCACACATTGAAGCTGAGCCCCTGCCCTTTCCAAACACAGCAGTTGGATTGATCTTTCTGGAAAAAATTGCAGCAGATTTGACAGAGATTTTAGCCTGGAATGCAATCAGATGTCACCCTGTAATCCACATCTACATTTCAAAGTTTGAACATCTTGAAATCCCATAAAGATGTGCGAGTTGCTCCCCTCCCCTTTCATTCTGTAGTTCTGTCCCCCTTCCTGGCCACTTCCTGGTAAACATGTCCCCCATCCTCATATATATTTCCTACATTCTGGTATATTTGTCCACATCATGGCCCCATCCTGGTAAATGTACCCCATCCCAGCATATTCCCCATCCTGGTAAATGTACCCCATTCCTGGTAAATGTACCCCATCATTGGAAATGTATCCCATCCTGACATGTTCCCCCATGCTGTTAAATGACCCCATCCTGGTAAATGTACCTCATCCAGGCATGTTCCCTTATCCTGGTAAATGTCCCCTTTCCTGGTAAATGTACCCCATCCTGATAAATGTCACCCTTCCTGCTAAATATTCCCTATCCTGGCATTTTTCCTCATTCTGGCATGTTCATGTTCCCCCTATCCTGGCATGTTTCCCCCCATTCTGGTAAATGTATCCCCCATACTGGTAAATGTACCCCTTCCTGCTAAATGTACCCCATCCTGGCATATTTTCCCCCATCCTTGCATGTTTCCCCCATCCTTGCAGTCATGTTTCCCTCCATCCTTGCAGTCATGTTTCCCCCCATCCCTGCAATCATGTTTCCCCCCATCCTTGCAGTCATGTTTCCCCCCATCCTTGCAGTCATGTTTTCCCCATCCTTGCAGCCATGTTTCCCCCATCCTTGCAGCCATGTTTCTCCCATCCTTGCAGCCATGTTTCACCCATCCTTGCATGTTTCTCTACCTCTTTGGACGTTTCTCCCATCTTTGCACGTTTCCCCATCCTTGCAGCCATGTTTGCCCCGTGCTCTCCATGTTTATCCCGTGCTGTGTTTGTTTACCCTGTGCTCTGTTTGCTTGCTAAGTGCTCTGTTTGTTTGCCCCGTGCTCTGTTTGTTTGCCCCTTTTTTTTCCCCCCTTGCTCTGTTTGCCCCGTGCTCTGTATGCCCTGTTTGCCCCGTGCTCTGTTTGTTTGCCATGTACTATGTTTGCCCCGTGCTCTGTATGCCCCGTGCTCTCTATGTTTGCCCCGTGCTCTGTATACCCCGTGCTCTCCATGTTTGCCCCATGCTCTGTTTGCCCCGTGCTCTGTTTGTATGCCCCATGCTCTGTTTGCCTCGTGCTCTGTTTGCCCCGTCCTCTGTATGCCCTGTTTGCCCCGTGCTCTGTTTGTTTCCCATGTACTATGTTTGCCCCGTGCTCTGTATGCCCCGTGCTCTCTATGTTTGCCCCGTGCTCTGTATACCCCGTGCTCTCCATGTTTGCCCCATGCTCTGTTTGCCCCGTGCTCTGTTTGTATGCCCCGTGCTCTTTATGCCCCATGCTCTGTATGCCTCGTGCTATGTATGCCCAGTGCTCTGTTTGCCCCGTGCTCTGTATGCCCCGTGGTCCCATGTTTGCCCCGTGCTCCCATGTTTGCCTCGTCCTCCCATGTTTGCCCCATGCTGGCACTGTCCCCCCACACCTTGGCACAGCCGCACACAGCTTAAAAATAAAATAAAACCTCACCTTCTAGCACCCGCTCCACCGCATGGACACAAGACGCCGGCACCACCTACTGAGTGACGCTCCTCCGTCTCCTAGTCAACAGGCCTGCGGCCCAGGAGAGGAGGCGTGTCAGAGGGAGGAGAGATGTCTCCTCTGCTAAACACCACTTTGAACTGCCGGCGCGATCACATCGGCAGTTCAAAGTGGCTCAGTGTGGCGACAGTGCGCGTGCCAGCACAAAGGGCTCTGCGTGCCCAGTCTGGCACGCGTGCCATAGGTTCGCCATCACTGGTATATACTGTACTGAACAATGAAAATACAATAATTTGGCCATAATTAATACACCGAGTGGATAACAGGGTGGTATCCCTCGGGAAAAATGCCAACTCCAATAAACATGTCAAGGGAGGAGAAAAAGGAGATAAGGCAAAAAAGTAATGCAAAAGTGTAACAATTTTATTGATAATATAAAGTGCAGTACAAGAGGATAAAAGACAAAAAATTGGAAAGGTAACCAGGGTGTGGGTGAGGAAAAAAGGGTTTTTTTTGCTGAATAAAATGGGGGTTAAAGTAGTTGCCAAGGAGGAACCAGGCCCAGATAAGGTAATAAATGGACATGTGTGGGTAAAATCAGCCCACACACGTACCAATGGCTGGTATGTATATTACCAGAAAAAGTAGAGATGCAGCGGCTCGGACATAAGAGGGCACATATGTAAAACATGTACAGTTAGGTCCAGAAATATTTGGACAGTGACACAATTTTCGCGAGTTGGGCTCTGCATGCCACCACATTGGATTTGAAATGAAATCTCTACAACAGAATTCAAGTGCAGATTGTAACGTTTAACCCCTTAACGACCGCGGGCCGTAAAATTACGTCCTAAATGACATAATCTTACTGCCCGCGGTCCTCCGGCGGCAGCATGCCGCGATCTGCACACATCTCAGCTGATTTTCACAGCTGAGATGTGTGCCTGCTAGGCACGAGCAGAATCGTTATCTGCTCGTGCCGATTAACCCCTTATAATGGCGCTGTCAATACATGACAGCGCCATTATAAGCGCAATCGCGGTAAAGTTTTACTTACCGCCGAAACCGGAAGTCACGTGACGCGATCACGTGACTCCCGATAGTTGTCATGGTAGTACAGGGTCATGTGATGACTCCTGTACTACACATGAATTGGTTTCACTTTCGCTGTGCCCGGGGCACAGCAAAAGAGAAAGACAGCGTATCTGCTGTTTACAGCCTTCCAGCTGTGATCAGCAGATACTGCAGAGCGATCGGAATGCTGATCGCAATAGCCCCCTAGGGGGACTAGTAAAATAAAAAAAAAAAGTAAAAAAATAAGTTTTAAAAAATTAAAAAAAAACAAAAAAACCTAAAAGTTCAAATCACCCCCCATTCGCCCCATTGAAAATTAAAGGGTTAAAAAAATAAAAAATATACACACATTTGGTATCCCCGCGTTCAGAAACGCCCGATCTATCAAAATATAAAATCAATTAATCTGATCAGTAAACGGCGTAGCGGCAAAAAAATTCCAAACGCCAAAACGACGTTTTTTTGTCGCCACAACTTTTGCGCAAAATGCAATAAGAGGCGATCAAAACGTAGCATCTGCGCAAAAATGGTACCGGTAAAAACGTCAGCTCGAGACGCAAAAAATAAGCCGTCATTGAGCCTAAGATCCCGAAAAATGAGAACGCTACGGGTCACGGAATATGGCGTAAAACGTGCGCCACTTTTTTCGGACAAACTTCCGATTTTTTTTTAACCCCTTATATAAAAGTAAACCTATACATGTTTGGTGTCTACGAACTCGCACTGACCTGAGGCATCACACCCACACATCAGTTTTACCATATAGTGAACACAGTGAATAAAATATCTCAAAAACTATAGTGCTATCGCACTTTTTTTGCAATTTTTCAGCATTTGGAATTTTTTTGCCATTTTCTAGTACACAATATGGTAAAACTGATGGTTTCATTTAAAAGTACAGCTCGTTCCGCAAAAAATGAGCCCTCACATGACCATATTGACTGAAAAATAAAAAAGTTACGTCTCTCAGAAAAAGAATGGCGAAAAAAAAAAACGGAAAGCGAAAAATCGGCCGGTCGTGAAAGGGTTAATTTGAAGGTTTGAACAAAAATATCTGATAGAAATTGTAGGAATTGTACACATTTCTTTACAAACACTCCACATTTTAGGAGGTCAAAAGTAATTGGACAAATAAACCAAACCCAAAAAAAAAATTTTATTTTCAATATTTTGTTGCGAATCCTTTGGAGGCAACCACTGCCTTAAGTCTGGAACCCATGGACATCACCAAACGCTGGGTTTCCTCCTTCTTAATGCTTTGCCAGGCCTTTACAGCTGCAGCCTTCAGGTCTTGCTTGTTTGTGGGTCTTTCCGTCTTAAGTCTGGATTTGAGCAAGTGAAATGCATGCTCAATTGGGTTAAGATCTGGTGATTGACTTGGCCATTGTAGAATGTTCCACTTTTTTGCACTCATGAACTCCTGGGTAGCTTTGGCTGTATGCTTGGGGTCATTGTCCATCTGTACTATGAAGCGCCGTCCGATCAACTTTGCGGCATTTGGCTGAATCTGGGCTGAAAGTATATCCCGGTACACTTCAGAATTCATCCGGCTACTCTTGTCTGCTGTTATGTCATCAATAAACACAAGTGACCCACTGCAATTGAAAGCCATGCATGCCCATGCCATCACGTTGCCTCCACCATGTTTTACAGAGGATGTGGTGTGCCTTGGATCATGTGCCATTCCCTTTTTTCTCCAAACTTTTTTCTTCCCATCATTCTGGTACAGGTTGATCTTGGTCTCATCTGTCCATAGAATACTTTTCCAGAACTGAGCTGGCTTCATGAGGTGTTTTTCAGCAAATTTAACTCTGGCCTGTCTATTTTTGGAATTGATGAATGGTTTGCATCTAGATGTGAACCCTTTGTATTTACTTTCATGGAGTCTTCTCTTTACTGTTGACTTAGAGACAGATACACCTACTTCACTGAGAGTGTTCTGGACTTCAGTTGATGTTGTGAACGGGTTCTTCTTCACCAAAGAAAGTATGCGGCGATCATCCACCACTGTTGTCATCCGTGGACGCCCAGGCCTTTTTGAGTTCCCAAGCTCACCAGTCAATTCCTTTTTTCTCAGAATGTACCCGACTGTTGATTTTGCTACTCCAAGCATGTCTGCTATCTCTCTGATGGATTTTTTCTTTTTTTTCAGCCTCAGGATGTTCTGCTTCACCTCAATTGAGAGTTCCTTAGACCGCATGTTGTCTGGTCACAGCAACAGCTTCCAAATGCAAAACCACACACCTGTAATCAACCCCAGACCTTTTAACTACTTCATTGATTACATGTTAACGAGGGAGACACCTTTAGAGTTAATTGCAGCCCTTAGAGTCCCTTGTCCAATTACTTTTGGTCCCTTGAAAAAGAGGAGGCTATGCATTACAGAGCTATGATTCCTAAACCCTTTCTCCGATTTGGATGTGAAAACTCTCATATTGCAGCTGGGAGTGTGCACTTTCAGCCCATATTATATATATAATTGTATTTCTGAACATGTTTTTGTAAACAGCTAAAATAACAAAACTTGTGTCACTGTCCAAATATTTCTGGACCTAACTGTATATATAAAGGCATGGATGCCTACAAAAAGGCTACATAAAAAGCCAGTGCCCTCTCAAAAAAAATAGAGCATGTCAGGGTGAAAACCATAGACACGTAGCACAGTGTCTGCTGAATCGCTGTAGGGCAATACTGCTCAAGTGAAAAGTAAGCCAAAAAGCAGAAAAAAGTGCGGCTGTGAATGGAAAAGACCCCGCAATGCAGTATGCAGGAGCCGCTGCGTTACCTGGTGATGAGTGGGGCCGGTTCCAGAGGCAAGGGGGCCTCCAACAGCCGTTTCGCAGAAGCTTTTTCTAGGAGGTATGTGGATGCACAGAGGGGGCCATGCTATATAGGGATTGAAAAGGTGCAATGAATCATGTATTGATTGTGGTGGTTTCCAATGCGCATGCGCCGACCAGTGAGCTCGGGCGGATAGCAAGGAGCAGGGATACCGCTGTGTACGGCGTGCGCGCAGGGCCAAGGGACGCGTCACCATGACACCACGCGCGCACCAGACGGGCCCGGCTCCAAACCACGCCCGCTGTCAGAAAGCCGGAGGACGCGCGCCACCACTGAAGAAAAGTAAACAGTAACATGCAGGAAATACACAATACAATATACACGGAATGTTCCATGCTGATGTAAACGTGATGAAATCAAGGGTATTGCATGGAGGATTCAATCCCACTGTAGGGTGGCATCAGGAAAACCTGCAGAAGGTAATAAAGTAAATGAAAAATATGAAAATTAAAAACAGGAAAATAGAAGGAGCAAGCACTAATAAAAACAAAGAACCCCACAGGATCAGGTATCAAAGGGGTGTCAGAACTGCATTTACAACCAGCACACGGCACAGGGAGGCAACAGGAGGAGGAAAAAGGAGGCAAAAAATATGCAAAAAATATATATAAGAGCCAAAGGGCAAATGTACGGCCATAGATGGAAATGGACGGGAGCTGAACAAGGAGGGGAGCCAAAAATCACTACAAGAATGGAGCATAGCTTACAGTTTCATTCAGACCAAAGGGGACGAGGGTGTTCAGGGAGACAATCCACCTGGACTCCCGCTGTGCGAGAGTCTTACGTAGATTGCCGCCCCGGACACCACCGTGAACCACATCAATACCCCGTATCAGAAGCGATTTGGGGTTAGAGTTGTGGTAGGTTCTAAAATGGCGGGGGAGTGTTTTAAGGAGGGTGACGTCCTCCACCGAACTAGCTGCCGCGATGTCTCTAACGTGCTCCCTGATTCGTATGCGGAGCTCACGTGAAGTGAGTCCCACATATGTCGCGTAGTAGACCACATGTGTGGTACTACATGTGATGTGTTGATCAATGGAGAAGGTACTCTTCCCGTCAGATGAAACAAATGAAGATACTCTGGTGGTATTCTTGCAAGCAACGCAATGGCCACACGGGAAAAATCCTCGTAGAGGACCTCTAGATCCAAAGAAGTTTTGTCGGGGTGGAATATAATGGCTTGTGACGAGAAGATCCCCGAGGTTCCTCACTCTGCTAGCCGTCATGAGGGGACGCCTGGGCAACACCTCGGCCAAAGTGGGGTCAGTGAAAAGGACCGGCCAGTGTTTACCCAGGATTCCCCTCATCGTGTCCCATTCATGATTAAACGTCCCAATAAAGCGTATCTGATTATCACTGGTTGGCCGACGTGGTTTATATTGAAGAAGTTGTTCTCTGGGGGTATTTTTAGCACGGAGATAACCTTTCTTTATACACCTATTGCTATACGCCCTGGCTTTAAACCTGCATCAGAGATCGGACGACTGGGATTCAAAGGTGGAAGAAGTAGAGCAGATCCGCTTCATCCGCAGAAACTGTCCGGTTCGGATGGCGCGTATGGTAGACATGGTGTGACCCGAGGATGCATGGAGGAGGGCATTGACCGACGTGTCCTTGCGGAAGACGTCGGTCTGAATGCCCCCCAGTCCATCCACGTAGATCCCAATATCTAGAAAATCTAGTTTGGTTCTACTTGACCGGTAGGTCAATCTGATGTTTAAGGAATTATGGTTGAGGTCATTCATGAATTGATCGAGTTGCTCGGTTGGGCCCTGCCAAATAATAAAAATATCATCTATATAGCGGAGCCAGCACTGCACCTGGGCGCTTCCCTGAGCGCCCGCATCTCCGAACACCAACCTCTCCCTCTTATTACAGTAATACAAAATAATGTACTGTATTCATATAAAATTATTACAGTACACTGAAAAAATACTGTACAGTAAAAAAAAACAAAGCAAATTAAACTGCACGTTAGCTTACAATAGAATTGTTGGTGTGCAGGAGGTGCAGTATAGAGAGAAATAATGAAATATAAATATTACAACCTTTAGTCTAGTACAATACACAAAAAACACATCCCAAATCTATTCTCCCCAAAATAAGGGCAGAACTAAGCCAAATGTGGGCTAGGAAATAATACTGCACAGGCAATTAGATTACAGTACAAGCAATGTGCTGTACTGGCTAGCAGAAAGAAAGTACAATACGGTATCCACAAATGCAAATTGATAGGCATGCTGTATAGTATATACTGTACTGAACAATGGTATACTTTATACAGTATACAGTACATATGTACAGAAAGTTACCTCCAGAGCGGGTCAGAGTGTGGTGAAAGGATGGAACCAGAAGTGTGCACGTAGAGTGTTTTGCTCTTATTGCAAAGCATTGCTCTTAAACCAAGTTACAAATTTGTAAAAAGCTTTGCTTGTTTTGCAAAATGCTCTCAAGCCAAGTTAGTCTTAATCCAAGGTTCCACTGTACAAACTTTATTCATGAGTAAATAAAATCAGGGTAGGTTCGTGAATGTACAACAAAGCAATAAAAAGGAGCATGTTGATGACAAAAATAGATACAGATATACAAAAAAAGAGAGAAGGTACTGCTGTTAATGGGTAAAGTTGACCCAATGTATTGGATGTGAAGATCTGTGGAAGGATAATAGAAGTTCTAGATCAGAAAAATAAACACTTGGGTGTATAAAATAGAAAATATATAAAAAGTAGGATGATTTCCTCAGTACACATAACATTGTTGGTTATAAATGACTAAAGCCTGCTTTACACGTTGCAATTTCGCATACGATATTGTATGCGATTTGCAACACCCTCATCGTATGTGTGGCACGTTCAATTTGTTGAACGTGCCGCACAAACGATTAACCCCCGTCACACGTACTTACCTTCCATACGACCTCGATGTGGGCGGCGAACGTCCACTTCCTGGAGTGGGAAGGACGTTCGGCGTCACATCGACGTCACGCGGCAGCCGGCCAATAGAAGCGGAGGGGCGGAGCTGAGCGGGATGTAAACATCCCGCCGACCTCCTTCCTTCCGCATTGTGGGCCGGGAGCCGCAGGACGCAGGAAAGATCTGTTCATCGTTCCCGGGGTGTCACACACTGCAATGTGTGCTATCCCGGGTACGATGAACAATCTGACGTGCAATTCTAGAGAAAGGTACGATGTGTATGCGATGAACGTTTTACCATTCAATCGCAATCGCACGTACCTGTCACACACTGAAATGTACCTTACGATGCCGGATGTGCGTCACTTACGACGTGACCCCGCCGACACCTTTTAAGATACATTGCAGCGTGTAAAGCGGGCTTTAGTGACAAAATGTAGAATTGGTGGAGGAAGATTGAACTGGATGGACCTAGGTCTTTTTTCAACCTATGTAACTATGTAGTAAAGGTACAAGAAATAAGAAGAGGCTCCCCTCAATGAGATGCAGATGTAATACAGAACATCAGTTGCATCATAATGTCCCAACAAAAATGAATATAATGCATATATCATGTCCCTCAATAGGATACAAATATAGTACAGAACATAAATTGCATCAAAATGCCCATATAAAGGCTAGTAAAGTGCATGTGCATTGCATGAAACCAATGATCAGAGCAATAACATTTGAAGTTCCATATAGAGGCGAAATATAAAAAAGTAAAAATATTAAAACAAAATAAAAAAATGAGGGGGAAAAAAATCTCAAAAAAGCAACCTGATCTATAAAATACTCTAACACTTGCAGTGAACACTGTAAAAAAAAATGTAATTTTTTTGTCATTATACCACCAAACAAAAAGTGGAATAAAATATTATATGTGAATAGAAATGGGATCCCTGACATCGTCATCTTATCCTGAAAAAACAAGCCCCCACTCAGCTCACAGTGGAAAAATAAAAAGAGCTATACAGTATAGTCTATGTGTAAACAGCAAAACCTAACAAAACCATATAAATGTGGTATCTCTGTAATTATACTGACCCAAAGAATAAAGCAGTCTAATCAATGATACCACACAGTGAACGACATGAAAAAAAAATACAATTCCTGAATTGTTGTTTTATCATTCTGCCAAAAATTGGAAAAGAGAGGGATAAAAAAAGTTATACACCGAAAAATGCCAAAATGGTACGTATATAAATTTAAACTAATATAGGAAAAAACAACCCCCCCCCGATGACTCACTTGAAATATTGAAAAAATATAGCTCTCAGAAAAAAAAAATATAAAATATATATACAGTATATATATGTATAAATATATATATATGTGTGTGTGTGTGTGTTTTTTTTTTAGTGTGTGATAGTAGCAAACCCCACAAAAAGCAATATAAATATGGTATCACTATATTTGTACTGACCTGCAGAAAAGAGCAGTCTTATTTTTATACCACATGATGACTTGCATAAAAAAATAAATGAAGCCTATTGTTGTACTGCTGTTGATTTGTTCATTCTGCCTCCCAAAGATTGCAATAAGGATCATTTCGCATTTATCCTGTGCTCTAAGCTGATTTACATCAGGTTTCTGTCTGAATCTCGAAAAATGTGATTCACTAAATCCCACAACAGAATATTCCCTATAATAAGGAAGATTTAGTCACTTTGGCCTATGATCAGGTGTTGTCCATCTTTTAAGACATGTGCAAGAGCGTGGTTGGCCACATTCATGTACTTCTTAAAAGACAAACACAGCTGAACAGAAGACAGACTGAGACGAAAGTAACTCAGCTCAGCTTTCCATCTGAATCACGCATTTTGGAGATTTAGGCCTTGAGCGTATGCTGTGTTTTTTGCTGCGGTTTTTGTGGGTGCAATTTTGGTCCCAAAACTGCATGCATTTCCTTCCCCAGCAAAGTCTATGAGATTTCAGTTTTTCTGTCCACACAGTGCAGCTTTTTTTGACTGCATTTTTGCGGTGACCATAAAGATGCAGCATGTCAATTCTTTCTGCATTTTTGAGCTCTTCCAGTCAATAGAATTCACTTAAAAAAACGCACTAGGCAAAAAGGCGGTAAAAAGCGCAGTAAAACTCGGCAAAAAATGCATGCCGACAGTGCGTATTTTTTGGCCCAAAAACGTGCATCTTTGTGGTCATCACAAAGATGCAGCATGCGCACATAGCCTTAGATGGAAACGTCAATGTAAATTATCATCGTACAGCACAGAGTAAACTTGAACTGAGCCTTAAAAGTGATCCAAAATATCATGTTTCCCAACATACTACCAAGAAAAGCTTCAACTCAACTCACAAAAAACAACTCCTCGCTCAGGTCCGTCATATGTTAACAGAAATATAGAGGGTTTCAAGGCTACTAGTAGCACAAAGAATCTAGAAAGGCAACATGCCCAACCTCTCCCGAAGAAAATTGAACAAAATCTATGCTCCCAAATCCAAATGTCCCCCCCTTCTGAGTCCCACAATGCGCTTAAACTGCAGTTAGTATCCACATGTTTGATATTACTGTAGTGAGGAGAAACCACTTAATTTACGGGGTGTGTGTCTCCAGAAGCACAAGCTGGCCACAATGGATTGGACAATATGATACAATGTATTAGGCACTACGTTGGCATATTTTCAATTGTTACTCTACAATGTCCACTGCATGCTTGCTTCTGGAAAACACTTATGGAGTAAAAAAATTAGATGAATTCCAAGAAAGGTGTAATTTCCAAACTAGGATCACTTGAGAATGTATTCTGCTGTTCTTGCACTTGAGGGATCTGCAAGTATAGTCCACAAACTATTTTAGGAAACTCAACTCTCCAAAAGTCAAATTGCACATCTTCCCTCCCATGCCTTGCCATGTGATGTGGCCAAATAGTAGCAAACGTAGGGGCCAGTTTTACCCATTTCCACTTGTGAAAATGTAAAATCTAGGGCTAAAAAAAAAATTTGGGGGGCAAAAATCTAATTAACATGTTTTCTTCGCCGCTCAATGCTATTAAGTTCCGTGAAGCACCCAAGTGTAAAGGGGCTGTACACGCTGCGACATCGCTAGCGATGTCGCTAGCGTTCGCACCCGCCCCCATCGTTTGTGCGTCATGGGCAAATCGCTGCCCGTGGCGTACAAAATCGCTAGTACCCGTCACACATACCTTCCTAACGATGTCGATGTGGCCGGCGAACAGCCTCTTTTCTAAGGGGTCGGTTTGTGCGGCGTCACAGCGACGTCACACGGCAGGCGTCCAATAGAAGTGGAGGGATGGAGAGCAGCCGCATGAAAGTCACACCCACCTCGTTGCCGGAGGACGCAGGTACGATGTTGTTAGTCGTTCATGGGGTGTCACACGTAGCGATCTCGATCCACGATCCATCCACACCTGGTAACCCCTTAGATTGCGCTGTCAAAATGCGACAGTGCAATTTAAATCCCCGTGGCAGGAACACGCCTTTCCCCGTGTCAGCGGAGGCCCTGTGATGCCATGGTAGCGACGTTGTTCCTGTTAGAGCCAACAGAGTAGTTGCTCTAACAGGAACGCAGTATTTCTGCTGATCAGAGCAGTGCAGCTCTGATCAAAAGAAATGAACAAGCGATCAGACTGCTGATCCTTATAGTCTTCTAGGGGTACTAGTAAAATAAAAAAAGTAAAAAAAAAAGTTTTAAAAAATTAAAAATAAAATAAAAAAACCCGAAGTTCAAATGACCCCTCATTTGCCCCATTGAAAATTAAACAATAAAAAAAAAATCAAAATATACACACATTGTGTCCTGATTTATGGTTTAAAATTACAGCTCACATGATTGTGGGCCATATCCATGTATTTTCTCTTTGTTTGTTTTGAAAAATTCAATAAAATATTCAGTTATAAAAAAAAAATATACACACATTTGGTATCGCCGCATTCAGAAATGCTGATCTATCAAAATATAAAATCAATTAATGTGATCGGTAAATGGCATAAAGGCAAAAAAATTCTACATGCCAAAATTATGGTTTTTTTGGACGTCGCAAATTTAACATTTGTGCAAAAATGGTACCAGTAAAAACGTCAGCTCAAGGTGCAAAAAACAAGCCATCACTGAGCACCATATCCCAAACAATGAGAACGCTACGGGTCGAGGAAAATGGTACAAAAAGTGTGCCACTTTTATTGGACAAATGTTTAAATTTTTTTAACTCGTTTGGTATCTATGAACTCATACAGACCTGAGGTATCACACCGACAAATCAGTTTTACCATATAGTGAACATAATGAATAAAATACCCCAAAACCAATTGTGCACTTTTTATAATTTTGCAATTTTCTGCACTTGGAATTTTTTTGCCGTTTTGCAATCCACTATATGGTAAAACTCATGGTTTCATTTGAAAGTACAACTCATATGGCAAGATTGACGGAAAAATAAAAAATTTACGGCTTACGGAAGAAGGGGAGCAAATAAACAAAAAGATAAAATGGAAAATCGCCCGGTTATGAAGGGGGTTAAATTATCACTACACAGTTAGATGAATTCCTCAAGTAATTTCCAAAATGGGGTCACTTGTGGGGGTTGCTGCTGTTTTGGCATCTCAAGGGCTCTTTATCACTAAAGGGACATGACATCCTCAATCTATTCTAGCAAAACTTGTGCAAATAGCACTCCTCACCATCTAAGCCCTGCTGTGTGCCTAAACAAGAGATTCTGACAACATATGGGATATCTGCACACTGAGGAGAAATTACACAAGAAACTGTGGAGCACATTTTCTCTTTCTACTCTTGTGAAAATGAGAAATTTGGGGGATAAATTAACATGTTCATGGAAAAAATGTAATGAATCATTTTCATAGCCCACTATTATACATTTCTGTTTAACACTATTTTTTTCAAGATGCTGTTCCCACCAGTAGAAAATTTGAAAAGGGTGTAATTTCCAATATGGGGTCATTTATGGGGGTTTTCTGCTGTTTTGCTACCTTGAGGGCTCTGGAAATGCAATAGCATCTGTAATCTATTACAGCAAAAACTGTGCTGCAATAGTCAAATAGTCCTTCTCTTCCAAGCTGGGTCATATGCCAAACAAAAGTTTCTGACCACATGTGGGGTATCCCTGTACTCAGGAGAAATTGAACAATAAATTGTGGAGTCCATTTTCTCCTTTTATTTTGCATTTTTTTCAAACTTTTTGAATTTAGTTAACTACTCTAAGGCAGTGATGGTGAACCTATGGCACGTATGCCAAACAGGGCACGCAGAGGCCTCTCTGTCGGCATGCGCGCTGTTGTCTCATTTGCTCTGACACTCCTTTCCAAGGCCGCAGGCCTGTTGCCTAGAAGACATCGGGATCGTCAGTAAGCAGCGCCAGCGTAATGACGTCTTGTGGCCGTACGGGAACTGAAGGCCCAGCGGCATTCCGCAGTGGAGCGGTAGTTGGAAGGCAAGTGTTCTTTTTTTTGTTTATTTAAATCTGTGCAGCTGTACCAGGATGGGGGGACCATGCCAGGATGGTCCGAGAACATGCCAGGATGGAGGAGTATATCAGGATGGGGGGAACATGCCAGGATGGAGAGAACATGCCAGGATGGAGGAGCATATCAGAATAGCGGGAACATGAAAGGATCCAGGATGGGGGGACCATGCCAGCATGGAGTGACCATGCCAGGATAGAGGAGCATATCAGCATAAGGGGAACATGCCAGGATGGGGGACCATGCCAGGATGGGGGGACAATGCCAGGATGGGGGACATGCCAGGATGGGGAACATGTCAAGATGTGGTACATTTGCCATGATGGGGTAACATAACAGGATGGGGTATATTTACCAGGATGGGGAACATGCCAGGCTAGGGGAACTTTTGCCAGGATCGGGGAACATATGAGGATGGGGTACATTTGACAGTATGGGGGTACATTTTCCAGGATGGGGGTACATGCCAGAATGGAGGTACATGCTAGGATGGGGGTACATTTCCCAGGTTAGGGAAACATGGCAGGATGGGGTACATTTACCAGGAAGGGGGACATTTCCAAGGAAGGGGGACATTTACCAGGATGAGGTACATTACCATGATGAGGTACATTTACCAGGATGGGGGAACATGCCGGGATAGGGGAACATGCCTGGATGGGGGAACATACTGGGATGGGGAAACATGGGTATATTTACCAGGAAGGAGTACATTTATCAGGATGGAGATCATTTACCAGGATGGGGTACATTTATCAGGATTGGGTACATTTATCAGATTGGCGTAACGTGCCAGGATGGGGGAACATGCCAGGATAGGGTACATTTACCAGGATGGGGCCATGATGGAGACATATATACCAGAATGTAGGAAATATATATCTGGATGGGGGACATGTTTACCAGGAAGTGGCCCAGGAAGGTGGACATAACTACATAATAAAGGGGGAGGGGAGCAACTGGTATGTCTTTGTGGGATTTTGAGATGTTTAGAGTTTGAAATGGAGATTTTTTTACAGAAATATCAATCCAACTGCTGTGTCTGGAAAGGGCAGTGGGAGTGGCACAGCTTCAATGTGTAGTAAGCACGCATGAACTTGATGCTCCCTGCTGAAGAGAAGACTGCAAAGGTAAGTTTAAAATCAATTCATTATTTACATAATAGAATTGGTTAAATTCATAAATTGCCATGTCGGCACTTCGGAAAAAAAATTGGGTTTAGGGCTACAGTTTGGGCACTCGGCCTGTGAAAGGTTTGCAAAGACTGCTCTAAGGCGATGCAGATTTGAAAATGGCGTCTTGTTGGTTTTCTGGCATATAAGCCCCTCAAAGTCACTTTAAAACTGAAGTGGTCCCTAAAAAATATTGTAAATTTAATAAAAAGAAATAGAAACTGCTTAAAAGAAAAGTCTTCTAAAAAATGATGCTGGTATTATTTATTAACTATTTGAGTTTTAAGGGCATAAAAATACAAAGTTTTAAGATTGCAAATTTTTTGTTTCATTTTCGATTTTCTAATAATAAGCACAAATTATATTGACCTAAATTTTCCAGTAACAAAAGTACAATGTTTCCCCCCAAAACCCCAGCAGTCTTACAATCACTAAGCTATGTGGAAGCATCACAGAGTTACCACATAAAGTAACAAAGGCTGGATTTGAAAATTTTGGCCTGGTCAGGAAGGTGAAAAAAGACTCAAGTGTGAAGGGGTTAAGAAAAAACAAAAGCTACAGTATAAGTGCAGCCACAAAATATAGAAATGACAAAAAATGCATCATAATGTAAATGTTAAATAATCTCCAACTGAATTTGTACCAAACACAGTCTTGGAATGTAAAGTCACAGGCAAACCGTGACATGCCATCCACAAATTTGTGTCTAGCATTCCTAGTGTTGGTCTTCACAAGGCTTGGTCCTGTCTGCTGGCGAACACCTCAGAATCCACGGGTAGGGGAGTATAGGATGTTTTTTTGTTGTTGTTCGTGGGGGAAAATATTAGGGGCCATGATACAATGTGGGAGGAATACAGGGGGCCATGTTACACTGTGGGGTTAAGATACAGTATGAGGGTATTACTGGGGGTCATCATACAGTGTGAGGGAAATAGTGGGGACAATCCTACACTGTGTGGGGGGGGGGGAATGGAGGCCAAGATACAGTGTAAAGGGAATACTGGGGGCCATATTACAGTGTTGGGGGAATACTGGGGGCCATGATACAGTGTGGTGGAAACTGTGGGTCATAATAAAGTGTGGGCGGATACTGAGGGCCCCAATACATTGTCCTGAGAATACTGGGGGTCATATTACAGTGTTGAGGAAATATTGGGGCCATGACACAGCGTGGGGGGAATACTGGAGGCTATATAACAGTGTGGAGAGAATACTAGGGGGCATCATACAGTGTGCGTGGAATAATGGGGGCCATATGAAAGTGTGGGGAAAATAATAGGGCCATGACACAGTGTGAGGAAAATCAAAGTGTGACTAGGGCTTCTGAGGGTCATCAAACAGTGGGGGGCTACTGAGGGCCATCATAGAGTGTGAGTAGGTCTACTGGGGGCCATCATACAGTTGAGGGTGCTGTGGGGCCCAATATGCTGTGTATAACAAGTTGTGTATATATTATGCTATGTATAGAGAGCTGGGGGAACATCATGCTGTGAAGAGGGACACTATATGTGTGCGCAGTTAAGAAGCATTATTGTTATAGGGGCACTCAGTGTACTGTATTTGACAAATGGGCATGCTAGGAAAATTATTCCAGGGGAAAAATGTGGGCACTGATTTCTTGCAGACTTGCACAGGACATTAATATTTTCTAGGGCACAATCTTATCACCTAAAGGCCACAAACAGGCAAGAGGCATTTTACCTTTTAAGCCGAACAGTGGTGCACATAATATGAGGTGCCAAGATGATCAGTAATACTGATACAAGTAAAATATATCTTTGTACCGTGTTAGCCAGTAGAGATAAAAAAAATTGTTTAAAAGAACAGAGAGTCCTCAGTGGTTGATACCTTTTAATGGCTAACTGAAAAGATGGTAATAATTGCAAGCTTTCGAGACTACTCAGGTCTCTTCATCAGGCATGGTATAACACAAAATCTGAAGAGTCACATATTTATACACAACAGGACTTAGAATAGTGCAGTAAAAAAAAAAAAAAAAAAAAAAAAGAACAAGTTATATTAAAACTTTCACACTGATGGACCAGACCCTTATCAAAGGACAATAAAACTTTCACACTGGCATCCGAGCGTGTCCCAGCCCTGGACCAGACCCTTATCAAAGGACAATAAAACTTTCACACTGAACTGCAGCAGTATTTATGGCCCCACAACAGTTTGCCCCCTGCCATAGAGATAGTTCTGTTTCATATAACTTGTTCTTTTTTTTTTTTTTTTACTGCACTATTCTAAGTCCTGTTGTGTATAAATATGTGACTCTTCAGATTTTGTGTTATACCATGCCTGATGAAGAGACCTGAGTAGTCTCGAAAGCTTGCAATTATTACCATCTTTTCAGTTAGCCATTAAAAGGTATCAACCACTGAGGACTCTCTGTTCTTTTAAACAATTTTTTTTTTCAGTAATACTGACACATACGGCAGCAGTGGCTCATCATTGTGGTGACGGCAGGATGAAGAATTTTTGCAGGTTGGGGATAAGGTCGGTGCTGGAAATGTGAAAAATCAAACGTGTCTTTTTTTTTTTTGTAATCTTTAGAGGCGACTCGTGACTGAAAGAAGTTATGTCAGTCTGAGCCAGAGGGAAAAGTGTACAACTCCATCAGAAAGAACGTCAGCTGTAAGTCACCTAATATAACTGTACTATAAACTCTATGTATGTTCTGCAGGACTAATATCTACCACTATACGGTCACGTTATGGCAGTAATATCGGTAATAATCTTTGTAGGGAAAGTTGCAGTAACAGTCTAGTCATCTGCTGTTTCCCCTATACCTATGGTTAGGCTATGCCAGCGTAGTTGCAGTATATCACAAATGTGAATACATCCCTCACATTTTTATAAATATTTTATTATATTTTCTCATGGGACAACACTGCAGATATGACTTTTTGATATGTAAAGCAGTTGTCATGGCTCTACCCCGGAATTCAAACCTTTAGTCTCTGATTGTTGATCAGTTTCCCTCTTGGTTGGACCATAGCCTGTTTTGTGCTTGTCCAACTGCTGAAGGATTTATCTTCTTTCTTATGCTGTGCATTCTTTTTTTACTTCTACTCAGGTGTGTTCAATATTCTCGTATGGTTTGCCCAATAACATTTTGAGTGAGGCTATTTATACTTATTACTAGGGCTGAGCGGATGTGGACTGTAAAAGTCCAGATCCGTGCGTTTCAAAGATGCCCGGGTGCCAGACCCGGGATTCCGGGTTCACGATCCGACTCCGGCACTGGGGAAATTAATTGAAAAATAAAGAAAAGAAGACTTAAATGAGAGTTTCATACTTACGAGACTCTGTGTCAAGGCGGCAAATTGCTTCCGGATCGCGCATTCACTTCCTCTACTGCGCAGCGTTCCGTGCTTTTCCTGCCCACCGGCTATCCTGTCATCTGTGATTGGTTGCAGTCAGACGCACCCCAAACCTGTGACAGCATCTGCCTGCAGTCATCGCTCATCGTGGCTGTCATAGGCTACACTCACAGTCAGCGGTTGTGCTCTATGGTCACTGGCTGTGAGATGTAGCAAGGCTGAATGCATTGTCGTGGGACCTCGTGTGTATTACACCAGAGTGGTGTGTTGGGGATCAATAAAGTGGTGAAGAGCAGAGCAAAGAGAGTAAAGCACCGGGATTGTCACATCTAATGGATGCGGCAATACTGGGCGGCTGCGGACTGAGAATACCAGCCCCCAGCTGGCTTTATCATGGCTGGGTATCAAAATTAGGGGGGACTGCACGTTGGATTTTTTAAAAACTATTTATTTAAATAAAAAAAAAAGCCACATGCGGTTTCTCTTAGGGCGGAGTCATACTTGTGAGGGACTCTCACGAGTCTGACATCGCATCACCGGCACAGCCACGCACACTTCTGACAGGAGCGTGCATGTGTTTATGTCTACATGCAAACTCATGTTCAGAGAACGGCAGGCCGTGCCAGCTGATGTCATGCCAGACTTGTAGGAGTATGACATCGCATCACCGGCACAGCCGCAGTCTTCTGACAGGAGCGGGCTGCATGTGTTTTTGTCTACATGCACGCTCTCCATACTGACCCACAGACACTTGCACTGCTTTCCCCGCCCACTAGTCCGTCCTTGCACCTGTGATTGATTGCAGTCAGCTGACACGCTGCCAATCAGAGTGGGGGCGCATCTAACTGCGACCAATTACACGTGGCGGTGGGCGGGCAAAACAGTGAATATTGAAATGTCGGCTCCGGAAGGGAAAAGCGTGATCCGGAAGGAGTTTGCCGCCATGACATAGCCTCAGTGAGTATACCGCGTGCGCTCCTACCCCCGTATCCCTTCCACCGTTTTTAATCTCCGGATTCTGGTCCCCATTGACTTATATGGGCACCGGATTCCGGAGCGGATGTTTTTTTTTTTTTTAATTGAGCAGTGATCCGCCGGCCCCGGTTTTTTGTCAGTCCGAGCAGCTTTACTTATGTCTCATGCCTCAGTGCTGGCTATATTTCTGGATGGATGATTATCTGTAGTGCCAGCTCCTTGGTTTTCTTACTGAGACATCGATATTGTTACTGTGTTTCCTCGAAAATAAGAGAGTCATATTATTTTTTGCTCTGAAAGATGCTTTATTTTAAGGGGAAGTCTTATATTTCCCCATGAAAAACAATCCACATTTACTCTTGAACAAAAAAACCAAAACATTTTTCAAGTATAATCATGTCATTATTGTTCATTATTAATATAATTATTAATAATTACAATAATTATGTCATCATATTCCGGAACATCAACATTTTGAGTTAATCCTATCTATTACTGATTCAGATGCACATTTTCTTATCTGACTTGCTATTGTCATGATGCAGAACCAGTCCAATAATGGTGAGTACATACCATATTTACAAAAGTTTAAATTACCTGCCTAAATGTATTATTCTCTATGTACTGCTAAGTTTACACCCAAAAGAAAGCAGACACCCCATAAAATGAATCACACTTACTAGACCTCAAACAATTAAGAGTTTGCAAGTAAATGGGCTCTTACATACAAATGTGTATCGCTGTGAGGTCCCCCCTGCGCTCTACAGTGGTTGGCTCCCTCTGGTGACTGGAAGCAGTATCACTCGCGAGTAGTGATACTGGTATATGATCTGTTTGTGAGAGTGGCAGTGCAACGCAGCTAGAACGCAAAGGGGTCATTCCATGTCAAGTGGACCAGTGGTCCCCACTCGACCTTCTCCGATTTTGCTGAAAATTTATAAGGAGGTACATGTATGTTTGAAAAGAGGTTTTGTAAATTTTTAGGGCCAGATCTCAAATACATTGGGCACTAAGTTGGGCTTATATTTAGGGATGGGCAAACCTGAACTGTAAAGTTCGGGGTCCGTACCGAACACATGGTGTTTGTGCACACGACCCCGAACACGAGCTTTCCGGGACGTTCTTGTTACAGTTTGTGTTACAGCTCGGGTCCAGGGGCTGTAAAAAAAAAACCCCCATGTTATTAAAAAAACATTATGATCATACTTACAGGTCCCGCAACGCGTCCTGCAGACTTCCGCATCCGTGCGATCATTGCTGAGCCTCCCCGGTAAGCACCTCTGGCTAAAAGGACCTGCCGTGACCGTGATGTCATACCAATGTGACCAGTCACGTGTGAATGTTGTATTACCTCATTGGCTACAGAATGGTCACGTGAGTATGACGTTATCAAAGGTCCTGGTGCGCCGTGATGCGAATGTCATCGTATCACGGCACACAATCTCCCAACAGCAGCGGGTCAGCTGCGTTCAGTTCCATGCAGCTGAGGCGCTCCTGTCCTGAGAGTGGGGTGATGCAATGCGAGACGCAAATGCAATCATCCCCTCACTGTTAGCCTGCTACATCACTCTGTCCAGAGAGATGTAGCAGACCTGACATGGCGCTCTGTGCTTCTCACTATGTATACACTGTGTGCAGAATTATTAGGCAAGTTGTATTTTTGAGGATTTTTTTATTATTGATCAACAACTATGTTCTCAATCAACCCAAAAGACTGAAATATCAAAGCTTAATATTTTTGGAAGTTGTAGTGTTTTGTTTTTTTTTTTAGATATGGCTATCTTAGGAGGATATCTGTTTGTGCAGGTAACTATTACTGTGCAGAATTATTAGGCAACTTATAAAAAACCAAATATATTCCCATCTTACTTGTTTATTCTCACCAGGTAAACCAATATAACTGCAAAAAATTTAGAAATAGAAATTTCTGACATGCAAAAACAAAACCCAAAAAAATGAGTGACGAATATAGCCACCTTTCTTTATGATGACACTCAACAGCCTACCATCCATAGATTGTCAGTTGCTTGATCTGTTTACGATCAACATTGCGTGCAGCAGTCACCACAGCCTCCCAGACACTGTTACGAGAGGTGTACTGTTTTCCCTCCCTGTAGATCTCACATTTTTTGAGGGACCACAGGTTCTCTATGGGGTTCAGATCAGGTAAACAAGGGGGCAATGTCATTATGTAGTTGGATGCATGTGATGGAGCATTGTCCTGCATGAAAATAATGTTTTTCTTGAACGATACTAACTTCTTCCTGTACAACTGCTTGAAGAAGTTGTCTTCCAGAAACTGGCATTAGGTCTGGGAGTTGAGCTTCACTCCATCCTTAACCTGAAAAGGTCCCACAAGTTCATCTTTGATGATACCAGCCCATACCAGTACCCCACCTCCACCTTGCTGTCGTCTAAGTCGGAGTGGAGCTCTCTGCCCTTTATTGATCCAGCCTCTGGCCCATCAAGTCACTCTCATTTCATCAGTCCATAAAACCTTTGAAAAATCAGTCTTAAGATATTTCTTGGCTCAGTATTGACGTTTTATCTTATGTTTCTTGTTCAAAGGTGGTCGTTTTTCAGCCTTCCTTACCTTGGCCATGTCCCTGAGTATGGCACACCTTGTGCTTTTTGATACTTCAGTAGCATTGCAGCTCTGAAATATGGCCAAACTGGTGGCAAATGGCATGTTCTCAGCTTCATGCTTGATTTTCCTCATTTCATGGGCAGATATTTTGTGCATTTTTTGCCCAACACACGTCTTGCGACCCTGTTGGCTATTGCCATGAAACGCTTGATTGTTCGGTAATCAGGCTTCAAAAGTTTGGCAATTTTAAGACTGCTGCATCCCTCTGCAAGACATCTCCCAATTTTAGACTTTTCAGAGCCCGTCAAATCTCTCTTCTGACCCATTTTGTCAAAGGAAAGGAAGTTGCCTAATAATTAAGCACACCTTATATAGGGTGGTAATGTCATTACACCACACCCCTCCTCATTACAGAGATGAACATCCCCTGATTTACTTAATTGGTAGTTGGCTCTCAAGCCTATACAACTTGGAGTAGGACAACATGTATAAAAAGTATCATGTGATCAAAATACTCATTTGCCTAATAATTCTGCACAGTGTAGACACTATGCACAGTGATGTGGCAGAGATGACATGGCTCTCTATGCTTCTCACTATGTTGGCCAAGTTTGACCCAGCCATTAAGAATCTCCAATAAAGGGTTAAAAAAAAGACACCACACAGAGAAAAAATACTTTACTAGAAATAATGGCACATGAAATATGTAATATAGGTTAGGACCCCCCTATTGAGATTTGCCGTAACGTTGGCAGGGGTGGCTCAAAGAATTGATCAATTATTTGCTAAAAATCTCATTTTTTTTTATTATAGTACAGTTGGAATAAACCTGTGAATTTTCACTTTTTATATGATGCATGCCAGTTTCAGATCGTGCTGGCTCCTTTTTCTCTAGAAATAAATACACAGACACATTTAGGGACTCCATATTTATTACTCCCTCTCACCCCTCCATGATCCTGCCCTTCTGTCTTGTTCAACAGATGCAGTTCTGCTATATCAGACAGCACAGGGAGGAAGAATGCTGCTGCTCCCCATGCTGTGTAATCAAGCAGAGGCTGCGTCGGGTTGGTAAGCGGTGACATCACCACTGCCATCGTTGCCATAGTAACTTAACGAACGGGTTACTATAGCAACGGTGATCTCTGATCACGTGATTCCCGGTGCTGCTATTCACGGCTGTGGCATTAGTGTGTGGCAGCCAATCCCTGCATGTGGGCTGACTCTCTAAAGAGTTCCAACATGCAGGGAGGGGAGCCAAGCATGTGTCTGAGCATGCTCGCCGGTACATGGCGCTCGCCGAGTATACAGAGTACTGAGATGCTCAGGCGAGCACTAGCGAGCATGCTGACACTCCAGGACCTTGCATGACGTCATAGTCATGTGACCAGTGTGTACCTAATGAGATAATAGAACATTCACACGTGACTAGTCACATGGTTATGACGTCACGCAAGGTCCTTTTTGATGGTTACCGGGCGGCACAGCGATGATTGGACCAGGAAGAAGAAGCTGCGGGAGACAGAGGCTGCAGGACGTGTCGCGGGACCTGTAAGTATAATGGCAATGTTTATAATTAATAATATTCTTTATTTTACAGCCCGCGCCCCATCACAAAACTGTAAAGTCCAAATTCGGCGTTCGGACGCAAGTTTGCGTTATCTCCGACCCCGAACTTTACAAAACATTTGGGCGAGTCTCCCGATCATCGGGGGGTTCGCCCATCACTACTTATATTTTAAGCATATTTATAAAAGCCCCAAAAGTTTTACTAAGGTTATTTTTCAGGGTAGGTCTTAATTTCAGGGAAACAGGGTACTTCCTTGCAGTTTGTGTGAATTCCTTCCCAGTTATCTCCTATTTTGTTTCATTTAAGTTTAGGAGGGTTTCCAAGTATGCTGTTCTTTTTGGTTTCTTGTATTTCATTATTCCTGTACAACTGTATTTGCATGTTCCAAGCCCTGTGTGCACTTCATTTATGTTTATTGTTGTTTTTTACACTTGGTTTATAGCTTAGGGTGCAGTTAAGAACATTCAGGGTGAGCCAATGACAAATAGGGGTACCGTTACATGATCTTAAGGTGTCATGACTTCTGCTGTCAGGCAGGGACACATCAGGGTTAGATCTAGAGCATGTACTAGCCTGTTTTGGTTTGTTCATCCCCGTGAGAATGTTAGGGTTCAGTGGTAAAATTATAACAAGTAGCGGTACATTTTGTGCATTCTGGGGGCTTCCTTATTAATATTTTATATATTTATTACTAAATAAATATATTTATTTAAATAAATATATTTCCTTATTTGCTTTATATATTTATATGCTCCTTGGTTGCACAACTCCAGACCTTGTCACTGGAGATCACTGAAATTAGGGACCAACAACAGCATGCAAATTCAGCCTTTACTAGTGATTATGGTCATCAGAGTATGCCGCTGGAACCTAAAGTAAAGATGCTAGATTGCTTTGACGGTGATGAAAGTCAGTTCTCTGTTTTCTACACTTCAATTAAGTAATGTGTCCATTTACGTCCGGTATCCTCTGGGTCTGAGAGTCAGCAAGTAGGCATTATTTTGTATTTGCTTCATGGAGATCCACAGGCTTGGGCTGTTTCCTTGCCTGAGGGTTCTCCAGAGTTGGCCTTTGTAGAGGCATTTCACTCGGTCTCATTTATGGGGATACTGATAAGATCGCCGTAGCTGAGTGCAAGGTTCATGGATTGGTTCAGGGAAATCGCAGAGTGGAGGACTATCGCTCAGATCAATGACAGGATGACTTACAATTCCATTAAGAAATAACGCCTGGAACACCAATTCTGAGTCTGAACTGGGTGCAAAAATCTACACTATATGGAGAGAAGGTATGCACACTAGTGACTATGTAAGGGGAATATATGAAAAGCAGAAACTGCTGTGTGAATACTTACATGAAAAATCCAATAGCTATATGTAAGAATGAAAATCTGAAAATGGAATCTGCATTACTGCCATGAACATATGAATAAAGAGAAATTTAGCTATTGAATTGATCAATGCAATAGAGCCCCAACACTACGCCAAAGTATTTCTCTACATTGGGGTCCCTAGCTAGTGTGTGTCCTCTCATGCAGTTAAAAAACTTACCGTGTTGGGAAGCCGAGACCCAGGCTATACAGTCAGGGCCAGAAATATTTGGACAGTGACACAAGTTTTGTTATTTTAGCTGTTTACAAAAACATGTTCAGAAATACAATTATATATATAATATGGGCTGAAAGTGCACACTCCCAGCTGCAATATGAGAGTTTTCACATCCAAATCGGAGAAAGGGTTTAGGAATCATAGCTCTGTAATGCATAGCCTCCTCTTTTTCAAGGGACCAAAAGTAATTGGACAAGGGACTCTAAGGGCTGCAATTAACTCTGAAGGCGTCTCCCTCGTTAACCTGTAATCAATGAAGTAGTTAAAAGGTCTGGGGTTGATTGCAGGTGTGTGGTTTTGCATTTGGAAGCTGTTGCTTTGACCAGACAACATGCGGTCTAAGGAACTCTCAATTGAGGTGAAGCAGAACATCCTGAGGCTGAAAAAAAAGAAAAAATCCATCAGAGAGATAGCAGACATGCTTGGAGTAGCAAAATCAACAGTCGGGTACATTCTGAGAAAAAAGGAATTGACTGGTGAGCTTGGGAACTCAAAAAGGCCTGGGCGTCCACGGATAACAACAGTGGTGGATGATCGCCGCATACTTTCTTTGGTGAAGAAGAACCCGTTCACAACATCAACTGAAGTCCAGAACACTCTCAGTGAAGTAGGTGTATCTGTCTCTAAGTCAACAGTAAAGAGAAGACTCCATGAAAGTAAATACAAAGGGTTCACATCTAGATGCAAACCATTCATCAGTTCCAAAAATAGACAGGCCAGAGTTAAATTTGCTGAAAAACACCTCATGAAGCCAGCTCAGTTCTGGAAAAGTATTCTATGGACAGATGAGACCAAGATCAACCTGTACCAGAATGATGGGAAGAAAAAAGTTTGGAGAAGAAAGGGAACGGCACATGATCCAAGGCACACCACATCCTCTGTAAAACATGGTGGAGGCAACGTGATGGCATGGGCATGCATGGCTTTCAATGGCACTGGGTCACTTGTGTTTATTGATGACATAACAGCAGACAAGAGTAGCCGGATGAATTCTGAAGTGTACCGGGATATACTTTCAGCCCAGATTCAGCCAAATGCCGCAAAGTTGATCGGACGGCGCTTCATAGTACAGATGGACAATGACCCCAAGCATACAGCCAAAGCTACCCAGGAGTTCATGAGTGCAAAAAAGTGGAACATTCTGCAATGGCCAAGTCAATCACCAGATCTTAACCCAATTGAGCATGCATTTCACTTGCTCAAATCCAGACTTAAGACGGAAAGACCCACAAACAAGCAAGACCTGAAGGCTGCGGCTGTAAAGGCCTGGCAAATTATTAAGGAGGAAACCCAGCGTTTGGTAATGTCCATGGGTTCCAGACTTAAGGCAGTGATTGCCTCCAAAGGATTCGCAACAAAATATTGAAAATAAAAATAATTTGTTTGGGTTTGGTTTATTTGTCCAATTACTTTTGACGACCTAAAATGTGGAGTGTTTGTAAAGAAATGTGTACAATTCCTACAATTTCTATCAGATATTTTTGTTCAAACCTTCAAATTAAACGTTACAATCTGCACTTGAATTCTGTTGTAGAGGTTTCATTTCAAATCCAATGTGGTGGCATGCAGAGCCCAACTCGCGAAAATTGTGTCACTGTCCAAATATTTCTGGACCTAACTGTATAAGCGTATAATGTGGACTGGCAGTAGGTGTGGTGGGGCCGGGTTCACAAACTAAAGACTACAAAATCAATTAAGAAATAACGTCTGGAACAGTAATGCAGCTTCCATTTTCATATTTTCATTCTTACATATAACTATTGGATTTTTCATGTCAGTATTCACACAGCATTTTCTGCTTTTCATATATTCCCCTTACATAGTCACTGGTGTGCATACCTTCTCTCCATATAGACTTACAATTCAAGTCCGCAGCCTTTGGAGGATGCTATGTCTCTTGCTATTCATCTCAACAGCCACTTGTCTATACAGAGCGATGAAACAGAATTGACTATATTGAACTAAGTATTATTTTATAATAAAGATGGAGTGTCTAAATGTTTTTTCTTGTTTTATTTTATTTTTTTTACTGTTTACTAGAAATTGTGGCCGATGTCTAATTTGGAGTGACACCATGAATTTCGGGCTTAGTACCATCTGAGAATACAAAGCTTGTATTAACTACTATTTTACCCAGCGTGCCCCCGCCATCAGGGCCGCTGGACAAGCCAGATAAAGTGCCTGGAAATGGCGCTTAGAAACAATGCGCCTTTTCCAGGGGCGGCTGCGGAGAATCTCAGCCCCTAGCTGCCTGGTTTTACCTGACTGGCAATCAAAATACGGCGGGAGCTTACACTTTTTTTTATGTAAATTTTTAATATTAAATTTAAAGAAATATTTAAAAAAAAAAAATATGCGTGGGTCCCGCAGTATTTTGATCACCAGTCAGCTAAAACCAGGCAGCTGGGATTCTCTGCATCAACCCCTGGAAATGGCACATTGTTTCTTAGCACCATTTCCAGGTGCTTTGCCTGGCCCTGATGGTGCTGGCATGGTGGGTAATAAAGGGGTTAATACAAGCTTTGTATTCTCAGATGGTACTAAGCCCGAAATTCATGGTGTCACGCCAAATTAGACATCGCCACCATGAATATTTAGTAAACAGTAAAAAAAAAAAACAAAAAAAACAAACAGAGAAACATTTTTTTATTAGAAATAAAGCAAAAAAAACATTCAGACTCCATATTTATTAAAGAAAAACTACTTAGTCCGACGTAGTTCACAGGGAGACCCATGTCAACTCTGCTTCATCACTCTATAAAGACAAGCGGCTCTGCAGAGAGAGAAGCAGAGAGAGCATTGTCAGCCTGCTACATCACTCTGTACAGAGCGAGAAGCAGGATGACAGTGAGGGTATGATTCCACTTGCATCTCGCATCGGTATCAGCTAGTACAGCCCGACGCTCTCCGGACAGGAGCGCCTCAGCTGCATGGAAATACATGCAGCCTCCATGCAGCCAACCGCTCCTGTCAGGAGAGAGTGCGGCTGTTCCGGGTGATGCAGATGCGACACTCTCACAGTGACAGTCAAAGTTCAGTTAATAGGACCTTCCGTGACGTCATAGCCATGTGACCAGTCTGTAACCAACGAGGTAATACAACATGCACACCTGACTGGTGACATGGCTATGACGTCACGGAAGGTCCTGTTAGTCAGTGCTCGTTAGCGGGAAGGTACAGCAATGAACGCGGAAGCAGAAGCGCCCGGGAGGCAGAGTCTGCAAGATGCGTCGCAGGACTTGTAATTATAATGACAATGTTTATTAACTGTATTAACTATATTCTTTATTTTACAGCCCCCCGCCCCCTCCCATAACTGTAAATCCAGAGTTCGGTGTTCAGACGCAACTCGATCTTTACAAAATATTCGGCGAGGCTCCCGAACATCGGGGGGGATTCACCCATCACTACCTCTGGGCACAATAAGATGTTGCTGGGCTACAGGTCATCTTCCTGATATCCAATACATGCAACTAATAAGAACTCTCAAACTATCCGTGCGCTTGTTCCATAATAATTTTACAATTGTAATGCTCTAATGACTTTCTGTAATTCTATTGCAATGTGATGTGTCTGATACATTCTAAAATGTAATTGTTTTATTAATCAATAAAACTTTTAAACTGAAGGGTTATTTCATGTTTTACAAACTATTATGCCCAATATTTGGTGTTATAAATATCATTATTGGCCACATACATAATTGTCAGAGAAATTATAAAATCCATAAGACAGCTCTAGATAGGGGACATATCCACCCACAGATTGAAAATATGGTGTAAATTATAACTGGGGAAGAGATGACACTTCCAAGTTTCATTGAAGTAAGACCTGCTGGTGTGGACAGGTAAAATGATTTTGAAAAAGATAGCAACTGAAATTTGTTTACGCAGAGGCGAGCAATTACACTTCCCAGGTCACAGATTCCTTTGATCAAGGCAGGATCATAGGTTTTTCGTAGCCAGCATAGTTATAAATATTGGGGTTTGCATCGAACCGATAATTATGGTAGATACATGTTCTGATTGTGCTTACAAGTGGAAGAACATGCATATATTTTCAGAATTGTGAAGACCGCCTATGAGCGCCACATTAATATCACTCAATGGATCTCGTTATCCATGCCATGTTTCATCCCTATATAGAATGATAGGAATAGAATTGTGGTAAGGAACAACCACAATATCTTCCGCCTGGTACCTCCAGGGGCGAAGATATCCTGTAATTTGGGAGATCTCTTAAAATTCTGAAGGGCCGATTACATGCCACAAACAGCACTTGTAGTTCGCCGGTACAGGATGTGTATCGGGTAACCATACACATATGGAGGAACGTCCGCTGTCAGCCGCTTCTCAAAGGCAGCGCGATGACCAATCAGAGGCAAGCGGGTCCTGCCTTTGAGGTCAGTGCGCTGGCAGCGGAAGCTCCAGCATCGGTTGCGATGGTTACCTGATACACATCATGTACCGGTGAACTGCAAGAACCAGGAGGCCGGCGAGGAAACAGGAGGTAAGGTAAGCATAATTTGTGTGTGTCTGTTTGTGTGTGTGTGTGGAATGGCACAATAGGGGACCAGGATGGGACATTGAACAAGTTGTGGAATGAATTGTCTGAGCTTGCATTATTGTGGTTTCCTATGGGAAATTTTGCTTTGCTAGAGGACTAACTAGGTTTACAAGCACACTCCCAAACAGGATTGTTCTTGTAAACCAAGGTTGCACTGTATATATATATATATATATATATATATATATATATATTCCATAAGATGGAATTGGGTGTGTATATACTATACGCTGATTGTTAGATCCTAATCGGCCTAGAAGTGAAATTCACCATTGTCTCGTCCATCAATCGTCAGTCAGTTGATTATTGCCCTGATGATTGGGGCAGAGGAGTGCTGTTCGTGACAAATTGGTGGCAGCGGTGGGATATCTGTGTGACCATCCTGGCTGTCTCCATGGCAATAATATGACCAATATTGTGGGCTATAGGCAGTGGATAAAAGCATTATTGGCCAATCAAAATTACTGTGAATTACACTATCAAATAATAACAGTGTAATTACCCATTCAATTCATTGTTGGCAGGTGTGGGTGTTATTACAATACACACACAGAAAATAAATTCTGTATAACAAAACATGTGTAATTGCAATCATTTTTAGGGTGAAATACTTTGTTTTCTGGAACAATTTCAAGGGTGCCAACACTTTCGGCCATGACTATGTCAGCCTGTAATGTATGCAATAAGAATGTAATATATATGCAACTTTCTTCACATGTACAGCACCATGGAATTAATGGCACCTTAAAAATATATTGTAAAGCAACATTTTTTTAAAAGATCAGCGACCAATTAATGAACTTAATTTAATTAATGATCACAACTCTTAAAAAATTTAACAAGAAACACCAACAAAATCAACATGAAACTTTTGTATTTGGTTAAAGAAAAGGGACAAACACGGGTATACAAATGTTATTACTTCTATAATACGTACATAAAACAACAGTTTCTAGAAATGTGGAACATAAGTGGCTTGATTCCAGCAATTAAATGAAAAATAAAACAAAAATAAAAACAATATCAATAACTGGTTTTTGTATTTAGGATTTAAACTGTTCAGAGGAAAACCTTTTTTTCCCAGGAGGTTTTTTTTTTTTTTTTTTAGCATTACCATACAGTAAACAGGCAAATAATAACATAGGAGTGAAGGTGACATGTAAATTATTTCAGTTCTAGGATTACATTTTGAAGCTTTCAATAGTTTTCGGCTTAACAATCCAAGCCCCCAATCCTTGTTGCTCAAAATAGGACTTCAGCAAGCACTTTGCTTCTTGGTAAGACCCAGAGAGATTCTGTAGGATAAAATCACATTTGAAAATGTTAAAATTGTTATAAAGCAATACTACCACAGAATAGGCTTTTGATTGACAAACTAACCCCTTTCCAACATTGGAAGAACTGACACGAGCTGTCTGTGTCCTGCATTATCACTGCAGGAGCTCAGTTAAAATCAAGTTCTTACAGCAACAGCTAGAGTTTTTGCCAGCCCCCTTTTGGGTTGTGTAGCCTTCTGGATGCCGCAGTCAACAGCAAATGCGGCATCCTGAGGGTTGTATGAGTGAGGAGGCTCCCTTACCCCATCAGTCCCCCACAAGGAACACGTTTACAGGGAGCCAATATTTGTCATGACAACTCTGTGTCAAAAAATGATCTCTGGATCCGTCAGGTACATTAGCAGGGTCTAAGAGGTCTAATTGTCACTGTAACACGGATAGGTCTAAAACCTTGCAATAATCTGGCATATTTCTTGTACTGCATGGTGAATGATGTAAAAAAAAAAAATAGCAGGGTCTGCTATTTCTCTAATTAAAGAACAACTTTTTTCTTAACAAGAAGTACAACAGCGTAAAGAAAAAAATATATATAAACACCAGAATTGCAGGTTTTTTTGGGGCACTGCAACAATATAAAAAAAATTGTAATAACAGGTGATCAAAACAATGCATATACCCCAAAAAATATCAATAAAAACATCAGCTTGGGGCGCAAAAAAACAAGCCCTCACAAAGCTCCATATCTCAAAAATTGAAAACATTATGGCTCTCTGAAAGTCGTGACATAAGCAAAAAATTTTTTTTTTAACCACTTAAATAAATAAAAACTATTAATGCTTTGTATCTACATAATCGTACTGCCAGGTCAGCTTTATGGCAAAATGAACGCTGGAAATAAGAAACCCAAAAAACAATTCCACTTTGTTTGCTATTTTGGAATTTTTTTCCTCACTTACTACTACATCATGTGATAAAATGGATGAGGTCATTGAAAAGTACAACTCATGCCTCAAAAAACAATCCCTCACATTGCTATAAATCGATGGAAAAAATATAACATTTTAAAAAAAGTTATGGCTCTTGGAATAAGGGGCGAAAAAACCAAAAGCGCAAAAAGAAAAAAACAAAAAACAAACAGTCCCTAAGGGGTTAAATTCTGTGAAGTACCTAAAAGGCTAGCAGACATCTTGAAAGTTGTTTTGAGCACTTTTGAGGGTGTTTTTTTTTTAAATGGTGTCACTCTTGGGTATTTTCTGTCACACAGACACCTAAAGTCACTTCTAATGTGATGTGGTCTCTAAAAAAACGGATTTTTGTGTACTCACCGTAAAATCGTTTTCTCTTAGCCATCATTGGGGGGACACAGGACCATGAATGTTATGCTGCTTATCCACAGGAGGACACTAAGTAGATGCAAAGATGTTAGTTCCTCCCCTGCAGTATACACCCCCTGGCCCAGCCAGGCTACTTCAGTTTTAGTACACAAGCAGTAGGAGAACAAGTAACAAAAACCGTGAGTGAATATTCATAACAAAAAGGTACTGAGAAAGAAAAAACTAAGGCCCAAGAGGGCAACAGGAAGGGTGCTGTGTCCCCCAATGATGGCTAGGAGAAAACGATTTTACGGTGAGTACACAAAAATCCGTTTTTCTCTGACGCCTCATTGGAGGACACAGGACCATGGGACGTCCTAAAGAAGTCCTGGGTGGGTAAACAATAAACAACGCAACCCAAGGACTAGGAACCAGTCCCAGATAGCCAGGAGCGCCTACTGAGATAGGTGCTCCACTGTCGTTTGCAGAATTTTCCTACCTAGGTTCGCCTCAGCCGAAGCCTTGGTATGGACTCGGTAATGCTTTGAAACCGTATGCAGGCTAGACCAGGTCGCAGCCTTACACCTCCCTGTTCCACTGAAGCCTGATTCCTTGAAGCCTGATTCCTAATGGCCCAAGAGGCGCCAACTGCTCACGTGGAATGAGTCCGCAGCCCACTAGGAATGGGCTTGAGTTGCAAGCGGTAGACTTCCTGGATCGCAGAGCGAATCCAGCGAGCCAGCGTTGCCTATGAAGCTGCCTGTCCTTTCTTAGGCCTTTCAGGAATGACGAACAAGGAGTCCATGTTCCTAAAGCGGCTGTCCTGGATACGTAATATCTGAGAGCCCTCACAAGGTCTAGTGAATGTAGAGACTTTTCCACCCTATGGACTGGGTGTGGACAAAAGGAAGGCAGAACTATGTCCTCGTTCAAATGAAACTGGGAAGTAACCTTTTCGGAATCCGGAAAGGGGGGGGGGGGGAGTAGAACCACCCTGTCCTGATGAAAGTTCAGTAAGGGTTCGCGACAAGAGAGTGCTGCCAGTTCCGAAACTTGTCTGATGGACATAATCGCCACTAGGAATGTTACCTTCCAGGAGAGAAGAGCAAGAGAAGATTCCTTAAGAGGTTCAAAGGGGGACCTCTGGAGACCGTCCAGAACGAGATTGAGGTCCCATGGGTCCAGCGACCATTTGTACGGTGGGAATAGATGGGAAACGCCCTGAAGGAAGGTCTTGACTTGCAGATTGCAAGCTAGACGGCATTGATAGAATATTGAGAGAGATTAAACCTGCCCCTTAAAGGAGCTGAGGGCCAACCCCTTTTGCAACCTGACTGCAAAAAATCAAGAATTCTGGGGATCGCCAGAGGCATAGGTTGGACATTAGATTCCCTGCACTGGGAAAGGAAAGTTTTCCACGTACGGTGGTAAATACGGGATGAAGGCCGGCTTTCGGGCACTGATCATGGTGGAGATGACCGCGGGAGAGAATCTCGCTCTTGTTAAAGTCCAGGTCTCAATGGCCAGGTCAACTTCAGGGTTCTGGAGTTCTGATGGGAAATGGGCCCTTGGGTCAGAAGGTCTGGGATGCTTAAGAGGTGCGCTTGGGCCAGGCCGGTACTATTAGTATCACCGGGACTCCTTCTGCCTTGATCTTCCTGATTACTCGCGGCAGCAGGGGCAGAGGCGAAAAACATGTAAGGTAGACGGAAGCGACTTCAGGAGGATATTAGAGCATCCGCGCCGATGGACTGTGGATCACGTGACCTGGCTAAGAACGCGGGTACCTTTGCGTTCAACCTTGAGGCCATTAGATCCACGTCTGGTGTACCTCAGCGAGTGCAGATGTGTGGGAACACTTCTGGGTGGAGAAACCACTCTCCGGCGGCCAGGCCTTGGCGACTTAGAAGGTCCGCTGCCCAGTTCTCTACTCCCAGTATGTGTACCGTTGAAACCACAGACCCAGTCGATTCGGCCCAGGTGAGGATCCTGAGAACCTCGAGATAAGCGGTCTTGCTGCTGGTACCTCCCTGTTGATTGACATAGGCCACAGCTGTTGCATTGTCCAATTGGACCAGAATCAGACGACCTACTAGCAGATGGGGGGGGGAACGACCTGAGCGCGAGAAAGATCGCGCTGATTTTCAAGATGATTTCTGGGAAGGGAAGACTCCTGGGGTGTCCAACGTCCCCAAGCAGTGTGGAGCCAGTACGCTGCTCCCCAGCCTAAGAGGCTGGCGTCCATGGTCAGGAGTTGCCAGTCCACTTGGGAGAGAAAATCTCCCTCTCGATATGGAAGAGGGCCGAAGCCACCAGCAAAGCGCATACCTGACTGAAGGCGTCAGGTGAAAAGTTCGTCCAGGGAAAAGGGGCTCTTGTCCCAGGCAGCTAGAAGCTGCAGTGGGCGATGGTGTGGCTAAGCGAGCAGCACAGCCTCTATAGCCACCGCTATCCTACCTAGCACTCTCATACTGAATTGTATGGAGCAAGAGGAGTACGTAGAAGGCAGTGTACCGCTTGTTGTAGAGCAGTCGCCTTGTTTTGAGGGAGAAATATCAAGCCCCGAAGGGTGTCCAGGGACATTCCCAGGGAGGTGACGGATTTTGACGGGACCGGGGATGATTTGACTGGAGTCAGAAGCCACCCTAAGTGGGATAGGGTGCCCACAGAGATCTGCACGCTGGTTGAGCCCTTGATGAGGAGGTCATCCAAGCAAGACAGAACAGCCACTCTCCTGGCGTGAAGGGCACTCATGGCGGTCGCCATGACCTTAGTGAAAACCCTTGGTGCTGTGGCAGGGCCGAGGGTAGGGCTAGAAATGAAAAAAGTCCTGAACCGCGAAGCGGAGGAACTTTTGGTGAGCTGGGGCGATGGGTATGTGCAGGTACGCGTCCATGATAGCTATGGAGGCAAGGAATTCTCCTTCGACCATAGAGGTAATAATGGACCCTAGGAACTCCTTTCTGAATCTCCTTACGTGCACATGTTTTCTCAGGTGTTAGAGGTCCAGGATGGGTCAAACTGATCCGTCCTTTTTTGGGGACCACAAAGAGGTTGGAATAGAAGGCCTTGAACCTCTCGCCGTCCGGAACAGGTACTATCACCCCCGCCGTTTGGAGGGCGTGGATTGCTGAGGAGAAGGCATCGAAGTGTTTTGGAGCCTTTGGGGGGTTTGAGAGAAAAGACCGACCCGGGGATCGGGTGCGGAATTCAATGTAGTAACCGGAAGACACAAGGTCTCGCACCCATTTGTGGTCTGAGGCGGCAGCCCCGATGGAGGAGGACGAGACTCCTCGGTCTTTGTATAGACTGCCAGGACGAGGTGGACTTGGGGAGGGCTGAGAAGGTCGGGCCCTGCGTGTCTAGTAAAAAATATCCTGGGCTAGAGTTGGGGGAGGCAGGTACTCTTTTCCTCCCGTGGCGTCAGAAAAAAAAGAGCATGTCCAGACGATTGCTAAACCATCGGTCTGGAAAGGAGTACTGTGAGAGGCTTCTTAGGTACTGAGTCCGCTCTCCATTATCGGAACCAGAGGGCCTTACGGATGGCTATGGTATTTGAGGCGGCATAAACTGAGCAGGTAGCAGCATCGAGGGAGGCATGCATGAGATACTCCGCCGCCACAGCAATGTGAACTGTTACTTCTGTGAGGGTCTGAGGAAAACTGGTATTCCTGGTGCCTGTGCGACCCACACAGGTGAGAGGGACCCGCGGCCTCAAGGCGGAGCGATCGAGCTGCTCCACTTGTCTGTCGGGTCCTTGGAGGAGGATCCATCAAGTAAAAGACAGGAGGGTCTTTCAGGTAGGCGGGAGGCCGGGGGAGGGGGTGCGGGGTCCACCGAGGGAGGATTGGCCCAGCCCTTAGAGACAGCTAAGCCAAGGGGGTACCGGGACTCCATGCGTTTACGGATACCGAAGCGTCGGCAAAAACCTTTTTTTTATTGAGGTTTCTTCACTCTTCTAAAGGAGACCGCATAGTCAGTAGTAGTGGATGGGAGATCTTCCACATGCAGAGTTTGGTTGATTGCTGCAATAAGGGAGTCCATCGCAGCTTGATCGCTCTGGGAGGTTGAAACCAAGGAATCATCCTGGTACAAACAGCATTTCCCTTCCTCCGGCTCCTCAGAGACCGCTGAACATGTCGGAGAACCCAAGGGAGAACCATGGAAGTCATACCCTTTTTCTGATCTGCAACCGGTGAAGCAGAGGGCTGATTCTTATCAGAAGGACCCTCTATAGAGGTGTCATCAGGCTGTGTTCTGTCCAGGGGCCCCGAGGGGTGTGAGGACGATGTTGCATAGCCAGCACCAGGTTTTGGGAACTGTGCCCATTCCGGGGGACTGGGAGCCGTAGGCTCTGGGCTGGCAGCGGTTGCTGCGGTTGTGGGGGGAAGCTACAGGGGCACCGGACTCACAGAAGGAAGAGGTGCTATCAACCCCTAGTAACTCAGCGTGGCAGGTAGTGCAGGCTGAATAATAGGCTGTACATTAGAAGTCTTATAGTTGTTGCTGTAGTTGTGCAGGGCATAAAACGTGTGACTGCAGCCCCTGGCTGATGAGCCACAAACTCTGATTGTAACGAATTATCAATGCTCTGCAGAGCTAATGTGAGAAAACAAGTGAGGATATAACTCACCCAGAATGCTGATGGCCCCTACCCCCCTTCTAACCCTGTGTCCCAGTTCCTGTGTGAAGGAGGAAGCCAGCTCTGAGAGACGCCCACAGGCTCTGATGACAACGAGAGGGAGCGATGGTCTGCAGAGCTTCTGTGTGAGGAGAGCTGCGCGCGCTTTCGTGATGGGGCGTGGCTTACCGTGTGTCGGAGAGGGCGGGGCTTAGCTCCGACAAGAACGCCGACATGAGAAAATATAATAATAAAAAAATGGTGGGAAGGGACTCCCCTTCCCCCCTCCAGCCCTGCACAACAATGGTGGACAGAAAAAAACTCTATAACTGTACAGCAGAGTCCTGGGAGCTCTTCCCCTGCCCCCGCCACCAGTGGAATGCTATGCAGGAGTCTGCAATCAGCCCATGTGAATCCAGTCAGGGAGGATCTCACCTCAGCTCCAATTCCTGTCAGGGAGGATCTCACCTCAACTCCAGTGTGGAGATTCTGACGCCTGCTGTGCCTGGTCACACTTGGTGCAGAGCGTGTATCAACTCAGAGCCTGCCAGAGGGACTGAGGAAGTTTGTCATCTGCTCTGGAAAATTGGTGCCAGTGAGAACCGTCGTCCAGTGAGTAACAGCCCATGTGAATCCAGTCAGGGAGGATCTCCCCTCAGCTCCTGTGGAGATGGCAGTCTGATGCTTGCTGCCTGGTTACGCTGGTGCAGAGCGTGTATCAACTCAGAGCCTGCCAGAGGGACTGAGGAAGCTTGTCATCTGCTCTGGGCTCTGGAAAATCGATGCCAGGAGACCCATCGTCCAGTGAGTAACAGCCCAGGATCCAGCGTCGCAGGAGGGGGTACGGGGAGGCGACACTCCGCATTCCCGCCTGTTGATGGTTTGGGAAATCGGTCCCCGAAGGAAACAGTCGCCCTCTAAAAACAAAAAATTCTTGCTGCAATAGTCTGCAGAGATGTGCCTCCTATAGACACTAAGCTAAAACTGAAGTAGCCTGGCTGAGCCAGAAGATGTATACTGCAGCAGGGTCGCCACTAGGAATTTCAGGGCCCCATACTGGCAAAATTTTTGGGCCCCCTTGAGACTCCGCCCAGGCTCCACCCCAGCCTCGCCTCCACCCCTCAAACCTTCCACACTCAACGCCATGCTTGGAAAAACGTGTAAAATATATATATATGCAGTTTCTCTCCAAAAAAACTGCATCCATTAAAGTCAATGGAGCTGGAAGCTACAGGTTATTTATAGGAGCTGTGATTGGTTGCTAAGGCAACGAAGGATATTCTTAGTATAAGAAGCTTATGTGTGAGGTAATATGATATCGGTGGAGAGACAGAGAGGGAGAAAGAGGCAGACAGGGAAAGAGACAGACAGACAGAGAGAGAGACAGAAAGACAGGGAAAGAGACAGAGACAGTGAGCCAGGAAAACAGACAAACAGAAAGAGGCAGACAGGGAAAGAGGCAGACAGGGAAAGAGGCAGAGACAAACACAGAGACAGACACAGAGACACACAGGGAAAGAAACAGACAGGGACAAACAGGAAAAGAGACACACAGACAGAGACAGACACACAGACAGAAACAGAAAGACAGAAACAGACACAAAGGAGAGAGACAGACAAGGAAAGAGACAGACAGATTGAGGCTGGGAGAGAGGGACTGTGGGAGAGAGATAGAGCAACACTGGGTACTACAGCTAGTGTATATATTATATATATATATTATATATAGAGTTATATATATACACATACATACACACACACACACACACACACGTATACATATGTACACAAACACACTGCCAAAATTGTAAGCACCCTTGCAGTTGTTCCAGATGAAGTATTTCCCTCAAAAAATTACATTACAGACATCCCTAGGGGGCACACAGACATCACTAGGGGGGGGCGCACAGACATCACTAGGGAGGCACGGACAGCAATTGCGGAACACAGACATCACTAGGAGGGCAAACATCACTGGGGGTGGTACACAGCATTAGAGGGAACACAACACTGGGGGGGATTTACAGCACTGGAGGGTGCTGCACACAGCACTGGAGGGGGCTGCACACAGCACTGTCACTGTGGGGGGCTACACAGCACTGTGGGGGGGGTCTGCACCCAGCACTGCGGGGGGGGCTGCGCACAGCACTGCGAGGGGGCTGCGCACAGCACTGGGGGGGGGGGCTGCGCACAGCACTGTGGGGGGGGCTGCGCACAGCACTGTGGGGGGTGCTGCGCACAGCACTGTGGGGGGGGCTGCACACAGCACTGTGGGGGGGGCTGCGCACAGCACTGTGGGGGGGGCTGCATACAGCCCTGGGGGGGGCTGCATACAGCACTGTGGGGGGGCTGCATACAGCACTGTGGGGGGGGCTACATACAGCACTGTGGGGGGGGCTACATACAGCACTGTGGGGGGGCTGCATACAGCACTGTGGGGGGGGGCTACATACAGCACTGTGGGGGGGCTGCATACAGCACTGACAGCACTCCAGGGGGGCTGCACACAGCACTGCGGGGGGGCTGCACACAGCACTGCAGGGGGGCTGCACACAGCACTGTGGGGGGGGCTGCGCACAGCACTGTTGGGGGGCTGCATACAGCACTGTGACGGGGGCTGCATACAGCACTGTGGGGGGGCTGCATACAGCACTGAAAGCACTGCGGGGGGGCTGCACACAGCACTGCGGGGGGGGCTGCACACAGCACTGCAGGGGGGCTGCGCACAGCACTGTGGGGGGGCTGCACACCACTGTTGGGGGGCTGCGCACAGCACTGTTGGGGGGCTGCACACAGCACTGCGGGGGGGCATGCAGACAGCACTGCGGGGGGGCCATGCACACAGCACTGCGGGGGGGCATGCACACAGCACTGCGGGGGGGGCATGCACACAGCACTGCGGGGGGGGCATGCACACAGCACTGCGGGGGGGGGGCATGCACACAGCACTGCGGGGGGGGCATGCACACAGCACTGCGGGGGGGGCATGCACACAGCACTGCGGGGGGGGGGCATGCACACAGCACTGCGGGGGGGCTGCACACAGCACTGGAGGGGGCTGCACACAGCACTGTGGGGGGGCTGCACACAGCACTGTGGGGGGGCTGCACACAGCACTGTGGGAGGGCTGCACACAGCTCTGTGGGGGGGCTGCACACAGCACTGTGGGGGAGGTTGCACACAGCACTATGGGGGGGCTGCACACTGTACTGTGGGGGGGGGGCTGCACAGCACTGTGGGGGGGGGCTGCACTCAGCACTATGGGGGGAGCTGCACACAGCACTGTGGGGGGGCTGCACACAGCACTGTGGGGGGGCTACAAACAGCACTGTGGGGGGAGGCTGCACACAGCACTGTGGGGGAGGGCTGCACACAGCACTGTTCAGGACTAGACAGCAGTGGGGAGCGGGCAGACAACACCGGAGGGCGGACTGCAGGCATGCAGCAGGTCCTGACCACATTTGTAAAATGGAAGCACCCGTGCACTGCGGCCCCCGGGAATCTGCCTGGGAGCCGCAGAACACTTCATTGCACGCCCGCGGTTTCAACCCCTGAGTTCAAGCAAGGCAGGGGCGCCGGCGATGTTCAGCTCACCGAGCGTCTACCTTTCCCAGCAGGATGCGGCTTCCTCGCCACCTCTGCGTTGCCCGCAGCAGCACTGTGACAAGGCAGAGTGATGACCTCATCACAGTGCTGTGTAATGATGCACCGCCTCCCTGCTCTGCTCCACTGCCTTGCTTCCGGCCACATGGCTAATTTGCATGCAATGCCCTAGAAGGGCTTCACCTGCAATTTAGCCGTGTGTCTGTGTGCAGCGGCTGAAACGACAACAACGATAATGATAACAAAGCTAAGTAATTACCCCGGCCTGTCCGGGCCCCCTCTCTTCACCGGGCCCCCTACACCAGGCACAGTAGTAATGCCCTGATGGTGGCTCTGTACTGCAGGGGAGAAGCTAACATCTTTGCGCCTACTTAGTGTCCTCCTATGGATAAGCAGCATAACACCCATGGTCCTGTGTCCACCAATGAGGCGTCAGAGAAAAATTGGTTTGATAAATTTTGTTGGAAAAATAAACAATTGCTGATAAGCTTTTAACGCTTCTACGTACCTAACAAGAAAAAAATAGTTTGAAAAATTGTGCTGATGTAAAATAGACATGTGGAAAATGTTATGTATTAACTAACAATTTTGTGTGGTTAAAAATTCAAAGTTTGAAAATGGTGAATTTTTCACATTTTATGTAAAATGTTCGATATTTTCATGAAACCCCCCACCAATCATATTGACCTAAATTTACCACTAACATGAAGTAAAACAGGTCATGAAAAAAATCTCAGAATCATTGGACTATATTGAAGCATCCTGGAGTAATTACCACAAAGTGACGCTGGTCAGAATGGCAAAGTTTGGCCAGGTCAGGAAGGTGAAAACAGGCGTGGGAATGAAGGGAGAAAAACAAAAAGCCAGCACCCAATGTGCACTTCAGCACAAAATATTCCAAACTGTACTTATTGTAATTTTTTTTTTTTTTTTTTTTTTATTTTTTAGCAGTTCTACTATTCATATGTGAGGCCGTATGGCACATTTTATAAAAATATTTTAGTGTAGGACTGCCTCAAATGAGATTTGCCGTGACGTGGCGAGGCAGCTCAAGAAATTGCAATTTTTTGCCAAAAATCTCAAAATTTTTATAATAAGTACAGTGGAATGTTTAGTGCTGAAGTGCACATTTGGTGCTGGCTTTTTGTTTTTTCTTCATTGAATTGGTCGGTGGTTGACCTCCACCTTGCTATGCACCCCAATTTGGGATGTATTCCATCTGTCTAGATTTTGGCGGTTGGTGACTGTTCACATTAAGTCATCAGGCTTTGTCCACAGGCTATTTACTTCATGCAGCATTTGCTTGGACCTGTCCCGCCCACAGCCATGACTCAGTCATGGGTACGGGATTGAAATAGACCAGGTGAGTGCTGCTGAGAGCAGTTCTACTATTCATATGTGAGGCCGTATGGCACATTTTATAAAAATATTTTAGTGTAGGACTGCCTCAAATGAGATTTGCCGTGACGTGGCGAAGCAGCTCAAGAAATTGCAATTTTTTGCCAAAAATCTCAAAATTTTTATAATAAGTACAGTTTGGAATGTTTAGTGCTGAAGTGCACATTTGGTGCTGGCTTTTTGTTTTTTCTTCATTGAATTGGTCGGTGGTTGACCTCCACCTTGCTATGCACCCCAATTTGGGATGTATTCCATCTGTCTAGATTTTGGCGGTTGGTGACTGTTCACATTAAGTCATCAGGCTTTGTCCACAGGCTATTTACTTCATGCAGCATTTGCTTGGACCTGTCCCGCCCACAGCCATGACTCAGTCATGGGTACGGGATTGAAATAGACCAGGTGAGTGCTGCTGAGAGCAGTTCTACTATTCATATGTGAGGCCGTATGGCACATTTTATAAAAATATTTTAGTGTAGGACTGCCTCAAATGAGATTTGCCGTGACGTGGCGAGGCAGCTCAAGAAATTGCAATTTTTTGCCAAAAATCTCAAAATTTTTATAATAAGTACAGTTTGGAATGTTTAGTGCTGAGGTGCACATTTGGTGCTGGCTTTTTGTTTTTTCTTCATTGAATTGGTCGGTGGTTGACCTCCACCTTGCTATGCACCCCAATTTGGGATGTATTCCATCTGTCTAGATTTTGGCGGTTGGTGACTGTTCACATTAAGTCATCAGGCTTTGTCCACAGGCTATTTACTTCATGCAGCATTTGCTTGGACCTGTCCCGCCCACAGCCATGACTCAGTCATGGGTACGGGATTGAAATAGACCAGGTGAGTGCTGCTGAGAGCAGTTCTACTATTCATATGTGAGGCCGTATGGCACATTTTATAAAAATATTTTAGTGTAGGACTGCCTCAAATGAGATTTGCCGTGACGTGGCGAGGCAGCTCAAGAAATTGCAATTTTTTGCCAAAAATCTCAAAATTTTTATAATAAGTACAGTTTGGAATGTTTAGTGCTGAAGTGCACATTTGGTGCTGGCTTTTTGTTTTTTCTTCTTTGTGGGAATGAAGGGGCATAAAAAATTATACACAATAAAAAATAAATAAATAGATAAATAAAAATTGGAGTCAACAGTACTACTACATTCACTGCAAATGTATTAGAAGCATATCTGCTTACCTTTGCTTCACGATAATAGAGACCATGAAACACATCATCTTTTTTTGCTTCCTTTACAAGTAAGTTGAAGCGACTTAACATTGCAGCTTTGCAAAGACGACTTGCCATTGAGGGACCACTTTTAAACGGCGAGCTACAAGCAATACAAAAAAAAAATATTTTCATCAAATTAAGATTTCAAAAAGGTTTTCTGTAACCTCACGTTTATCTTTACTATTAACCAGTGGCGTAACTAGAGTTTGATGGGCCCTGGTGCAAAATTTGGACCGGGGCCCCCCCTCCAAGTACACTGACACTTAGGGTACGGGATAATGACACCGACACTCGGGGTACAGGATAATGATGCTGACACTTGGCTCCTACCCTCAGCACCCAGATTTCCCATGATCTGAAATCCATCTTGCCCTCGGCACCCAGATTTCCCATATCAGAGCATAGGAAAGCTGGGTGCTGAGAGATGTACAGCAGAGCATGGGAAAGCTGGGTGCTGAGAGATGTACAGCAGAGCATGGGAAAGCTGGGTGCTGAGAGATGTACAGCAGAGCATGGGAAAGCTGGGTGCTGAGGGAAGAAGGGAATTTTGTTTACTTACCGTAAATTCCTTTTCTTCTAGCTCCAATTGGGAGACCCAGACAATTGGGTGTATAGCTATGCCTCCGGAGGCCACACAAAGTATTACACTAAAAGTGTAAAGCCCCTCCCCTTCAGCCTATACACCCCCCGTACTGCTACGGGCTCATCAGTTTTGGTGCAAAAGCCAGAAGGAGGAAAAAATTATAAACTGGTTTAAAGGAAATTCAATCCGAAGGAATATCGGAGAACTGAAACCATTTAACATGAACAACATGTGTATACAAAAAACAGGGGCGGGTGCTGGGTCTCCCAATTGGAGCTAGAAGAAAAGGAATTTACGGTAAGTAAACAAAATTCCCTTCTTCTTTGTCGCTCCTAATTGGGAGACCCAGACAATTGGGACGTCCAAAAGCAGTCCCTGGGTGGGTAAATAATACCTCATAATAGAGCCGTAACGGCTCCGTCCTACAGGTGGGCAACTGCCGCCTGAAGGACTCGCCTACCTAGGCTGGCATCTGCCGAAGCATAGGTATGCATCTGATAGTGTTTCGTGAAAGTGTGCAGGCTCGACCAGGTAGTTGCCTGACACATCTGCTGAGCCGTAGCCTGGTGTCGCAAGGCCCAGGACGCTCCCACGGCCCTGGTAGAATGGGCCTTCAGTCCTGAGGGAACCGGAAGCCCCGAGGAACGGTAAGCTTCGAGAATTGGTTCCTTGATCCACCGAGCCAGGGTTGATTTGGAAGCTTGTGTCCCTTTACGCTGGCCAGCGACAAGGACAAAGAGAGCATCGGAGCGGCGCAGGGGCGCCGTACGAGAAATGTAGAGTCTGAGTGCTCTCACCAGATCTAACAAGTGCAAATCCTTATCACATTGGTGAACTGGATGAGGACAAAACGAGGGTAAGGAGATGTCCTGATTGAGATGAAAAGTGGGCAAGGCAAATGGCCAGGGAGAAAACGCCTGAGCAGAGCACCACAACAGGAATATTTTCCACGTCCTGTGGTAGATCTTGGCGTACGTTGGTTTCCTAGCCTGTCTCATAGTGGCAATGACGTCTTGAGATAATCCTGAAGACGCTAGGATCCAGGACTCAATGGCCACACAGTCAGGTTGAGGGCCGCAGAATTCAGATGGTAAAACGGCCCTTGAGACAGCAAATCTGGTCGGTCTGGCAGTGCCCACGGTTGGCCGACCGTGAGATGCCACAGATCCGGGTACCACGACCTCCTCGGCCAGTCTGGAGCGACGAGGATGGCGCGGCGGCAGTCGGCCCTTATCTTGCGTAACACTCTGGGCAACAGAGCCAGAGGAAGAAACACATAAGGAAGCTGAAACTGCGACCAATCCTGAACTAAGGCGTCTGCCGCCAGAGCTCTGTGATCTTGAGATCGAGCCATGAATGTTGGGACCTTGTTGTTGTGCCGTGACGCCATTAGGTCGACGTCCGGCATCCCCCAGCGGCAACAGATCTCCTGAAACACGTCCGGGTGAAGGGACCATTCCCCTGCGTCCATGCCCTGGCGACTGAGAAAGTCTGCTTCCCAGTTTTCTACGCCCGGGATGTGAACTGCTGATATGGTGGATGCTGTGGCTTCCACCCACAGCAGAATCCTCCGGACTTCCTGGAAGGCTTGCCGACTGCGTGTCCCACCTTGGTGGTTGATGTAAGCCACCGCTGTGGAGTTGTCCGACTGAATTCGGATCTGCTTGCCTTCCAGCCACTGCTGGAACGCTTTTAGGGCAAGATACACTGCCCTGATCTCCAGAACATTGATCTGAAGTGAGGACTCTTGCTGAGTCCACGTACCCTGAGCCCTGTGGTGGAGAAAAACTGCTCCCCACCCTGACAGGCTCGCGTCCGTCGTGACCACCGCCCAGGATGGGGGTAGGAAGGATTTCCCTTTCGATAATGAGGTGGGAAGAAGCCACCACCGAAGGGAAGCTTTGGTTGCTTGAGAGAGGGAGACGTTCCTGTCTAGGGACGTCGGCCTCCTGTCCCACTTGCGTAGGATGTCCCATTGAAGAGGACGCAGGTGAAACTGCGCGAAAGGGACTGCTTCCATTGCTGCCACCATCTTCCCCAGGAAGTGCATGAGGTGCGTCAAGGGGTGTGACCGACCTTGAAGGAGAGATTGTACCCCTGTGTGTAGTAAACGCTGTTTGTCCAGCGGAAGCTTCACTATCGCTGGAAGAGTATGAAACTCCATGCCAAGATATGTCAGTGATTGGACCGGTGTCAGATTTGACTTTGGAAAATTGATGATCCACCCGAAACTCTGGAGAATCTCCAGAGTAACGTTGAGGCTGTGTTGGCATGCCTCTTGAGAGGGTGCCTTGACCAGCAGATCGTCTAAGTAAGGTATCACTGAGTGACCCTGAGAGTGGAGGACCGCAACTACTGTAGCCATGACCTTGGTGACAACCCTTGGGGCTGTCGCCAGGCCGAACGGCAGTGCCGCGAACTGAAGGTGTTCGTCTCCTATGGCGAAGCGCAAGAAGCGCTGATGCTCTGGAGCAATTGGTACGTGGAGATAAGCATCCTTGATATCGATCGATGCTAGGAAATCTCCTTGGGACATTGAGGCGATGACGGAGCGGAGGGATTCCATCCGGAACCGCCTGGTCCTTACGTGTTTGTTGAGCAGTTTTAGGTCCAAAACAGGACGGAAGGACCCGTCCTTCTTTGGAACCACAAACAGGTTGGAGTAGAAACCGTGACCCTGTTGCTGAAGAGGAACCGGGACCACCACTCCTTCTGCCTTCAGAATGCCCACCGCCTGCAGAAGAGCCTCGGCTCGCTCGGGAGGCGGAGATGTTCTGAAGAATCGAGTCGGAGGACGAGAGCTGAACTCTATCCTGTAACCGTGAGACAAAATGTCTCTCACCCAACGGTCTTTTACTTGTGGCAGCCAGGTGTCGCAAAAGCACGAGAGCCTGCCACCGACCGAGGATGCGGTGTGAGGAGGCCGTAAGTCATGAGGAAGCCGCCTTGGTAGCGGCACCTCCGGCGGTCTTTTTAGGGCGTGATTTAGACCGCCATGCGTCGGCGTTCCTCTGATCCTTCTGAGGCCTTTTGGACGAGGAGAATTGTGACCTGCCCGCACCCCGAAAGGACCGAAACCTCGACTGTCCCCTCCTCTGTTGGGGTGTTTTTGGTTTGGCTTGGGGTAAGGATGTTTCCTTTCCCTTGGATTGTTTGATGATTTCATCCAATCTCTCACCAAACAAACGGTCGCCAGAAAATGGCAATCCAGTTAAGCACTTTTTGGAAGCCGAATCTGCCTTCCATTCCCGCAGCCACAAGGCCCTGCGTATTACCACCGAATTGGCGGCTGCAACCGCCGTACGGGTCGCAGAGTCCAGGACAGCATTAATAGCGTAGGACGCAAATGCCGACGTTTGAGAGGTTATGGACGCCACCTGCGGCGCAGACGTACGTGAGTGCGTCAATTTGCGCCTGACCAGCTGATATAGCTTGGAGTGCCCATACGGCTGCGAATGCTGGAGCAAAAGACGCGCCGATAGCTTCATAGATGGATTTCAACCAGAGCTCCATCTGTCTGTCAGTGGCATCCTTGAGTGAAGCTCCATCTTCCACTGCAACTATGGATCTAGCCGCCAGTCTGGAGATTGGAGGATCCACCTTGGGACACTGAGTCCAGCCCTTGACCACGTCAGGGGGAAAAGGGTAACGTGTATCCTTAAGGCGCTTGGAAAAACGCTTATCTGGATAAGCTCGGTGTTTCTGGACTGCCTCTCTGAAGTCAGAGTGGTCCAGAAACATACTCTTTGTACGCTTGGGAAACCTGAAACGGAATTTCTCCTGCTGAGAAGCTGACTCCTCCACTGGAGGAGCTGAGGGAGAAATATCCAACATTTCATTGATGGACGCATTCACTATGGCGTCCCCATCAGGAGTATCAAGGTTGAGAGCGGCTTCAGGATCAGAATCCTGATCAGCTACCTCCGCTTCATCATACAGAGAGTCCTCTCGCTGAGACCCTGAACATTGTGATGATGTCGAGGGAATTTCATAGCGAGCTCGCTTAGTCGGTCTGGGGCTGCGGTCCGTGTCAGAGACCTCACCCTGGGATCCATGAGACACCCCGGGAAGACATTGCTGTTCCAACTGAGGGGAACCAGGGGACAATGATAACACAGTGCCCCTGGCTTGAGATGCCGGCCTGGACTGCAAGGCTTCTAATATCTTAGCCATAGTCTCAGAAAGTCTTTCAGTAAAAACTGCAAACTCCGTCCCTGTCACCTGGACAGTGTTAACAGGTGGTTCTCCCTGGGCCACCCCTAGCAGAGGCTCCGGCTGAGAAAGTGCCACAGGGGCCGAGCATTGCACACAATGAGGGTCAGTGGAACCTGCCGGCAGTATAGCCGTACATGCTGCACAGGCAGCATAGTAAGTCTGTGCCATGGCCCCCTTGCTATTTGTGGACGACATGCTGTTGTCTCCTCTGAGCAATACAGGAGGGTAAATAGCCACAAATCAACAGTGCACCCTACAGTGTAAAGTATAGACTATAATCATATAAACTATAAATACACTTCTGCACTAGTGGGGCCAGCACCACAGGTGCTGCTTACCGCCTGCGCAAAGCGTTTGTGTGGGCACCAGAATTCCTGCCTGGGTCTCTTTGAGCTTGTCTCTCCTCTCCAGCGTTAGCAGAGCTGAGAGGAATGGCTGCCAGCGTCCTGGGGAGAGGAGGGAGCCGTGGGCGTGACCCAGAAAAGTGCGGGAACTGGTGCCCCACTGTGCAGTGAGGGGGGTGGAGTATGCAAAGCATGCTCCAGCCCTCAGTGCTGCCGACCTGTATAGCATCCCGCCCTTCCCCTGACTGGCAGGGCTGGGGGCGGGAAAAGAATGAGACTAGGCCGCAGAAGCCGGGGACTATAGTTATAAGCGCGGCCGCCGTATAAGCGCGGTCGGCGCGGAAGTCCCCGGCGCACTAACAGTCCCAGCCGCGCCGCAGGCATAACCATGGCAGCGGCGGTCAGTGCGGCAGTCCCCCTACACAAATACACTCAGCGTCGCTGAGTGTATAGTGGCACACATGCAGCCAGCGCTGCTGTCCCCGGTGCACTAGCACACCCAGCAATGCTGGAGTGTTGCTGTGCGCAGTCCCCACGGGGACACAGAGTACCTCCAAGTAGCAGGGCCATGTCCCTGAACGATACTCGGCTCCTATCCAGCAGGGTCCTCAGGAGCTGTGGATGGAGCACGGTCTCCTGTGCCTGGAGACCGATGGGATCCCACTTCACCCAGAGCCCTAATTGAGGGATGGGGAAGGAAAGCAGCATGTGGGCTCCAGCCTGCGTACCCGCAATGGATACCTCAACCTTAACAACACCGCCGACAAAAGTGGGGTGAGAAGGGAGCATGCTGGGGGCCCTGTTATGGGCCCTCTTTTCTTCCATCCGACATAGTCAGCTGCTGCTGCTGACTAAGCTGTGGAGCTATGCGTGGATGTCTGACCTCCTTCGCACAAAGCATAAAAACTGATGAGCCCGTAGCAGTACGGGGGGTGTATAGGCTGAAGGGGAGGGGCTTTACACTTTTAGTGTAATACTTTGTGTGGCCTCCGGAGGCATAGCTATACACCCAATTGTCTGGGTCTCCCAATTAGGAGCGACAAAGAAAGCCTTTTTTCCTCAGCACAAAACATTCCCATCCCATGCTTGTATCTTTGTCCCCCCTCGTATATAGTTCTCCAAATACTATAATGGCCCCACATAGCCTTCCATATAGTATAAAGGGTCCCACATAACCCTTCATATATTAGAATGCCCCTCCATAGTCCTCCATGTATTATAATGCATTTCCCATAGTCCTCCATGTATTATAATTCACCCCATAGTTCTCCATATATTATACTGCACCACAGTCCTCCATTTTTTTTTAAAACGCACCCAGATAGTCCTCCATGTATAAAGTAGCCTCCATAGTCCTCCATATATTATAATGTAGCCCCCATAGTCCTATATGTATTACAATGCAGCCCCATAAACCTTCATATTATATTATGCAGCCCCATACTCCTCCACGTATAATGCACCCATATAGTCCATGTATAACGAGTCCATGATTTTTATGCAGCCCCATAGACCTCCATTTATAACGCAGCCTGCAGCCCCATATACCTCTATGTATCATGCAGCCCTATAGACCTCCATGTATCATGCAGCCAGGGCCTCCATGTGTCATGCAGCCAGCACCCCCAGGGCCTCCATGAGTCATGCAGCCAGCCTCCCCCACCAAGGCCTTCATGTGTCATGCAGCCAGCCCCCCCACCCCACCCATGGCCTCCATGCGTCACGCAGCCAGCCCCCCACAGGGCCTCCATGTGTCATGCAGCCCCCCACCCAGGGCCTCCATGTGTCATGCAGCCAGCCCCCAGGGCCTCCATGTGTCATGCAGCCAGCCCCCAGGGCCTCCATGTGTCATGCAGCCAGCCCCCCAGGGCCTCCATGTGTCATGCAGCCAGCCCCCCAGGGCCTCCATGTGTCATGCAGCCAGCCCCCCAGGGCCTCCATGTGTCATGCAGCCAGCCCCCCAGGGCCTCCATGTGTCATGCAGCCAGCCCCCAGGGCCTACATGTGTCCTGCAGCAAGGCCCCCCCTCAAGGACTCCATGTGTCCTGCAGCCAGCCTCCCCGTGTACTCACTGGTTTATAAAAAATAAAATAAAAAAACAAGTACTCACCTCTCTTCTCCTTCCACTGCAGCTCTGTCCTCACCTCTACTTGTTTCACTGCTGCTCGTCCTCACTTCTGTCCTCTTTCCCCCGTGGCTCCGGTCGGCGTCCTCCTGCGCTCTGTGCTCTCACCACACACAGCAGTCGCACAGGAGTGACGTCAACACGCAGGCACGGGGAAAGACTGATGATGCATAGAGCGGCGTCAGCCGCTCTTATGCAATATCAAAGCAAAGCGCGGTGACGGGAGCGCGGACACCAGGCAGGGGGGCCCGGTGTCAGCGGCGGTGACCGGGTCATATATTGGCCGCCGCATGGTCTGCGGCAGAACAGCGCAGCTCCTCTCTCACAGAAAGGAGCTGGCTGCTAATCTGCTGGGCGGCCGCGGGCCCCAAACCGCCCGGGCCCGGTCGCAATGTCTACCGAGGTAGGTACATCACTGCTATTAATTCCTTAATGCTCCATAAGGTATACATCTGTCATAGAGAGGGTTGCGATGTGTGGAGACTGCTTCACAAACAGTGAATGCTGGTAATATTACATAATATGCATGTATCTATAACAATAGTGATCACAGTGGGCTGCGATCGCTGTTAACCCCTTAAATAAACGGTGTGATTTGCCAGGGCATTTACTCCAGGTACCCAACAACCCCACTCACAACGTGATCACAAGATACTGTGTTGCTATGTTCATACTCCGGTAAAGACAAGACACAAGCGGAGCTTCATCGGAAAATTATGATCAGAACTATATAGCTTCATACTACAATACTGTAGTTTATTGCAAGTTGGGGGCGCAGCCCTCCTTATACTGAGGCTGAACAACCAATTGATTCCCACTTTGCTGTGTAATCTGGGACCCAGCTGACCACTTGTTGCCATTCACATTGGAGTTTTTGATAGACACAAGTCACGTATATATAATGGTTTTAACTTTAGTTGGTTAGGGACCGTCCCAGATGGGTACATCATGACGAGGTGGGATGGCTTCTTACGTTTTTGCAAAAATGTATATACTAAGTACCCTGTTATTAAGCACTTGCATTTTATTCATTATTATTCAGGGTATTTTTCATACAATTTTTCTCTTTGTTTTTTTCTTGTCTAGAAGCTTCCATTTACATGCTTGTAATGTTGCATGTTCACTGAGTTTTTTGTTACAGCTTCGATTTTTGGTGTTTTTCTTTTTAAGTATATCCAAAAAAGAAAAGACAAGGCACTCACCAGGGATGCAATAAGACGGCTGTTTAATCCAGCACAAAGGTTACATGTGTAGGCTTGTGAGGGGGGCACACAGCACGGTTAAGACGGACGTTTCGCGCCTGCTCTTGGCGCTTCTACGAGTCCATTTGTGGTGGACTTGTAGAAGCGCCAAGAGACGGCAAGAAATGGCCGTCGTCACCGTGCTGTGTGCCCCCCCCCCCCCCGCCACCCCTCACAAACCTACACATGTAACCTTTTTGCTGGATTAAACAGCATCCTGTTGCATCTCCGGTGAGTGCCTTGTGTTTTCTTTTTTGGATACTTGAACTTTGACTATAGTGCACCACGGAGTCTCAAAAAAGATACGCGACTCCTATGCTGAATCAAAGTGCCTAAGTCGGGAGCTCACTATTTATGATGCAGAAAAAGTTTCTGGAGTTTTTCTAAACAAGTGCCCAGTTTTTTCCTCCTAAGGATTTCCTGGTGTTTGCAGTTTAAGTACACAGATCAAGTTCTCTATGGCAGGGGAGGGCAATTACTTTTCCCAAGTGGTCACATGAAAGACAACAACTATTGTTGCTTAAAAATAACATTAATTCCAATTATTTTATATTATCACTCAATGTTGAGCAGCATTATGTGTGCAGTCATCACCCTACATACCACATGAGACCACACATAGACCCCCTACATACAGTATGAGCCCCCAGATAGCCTCCAATATATAGTATGAGCACTCACATAGCCTCCTAAATACGGTATAAGCCCCCAGACTCCTAGATCTAGTTTGAGCCCCCTATATGCATACAAATATCCCATACATATGAAATAATATAATACATACTCACCTTGCTCCCATTCCCCTGGCGCTCTACTCCTGTCTACAGTGCACTGAATTTCTGTACAGCAGATGTGATGATATCGTGTTTGCTGTCACACACACTGATTCTTGAGGATGCAGATAGCAGTGACATCGGGAATCGGTGGCTGGAACAGTGTTAGCTGCCTTTTAGCTGTTAGTTTTTTACCACAAGGTGCGTTTTTTGGCGCAAAAAAATCTGAACCTAATCTGCAGTGTGTGCACATACCCAAAGGGTGATAGAAGCTCTAACGAATAATTTCACTACAACAACCAGTGTCTAGGATATAGAAGAGATAAAAGATAGGACCCCAGAAGGGGGAAAGGCACTTCCCTCATACCCAGGCCGCAAAGGTCCTGTGTGCAGAGAAAATGGAGGTACCAGAAGTGCAATACACTAAAGCTTAGGTTGAGGGCAAGCAGTCTTTGCAGGAGATCCAAGCATACTAGGTAACCAGAGCAGGCAGGATAGTTGAAAGTGCCCCTAAATGGTGATAGAAGGGAGAAGAAGCAGCTGGGACACTGCAAGTGTCAAGTTTCTCAAAAACAAAGCCGACCTGGTCCAAGGGACGCTTAGATCTAAGAATGCGGTAAGACTATGTAAAAAGTTCACATTTATCAAATAATTTATAATATATAATACATCCATATAATAGATCTATACATGGCAGAACTTATTGATAACAGTACTTATAGAAATTAATATTTTAAGCCTGTATTGAAAATATATATATATATATATATATATATATATATATATACTAGAAGGTGGCCCGATTCGAACGCATCAGGTATTCTAGAATTTACGTATTGTGTAGTTAATGTATGATTTTTGTTATATAAATATATATATACTAGAAGGTGGCCCGATTCTACGCATTGGGTATTCTAGAATTTACGTATTGTGTAGTTAATGTATGATTTTTGTTATATATATATATATATATATATATAGATGTTGTTGTGTGTAGTTACCAAGTGTTTGTGTAGGGGTTGTACATGTTCTGGGTGTTGCGGGGGGTGAGAGCGGTGTTGTTTGTGTGTTGCGTGTGTTGCGTTGTTTGTGGAGCGCTGTGTGTCTGTAGCGTTGTGTGTGTGTGTGTTGCGCGGTTTGTGTGGGTGTGGTGTGTTTTGGGGGGAGGTATGTTTTGTGCAATGTGTGTGTTGTGCGGTATGTGCGTATATTTATGTATGCCGCGGTGTTTGTGTGTTGGGTGTTGTGTGTGTGCAGCGTTGTCTGTGTGTGTTGTTCCCAGTGTGTGTGTGTGGTGTGTTGTGTGTGTGTTGGGGGGAGGTGTGCACCTCCCATCGTGCTCCATCCCCCATGCTGCGCACCCCCCATCGTGCTCCATCTGCCATGCTGCGCACTCCCAAACGTACTCCATCCGCCATGCTGCGCACTCCCAAACGTGCTCCATCCGCCATGCTGCGCACTCCCAAACGTGCTCCATCCGCCATGCTGCGCACTCCCAAACGTGCTCAATCCGCCATGCTGCGCACTCCCAAATGTGGTCCATCCGCCATGCTGCGCAGTCCCAAACGTGCTCCATCCGCCATGCTGCGCACTCCCCATCGTGCTCCATCCCCCATGCTGCACCAGCATCAGCCTCTCTGCCCCCAGCATCAGCCTCTCTCCTCCCAGTATCAGCCTCTCTCCTCCCAGCATCAGCCTCTCTCCTCCCAGCATCAGCCTCTCTCCTCCCAGCATCAGCCTCTCTGTCCCCAGCATCAGCCTCTCTCCTCCCAGCCTCAGCCTCCCCCAGCATCAGCCTCTCTTCTCTCAGCCTCCCCCCTCCCAGCCTCCCCCAGCATCAGCCTCTCTCCTCCCAGCCTCCCCCTCCCAGCCTCCCCCAGCATCAGCCTCTCTCCTTCCAGCCTCCCCCAGCATCAGCCTCCCCCAGCATCAGCCTCCCTCCTCCCAGCCTCCCTCTTCCCAGCCTTCCCCAGCATCAGCCTCCACCTCCCAGCCTCCCTCAGCATCAGCCTCCCCCAGCATCAGCCTCTCTCCTTCCAGCCTCCCCCAGCATCAGCCTCCCCCAGCATCAGCCTCTCTCCTTCCAGCCTCCGCCAGCATCAGCCTCCGCCTCCTAGCCTCCCCCACAGCATCAGCCTCTCTCCTCCCAGCCTCCCCCAGCATCAGCCTCTCTCCTCCCAGCCTCCTCCAGCATCAGCCTCTCTCCTCCCAGCCTCCCCTAGCATCAGCCTCCCCCTCCCAGCCTCCCCCAGCATCAGCCTCCCCCAGCATCAGCCTCTCTCCTTCCAGCCTCCCCCAGCATCAGCCTCTCTCCTCCCAGCCTCCCCCAGCATCAGCCTCCCCCTCCCAGCCTCCCCCAGCATCAGCCTCTTTCCTTCCAGCCTCCCCCAGCATCAGCCTCTCTCATCCCAGCCACCCCCAGCATCAGCCTCCCCAGCATCAGCCTCTCTCCTCCCAGCCTCCCCCAGCATCAGCCTCTCTCCTCCCAGCCTCCCCCAGCATCAGCCTCCCCCAGCATCAGCCTCCCCCAACATCAGCCTCCCCCAGCATCAGCCTCTCTCCTTCCAGCCTCCCCCAGCATCAGCCTCTCTCATCCCAGCCACCCCCAGCATCAGCCTCTCTCCTCCCAGCCTCCCCCAGCATCAGCCTCCCCCAGCATCAGCCTACACCCTCCCAGCCTCCCCCAACATCAGCCTCCCCCTCCCAGCCTTCCCCAGGATCAGGCTCTCTCCTCCCAGCCTCCTCCAGCACGCCGTGCTCCCCTGCCGACACTCACAGATCCGATCGCATCCACTCACACACACACATACCCACCCGATCGCATACACTCACACCCACCCGATCGCATACACTCACACCCACCCGATCGCATACACTCACACACACCCGATCGCATCCACTCACACACACCCGATCGCATACACTCACACACACCCGATCGCATACACTCACACACACACACATTGACGATATTGCACATACGCGCTCACTCACAACATCCGGAGATAACACATGCTTCCCGCCATGTGATCCTCTGGCAGGTCCTGGATGCTCACAGCACAGTATCGAGGCCGAGAAGCAAGCGATATCTCCGGATGCTGTGAGTGTGTGGATGCGATCTGATATGTGTGTGAGGTGTGTGTGAGAGTGAGTGTGATCTGATGTGTGTGTGTGTGTGTGTGTGTGCTGTTATGTGTGTACGTGTGTGGATGTTCCGCCGCTGCAGGACCTTGATGCGCTGGTAACTATGCTACCATGGTTACCAGCGCATCCCGTCCCCCACTCGCACGGGAGCCCACACCAGCATACGGCGGCAAACCCCAGCAATGCGAGGGTTTGTGTCGGCTGGGTTGGCGGCGTATGCTGGTGTGGGCTCCCGGGGGTACAGTACTCACCTGGGAGTCGTGTCTCCGTGTCAGTTCGGGGGATGCATGCGGGGGGCGGGGCCAGAGTGAGCGTGCATTGCGTGGGGGGGCGGGGCGTGGCTGAGTTGCCAATACGTGCAGGGTGCCGGGGCGAGAGGCCAATCCGTGTGGGGGGCGGAGCCTGTGCGAGCGGCCGGCCAATCCGTGGGGGGGGGGAGCCAGGGCGAGGCCAGCGGCCAATCCGCTTTGTGTCACCGTAAGGACACAATTTTGGAGCAAGACAGACAGACAGAATAAGGCAATTATATATATAGATAGATATATATATAATATATATAGATAGATAGATAGATGTTGTGTGTAGTTACCAAGTGTTTGTGTAGGGCGCTGTAAATGTTCTGGGTGTTGTATGTGTGTTGCGTTGTATGTGTTGCGTTGTTTGTGGAGCGCTGTGTGTCTGCAGCGTTCTGTGTGTGTGGTGCTGTGTGTGTTGCGCGGTTTGTGTGGGTGTGGAGTGCATGTGTGTGTGTGGGTGTCTGTAGGGCGGTGTTTGTGGTTCCCAGTGTGTGTGTGGTGTGTGTGTGTTTTGGGGGGAGGTGTGCACCCCCATCGTGCTCCATCCCCCATGCTGCGAACCCCCCATCGTGCTCCTTCCCCCGTGCTGCGCATCCCCATCGTGCTCCATCCCCCATGCTGCGCACCCCTCATCGTGCTCCATCCCCCATCGTGCTCCATCCCCCATGCTGCGCACCCCCCATCGTGCTCCATCCCCCATGCTGCGCACCCCCCATCGTGCTCCATCCCCCATGCTGCGCACCCCCCATCGTGCTCCATCCCCCATGCTGCACACCCCTCATCGTGCTCCATCCCCCATGCTGCACACCCCTCATCGTGCTCCATCCTCCATGCTGCACACCTCCCATCGTGTTCCATCCCCCATGCTGCGCACCACCCATCGTGCTCCATCCCCCATGCTGCGCACCCCCCATCGTGCTCCATCCCCCATGCTGCGCACCCCCCATCGTGCTCCATCCGACATGCTGCGCACCCCCATCATGCTCCATCCCCCATGCTGCGCACCCCCCATCGTGCTCCATCCTTTATGCTGCACACCCCCCATCGTGTTCCATCCTCCATGCTGCGCACCCCCATCGTGCTCCATCCCCCATGCTGCGCACCTCTCATCGTGCTCCATCCCCTATGCTGCGCACCCCCCATCGTGCTCCATCCCCCATGCTGCGCACCTCCCATCGTGTTCCATCCCCCATGCTGCGCACCCCCCATCGTGCTTCATCCCCCATGCTGCGCACCCCCCATCGTACTCCAATCCCCATGCTGCGCATCCCCTATCGTGCTCCATCCCCCATGCTGCGTACCCCCCATCGTGCTCCATCCGACATGCTGCGCACCCACCATCGTGCTCCATCCGACATGCTGCACACCCCCCATCGTGCTCCATCCCCCATGCTGCGCACCCCCATCGTGCTCCATCCCCCATGCTGCACACCCCCCATCGTGCTCCATCCTCCATGCTGCACACCCCCCATTGTGCTCCATCCTCCATGCTGCGCACCCCCCATCGTGCTCCATCCGACATGCTGCGCACCCCCATCATGCTCCATCCCCCATCGTGCTCCATCCTCCATGCTGCACACCCCCCATCGTGTTCCATCCTCCATGCTGCGCACCCCCATCGTGCTCCATCCCCCATGCTGCGCACCTCTCATCGTGCTCCATCCCCTATGCTGCGCACCCCCCATCGTGCTCCATCCCCCATGCTGCGCACCTCCCATCGTGTTCCATCCCCCATGCTGCGCACCCATCGTGCTTCATCCCCCATGCTGCGCACCCCCCATCGTACTCCAATCCCCATGCTGCGCACCCCCCTATCGTGCTCCATCCCCCATGCTGCGCACCCCCCATCGTGCTCCATCCGACATGCTGCGCACCCACCATCGTGCTCCATCCGACATGCTGCACACCCCCCATCGTGCTCCATCCCCCATGCTGCGCACCCCCCATCGTGCTCCATCCCCCATGCTGCACACCCCCCATCGTGCTCCATCCTCCATGCTGCACACCCCCCATTGTGCTCCATCCTCCATGCTGCGCACCCCCCATTGTGCTCCATCCTCCATGCTGCGCACCCCCCATCGTGCTCCATCCCCCATGCTGCGCACCCCCCCATCATGCTCCATCCTCCATGCTGCAACATCCCCCATCGTGCTCCATCCTTCATTCTGCACACCCCCCATCGTGCTCCTTCCCTTATGCTGGGGCCGCCGGGGGCGGGTTCGAGTGTGGCAACGTGTGCCGGGGGCGGGGCTGAGCGGGCGAGGCGTCAGCGTATGCCGGCTCCATGCACATGTGTACCGGGTGCCGGTGTACGCTGGTAACCATGATACACATCGGGTAACTAAGGGAAGCGCTTCCTATAGTTACGCGATGTATATCATGGTTACCAGCGTACACTGGCTCGGTCACGATCCCAGCGGGGCCAAGCGTGCCAACATGTGGCGGGGGCGAGCGGGCGAGGCATCAGCATATGCCGGCTCCCTGCACATGTGTACTGGGAGCCGGTGTACGCTGGAGCGGGGCTGAGCGGGCGAGGCGTCAGCGTATGCCGGCTCCCTGCACATGTGTATCGGGAGTCGGTGTACGCTGGAGCGGGGCTGAGCGGGCGAGGCGTCAGCGTATGCCGGCTCCCTGCACATGTGTACCGGGAGCCGTTGTACGCTGGAGCGGGGCTAAGCGGGCGAGGCGTCAGCGTATGCCGGCTCCCTGCACATGTGTACCGGGAGCCGTTGTACGCTGGAGCGGGGCTGAGCGGGCGAGGCGTCAGCGTATGCCGGCTCCCTGCACATGTGTACTGGGAGCCGGTGTACGCTGGAGCGGGCGATGCGTGCGGAGGGCCGGGGCGAGCGGCTAATCCATGCGGGGGCGGGGCCAGACCGAGGCGAGCGGCCAATCCGTGCGGGGGGGCGGGGCCAGGCCGAGCCCAGCAGCCAATCCGACAGTTGTCACTCTAATGACACTGTCACGGTGACACTGTCACGGTGACACAATTTTGGAGCAAGACAGACAGAAAGACAGACACAATAAGGCAATTATATATATAGATATACATACACTGACATAGTCTTGTCTATATTGGAAGCTTACATCATGTGTTCATAAGAATCTCCCTATATGGTTTTGAACAGCTGCATATATAACATGACACTTCTCAAGGGGGGGGGGGTCACATTTCTCCGGAGAGTCATAACTGCAGCATGTCAGATGCACACGAAGAGAGCTGAGAGAAAGGGCGTCACTTCTTCCGAAGATCTTCACTACTGAAGCAACTTTTGGCAAGCCTACAGCATATCACCATGGTCTAGCCATTCAGGATCCAGGGAAAGATGAATGAAAGATAAGACTTCTACTGATTTAGTAAAGAATTGCACTATTATTGAACTCCTCACGAAAGCTAACGAAGAATAACATTTTTCATTTCTGTAACTGAACTAACGAACTATTCTATTTTTGGCAATCATTTTTACTCAATATAAAATACATCTATTTATTTTTACATTTTTTGAAGTCTATTTCTCATGCGTCTTATCTTATTTAAAGAAAAATATATGCAGGGCATTTATTTTTTACAGACTACAACAGTATTCTGACTGAGGCCGCAGAAGCCAGTCGGTGCAGGTGTATAAAGCAAGCTGAGGAGTGATGGAAAAAGAACTATCCTGGGAGAATACCAAGGCACAGTAAATCAAAGGAAAAGAAAGAGCCCGAGGCAGGAAAGGGTGTGCCAGTGGCAGAAAGGGACAAGGCCTGTGGCAGGAAGGGATGAGGCCCACAATCATAAGTCACAATTGCACGCTCTGATTGGTCAGAGGGCAGGTGCATGCATGCTGACCCTAACGATTGGCCAGCGAGCGGAACCCACCAGCTGCGCTGATTGGCAGGGAATGTGCACACTGACAGTGCAGACGGACACATGCCTTGACTACTGATTAACTAGCCCTACTGGTTAACTGACCTTCCCCACACTAAGGGTAAGTTCACACAGTGCGTTTTTCGCAGCGTTTTTGCGCAGTTTTCGGGTGTGTTTTTGCTCAGAAAACTGCATGACTTTGCTTCCCCAGCAAAGTCTATGAGTTTTCATTTTTGGTGTCTGCAGACAGCGTTTTTTTTCAGCTGCGTTTTTGTGGTGCCACAAAAACGCAGCATGTCAATTATTCCCGCGTTTTTCACTGCGCTTTTCATCCATTGAGTGCAATGGGATGTTGAAAGACGCAATGAGAAACGCAAATATGTGCGTTTTGGTGCGTTTCTAAGACCAAAAACGCAGCTATAAACGCAGGAGGTGGGTAGTAAAGTGACATGTACAGGAAGAGGATTCCTTCTGTCAGTAAACAAAGAAGCGTGAATCCTCCCGGTACCATCACCACCGCTTCCACCTCCAGTCCTGTGCATGTCAGCTGTCGTGCGGCGTCATGTACGGACAGGAGGTGGAAGCGGCTGCGAAAACAAAAGTGAACAGTAGAAAAAAAAATGTCATACTCACCTGTCTGCAGGGTCCCGGTGCCATGCCCGCACCCAGCTCCTCCTCTCGGTACCGCCGCTCCGGGTGTGTGCAGTCTCCCCGGGTACGTATGCCTGCAGGATGCAGGACCTGGCGATGGATCACCTGATGCAGTCACCTGACGCATCAGCTGATCGTAAGTCTCGGGGTGACGTCAGCGGCCGGCCGGTTTAACCTATCAGCGGATGCGTCAGGAGACTTCATCCCTGATTACTGGCAGCTCCTGCAGCGATCGGACGGGATCAGACTCGCTCCAGGAGCTGCCGGTAATCAGCACACAAGTGATTTTTTTTTTTTTTGCACCGATGCATCTGCTGATTGTATAAACGGCTTTTATACAATCAGCTGCTGTGTGATGTGATTCAGGCACTTGATCCTGACACATCATCTGATCGCTTTGCCTTCCAGCAAACCGATCAGATGATATTGGATCCGGATTGGACGGCGCGGGACCCTTGACCCAGGATTACTGCGGAGGGGGGTTCTTTATTTCAATAAAGATGGAATCACTAATTGTGTTGTGTTTTATTTCCAATAAAAATATTTTTCTGTGTGTTGTGGTTTTTTTTATCTTTACTAGAAATTCATGGTGGCCATGTCTAATATTGGCGTGACACCATGAATTTCGGGCTTAGGGCCAGCTGATAATATACAGCTAGCCCTAACCCCATTATTACCCAGTGAGCCACCCGGCATCAGGGCAGCTGGAAGAGTTGGATACAGCGCCAGAAGATGGCGCTTCTATGAAAGCGCCATTTTCTGGGGTGGCTGCGGACTGCAATTCGCAGCGGGGGTGCCCAGAAAGCATGGGCACCCTGCACTGTGGATTCCAATCCCCAGCTGCCTAGTTGTACCTGGCTGGACACAAAAATTAGGCGAAGCTCACGTCATTTTTTTTTTTTTTAATTATTTCATGAAATTCATGAAATAATTAAAAAAAAAAGGGCTTCTCTATATTTTTGGTTCCCAGCCGGGTACAAATAGGCAGCTGGGGGTTGGGGGCAGCCCGTACCTGCCTGCTGTACCTGGCTAGCATACAAAAATATGGCGAAGCCCACGTCATTTTTTTTGTTTGGGGGGGCAAAGAAATCCTGCATACAGTCCTGGAAGGAGGATGCTGAGCCTTGTAGTTCGACAGCTGCTGTCTGCTCTCCTGCATACACTATTGGATGGAGGATGCTGAGCCTTGTAGGTCTGCTCCCTCTGACTCTCCCTCTAGCATACAGTCCTGGATGGAGCATGCTGAACCTTGTAGTTCGACAGCTGCTGTCTGCTCTCCTGCATACACTATTGGATGGAGGATGCTGAGCCTTGTAGGTCTGCTCCCCCTGACTCTCCCTCCAGCATACAGTCCTGGATGGAGCATGCTGAGCCTTGTAGTTCTGCAGCTGCTGTCTGCTCTCCTGCATACACTATTGGATGGAGTATGCTGATCCTTGTGGTTCTGCAGCTGTCTGCTCTCCTGCATACAGTAGTGGAGAATGAAGAACGTATTGAAGAAGGAAATGACATCAGACCTTTTTTTTGTTCACTGATAAAAACGCATAAAGACGCAGTGAGCAAAAACACAGCAAAACACGCACCAAATCGCGGCAAAAACATGTGCGTTTTTTGCCACTGCGTTTTTTTGCCGCAAAAAACGCACAAAAATGCAGCGTCAAAAAAACGCAGTGTGTGAACCTAGCCTAATTGCTGGAGTTGAAATCTGTTAATCTCACTCAGGTCTGTTGTGCTCCAACATGTAAGGAGAGGAGACTGTGAAAAATACTGTGGGGTCATATTCTTCTTTTCCCAGTGTGTTGCTGCCTGCTTATGATCGATCAGCAACAAAAAGAGTAAGAAGTACATGAACACAGTGAAACCTCTGGTTATGCATATTGAGCTTAAAAGAAAAAAATGAAAGATAAGATTAAATGCTAAATACTTTGATTGCCAATATCTCTGCAACAGAAATGTAAAAATAAAGTTTTATTCTGCTCTGCCACACTTATTTCATCATATGTCCAATTCAACATGAAAAACATGGTGAAAGGTCCTCTGATTATAAAGCATAACATCCATAAAAAAAAAAAATACCTTTTAATAATTTTCCCTTGCAATGCATCCACAATTTCCAATGAACTGTCTCCTTGTGACCAATTCAAACTAAGGCTATAATTTCCACAAACTGCCTGAATTTGGTGGACAGTAGCTCCAATGGTTATGTAAGGTCTGTGTACAAGATAAAACATAGGCAATCGTGACGTTAGACTATCATCAATTCGGCGCTTTATAGCAATTTCCAGTCCTCTTGTGTCTGAGCAATTTATATTACCTAAAAAGATGAAGAAACAAGAATCAGCACAGTCTGCGTGGCCATTATCTGAATATCTTATTAATCACTTAAATTTGCAGAGAAAAAGCTGTTTCATCCTGGAAACTGCGCAGCTGTGTGTAATAGTGATGAAAAAGCTGTCCTCATGCAAAATCAAATAGCGTATTTTTTGGATTATGAGACGTACCAGATTATAAAACGCACCGCAAATATAGAGAAAGAAAATAGGGGAAAAAAAAATAAAAACATTTTTAATGTTAAAAAAGGGGGGTCCGTCTTATAATCCTAGAGTCTGTTTAATGATTTGGATATACCTCACCGGGAGGGGTTTGGGGGCGCAAAGGCGGTGGATCAGAGTCACACTTGCAGTTGAAGGACGTGCGGCACAAGGGCCCGGGACTGGGTGGAGGGGTTGTCGCCATTGATCTCCAGGCAGTGGAAGCGATGGGGTTCTGGAAAATTATTGCGAAGGCAGCGCACACGCAGTTCTCAATCTGCAGGTGTGCCGCGATGGACTTCAGTAAAATGACTGTGGCTGTGAATGTGCAGATTGAGATCTCGACTATCTGAGATCTTAATCTGCATATGCGCTGCCTCTGCAGCCATTTTCTTGAAGCCCATTGGGTCCACTGCCCAGAGATCAATCACACCAGCATTACACCGCCGTGACACCCCCTTCCTCCCAGCCCTGGAACAGCAGCATTGTCCCACTTGAACCTGCTTCCTGTGACCCTGCTCCACCACTGCTGCGCCCTCCCGATGAACTATATCTGGATTATCAGACATACATCCCAATTTTGAGGTTTAGGGTGGTTTGAGGGCGCCTTATAATCCCCAAAATACGGTAGTTTAGAATTTCAATAGCGGGTGGATCACGGCACAAAAACGTCTTTCAGCAGTATAATATAAAACTTCACATTTATTGGAAAAATAAAAACTGCATAAAACAAAATTCCTCCGATCAACGCGTTTCAGATGCGATCGTCCTTAGTCATTTACCTACCAACAATAATATTGCTGATGTACACTGGCTGTATGAAGATGCTTAGAAGTGCTCCTTGTACTCCAAGGACTCCCCATTTTGTTAACTTGTCCGTGGAAGACATACTACTTATGTGAGTAGTAATGTCACTAGGGAAGTACGTTACAGGAAAATTCTTGCCCTCCAGTGACATATGAAGGCTTAATCGGTCATTTGTTTCATGTGCAGAAAGAGAAAGGGGACTAAGAGACCTAAAATGAAGAAAAACGTCTTATAAGTCCTTTGTAAGAAGCATTGAATTCTATTATACACAAATTTTATAAAGGATTGTACAATGTAAACTACACATAGGTGACAACTGTACAAGCATTCTGCTCTCTCAATTCACTACAAAGTTCATGAGCATGTTAGTTTGGCAGAATGTCTTTACAGATATCAATTTAAAAAGGACTTTTCACTTGATTTTTTTAATGTTAACTAAGTAACTGAGAGTATATCACAGAACTATCACAAGGAGAAAAAGCAAATTTCCACAATGAATTTCTCTGGTACATGCCGATCTGAATGAAAGTGAAAATGTGCATGTTTTTCATTACGGAGCATTAGTTTGGAGTAGAGGGGCACAGGAGAAAATGAATAATTGTTCCAGAGTCACTGCAACAGCAGCAATTGGAGGAGGTACTAAGTTAAAGTGAAAAAAAAATCCAGAGAAATGTCCTCTTTAACCCCTTCACCCCCGGCCACTAAAACACCCTAATGGCCGGGCCATTTTTTGCAATTCTGACCAGTGTCACTTTGACAGGTTATAACTCTGGAACGCTTCAACGGATCCTGGTGATTCTGAGATTGTTTTTTCGTGACATATTGTACTTCATGTCAGTGGTAAATTTAGCCCGATACTTTTTGCGTTTATTTGTGAAAATTTATGAAATTGTGTGAAAATTTTGAAAATCTCGCAATTTTCAAACTTTGAAAATTTATGCCCATAAATCTGAGAGATATGTCACACAAAATAGTTACGAAATAACATTTCCCACTTGTGTACTTTACATCAGCGCAATTTTCGAAAGAATTTTTTTTTTTCGTTAGGAAGTTAGAAGGGGTCAAAGTTAATCAGCAATTTCTAATTTTTCCAACAAAATTTACAAAATAATTTTTTTTAGCGACCACATCACATTTGAAGTGACTTTGAGAGGCCTAGGTGACAGAAAATACCCAAAAGTGACCCCATTCTAAAAACTGCACCCCTCACTCTGCTCAAAACCACATCCAAGAAGTTTATTAACCCTTTAGGTGCTTCACAGGAACCAAAGCAATGTGGAAGGAAACACAAAAATGTTACTTTAGCCATAACATTTTCATTTTCACAAGGGAGAAAAGAGAAAGTGCACCCTACAATTTATTGTGCATTTTCTCCTGAGTACGCTGATACCCCATATGGGGTAAAAATCAATTGTTTGGGTGCACGGCAGAGGTCGAAAGGGAAGGAGCGCCATTTGAATTTTTGAACGCAAAATTAGCTGCACTCATTAGCAGACGCCATGTCAGGTTTGAAGACCCCCTGAGGTGCCTAAACAATGGAGCTCCCCCACAAGTGACCCCATTTTGGAAACTAGAGCCCTCAAATAATTTTTCTAGATGTTTGGTGAGCACTTTGAACACCTGGGGGCTTCACAGAAGTTTATAAAAGTTGAACTGTGAAAAGAATTGTTTTTTTTATTACCACAAAACTGTTGATTCAACTAAGTAGCTTTTTTTTCCACAAGGGTATCAGGAAAAAATACACCATGAAATTTATAGTGCATTTTTTCCTGAGTACGACGATACCTCATATGTGGTGGAAAGTAATTGTTTGGGCGCATGGCGGGGCTCAGAAGAGAAGGAGCACCATTTGACAGGAAAATTTGTTTGAATCATTACCGGATACCATGTCACGTTTGGAGACCCCCTGACGTGCCTAAACAGTGGAGCTCCCCCACAAGTGACCCCATTTTGGAAACTAGACCCCTCAAGGAGTTTATCTAGATGTTTAGTGAGCCCCAAGGGGCTCCACAGAAGTTGATAATGGTGAGCCAAGAATACAATTTTCTTTTGTTTTACCACAGAACTGTTACTTGAACCAGGTAGCTTTTTTTTTCACAAGGGTATCAGGAAAAAATGCACCATAAAACGTATTGTGCAATTTCTCCTGAGTACGCAGATACCTCACATGTGGTGGAAAGTAATTGTTGGGCACATGGCGCGGCTCAGAAGAGAAGGGCACCATTTGACAGCAAAATTGGTTGGAATCATTAGCGGACGCCATGTCACGTTTATAGACCCCCCCCCCTATGGTGCCTAAACAGTGGAGCTTCCCCACAAATTACCCCATTTTGGAACTAGACCCCTCAAGGAATTTATCTAGATGTTTAGTGAGCCCCTTGTACCCCCAAGGGCTCCACTGAAAGTTGATAACATTGAACCGTGAAAATTATTTATTTATTTTTTTAAATTTTTGCAGCAACAAGGTAGCTTTTTTTTTTTCTTTTTACAACGGTATCAGGAAAAAATGCACCATAAAACGTATTGTGCAATTTTTCCCGAGTACGCAGATACCTCATATGTGGTGGAAATCAATTGTTTGGGCGCATGGCGGGGCTCAGAAGACAAGGAACGCCATTTGACTTTTCAAACGCACAGACGCAGTGCACTGATCGGCCGCTGCAGGAGGCACGGTCGGATGAGATAGAAAAAGCGCTGGGGATACAGAAAAAAAAAAAAAAGTCACGCCAAAAATTGAGCAGGGATGCTGATCCGCGCTCAGCGGGACGCACGGACAGATGCGATACTTTTTTTTCCGTATCCCCGACGCTTTTTGTATCGCATCAGTCCGTGCGTCCCGCCGAGCGCTAATCAGGGATGCAAATAACGGATCAGCATCCCTGCTCAATTTTTGGCGTGACTTTTTTTTCCGTATCCCCAACGCTTTTTGTATCGCATCAGTCCGTGCGTCCCGCCGAGCGCTGATCAGGGATGCACATAACGGATTGGCATCCCTGCTCAGTTTTTGGCGTGACTTTTTTTGCCGTATCCCCGATGCTTTTTGTCACGCCAAAAATTGAGCAGGGATGCCGATCCGTTATGTGCATCCCTGTGGGGATACACACACACATATTATATATACATATGTTATATATACATACATATTTACATACATATACACACACATATACACACACATTATTTATATATATATATATATATATATATATATATATATACACACACACACACATTTTATTATATATATTATATATATATAATATATATATATACACACACACACACATTTTATTATATATAATATATATATATATATATATATATATATATATATATATATATACATATACATATATACATATATATATACATATACATATACACACACACACACACACACACACACACAGACCAAACGTTTGGACACACCTTCTCATTCAAAGAGTTTTCTTTATTTTCATGACTCTGAAAATTGTAGATTCCCATTGAAGGCATCAAAACTATGAATTAACACATGTGGAATGAAATACTTAGGCTAAGTTCACACTTCAGTTGTTTTCAATCCGTCAGGTCCGTCAGCAACAAATCAGTTGTATTTTAGATGTCAACTGATGCAACTGATGTGTTTTTCACAGGATTCCTTTCACAGGAATCCTGTGAAAAAACTGATCAGTTGCGTCCGTTACATCCGCTGTGCGTCCGTTTTTTGACGGATCAGTCATGATCCGTCTGTGTTTGGGACAGCCCAGTGGGCGTGCCAAACATGCTGAGCATGCTCAGTAGAGCATGACGGAATCCTGCGCTGGATTCCGTTGTAAGACGGATTACGACGGAATCCAGCACCATAGACATACATTACAAGCTTGACGGATGGCGACGGATTCCTGTGCGGCGCGTTAATTTTGACGGCCCGAAAAACGTTACATTCTGCGTTGCTCCCCGCTCGGCGGTCAGTCAAAAACGACGGACCGCGACGCAGCGGATGCAACGCAGGGTCATCAGTCGCAATCCGTCACTAATAGAAGTCTATGGGGAAATACTGGATTCCTGCAAAATATTTTGCAGGATTCCGTAATTCCTCAAGGCTACGGATTGTGACTGATGCAAAACAACTGAAGTGTGAACTTAGCCTTAACAAAAAAGTGTGAAACAACTGAAAATATGTCTTATATTCTAGGTTCTTCAAAGTAGCCACCTATTGATTAGATATAGGGCTCACTGGAGTGCATCACACAGGATGGGATTAGATAGGCAGTATCTAATGTAAGTAATGTATGACCCCCGTTCCATCCATTTCTATGGGAGAAGGGGTGTAATGTCCAACACTGCTCCATCCACTTCTATGAGCGCTATAGTGTAATGTATGACCCCGCTCCATCCACTTCTATGGGACCAGTGGTGTAATGTGAGACACCGCTCCGCCCACTTCCATGGGAGCAGTAGTGTAATGTATGACTGAATGCCATCTCTTGATGGGTATTGCATACACAGCTCTGGGTGGTAGCGCATGTTAAGCATTACAGCGCTAGGGGTATCACATGATAGCATGAGGTAAACGGCTCTGAAGGTATCACATCATGGTATTAGGTACAAGGCTCTGGGACGTATCACATGAAAGCGTCAGACACACATCTATGCTATTTTATTACAAGCTTCCCGCAGTGGCTTTAATTGATATAGCAGAGGTGAGTCAATGTTCAGAGTATAGCAGTATCACTATATCCAGTAAAACAATTTTTTAATTGATTTTTTCAAATTTAAAATTGTCATGACTTGGGTAATCTTACAGATTAAATTATGTACTCACGTGTTATCCCATTTCATCTATATGAATACTTTTGTAAGGTCAAGAAAAGCTTGTAGAAAATACTAAATACTTACAACTGTGAGTTGCTTTGTGCTGCCCCTTTTGGAAGCTGATTCATGTACAGGTAAAGATTCAAATTCTGCTTAAGGGCAAGAAGATCGGTAGCGGTCTCTCGGCAGAAAATTGACTTTTTCATCATACCACTATTTCCACTGAAGTAGAGTAGTAGGTGTCTGTAAAAATACCTACAAAACAATATACTTAGAGTTAAATATTGAATTAAGAAAAATGCTCATCACCCCAAATCACCTTTATTAAATTATGAGTATGCCCGTTTCATTGTTTTAGACAGATAATGTTGACGCAGTCAGCATCAAAAATACTTTTCTTTTTGTAACTATGTTTCTTCAGAAGAGTGCTGCCATGTTGTGAATACCTTGGTTTCTCAACACAGCATTGTTCAATGCTTTAAAAATCATGATACATAGGGGCGGAGCTAGCCGATGGCGTGAGAAGGAGCTCCCGCTTACCTGGTGACTCACAGAGACTGACAAGCAGGAACAGGAGGCAGGCAATGGTACGCAGGAGAGGGCGGACAGCGGAGGCAGCGGGAATTCCCCGTTATTTCAGTTCCTAGACCGAGCGGCAGACCATCAGTCCCCTAATCAAAATGGCGGCGGGGGGGTTAGAGGAGTGCTGCTGCTGCTACAGAACATACTCACAAGCAACCACATATTAACATGGAATAACACAGCAGAGTCCTGGAAGGGGGTCCCTACTTCAGTGACATGCAAAGGGAGGGAATGGGAGTCCAGCCCTGAATGCAACTCAGGGAGAAGATGAGCCTTAAGGCCCCGTCACACACAGAGATATATCTTTGGCAGATCTGTGGTTGCAGTGAAATCATGGACATATTGTTCCATTTGTACACAGCCACAAACCTGGCACTGATTGTCCACAATTTCACTGCAACCACAGATCTGTCACAGATTTATCTCTGTGTGTGACAGGGCCTTTAGGACTGGAAAGAACACATAAGAGCTATACAAACAAGGAGGGAGATGGATTCCCTGCTGAGGGAGCTAAAGGCTTCACAAAAACAGGATATGTATAACCTGCAGTCAGAAATTAAGCAAGTGGGCCAGAGGATGACTGAAACAGAAGAAGCCCAAGAGCTAATATTCTCCCAATTAGACACTCAGCAGCAAGTGTTGTCAGATCATTCCTTACAATTGCAGGACATTCTAACCCACTTGGATGACATAGAAAATCACCACCGCCGTAACAATCTTCACATAAGGGGGCTGAAGGAATCAGTGGAACCAGCACGGCTAGAGAAGCGAGCTCAAAAATACTTCAAAAATCTCCTCCAGAGAGACCCGGAGCAGCATATGGATATAGACCGGATTCACAGGGCACTGGGCCCTAAACTGTCCGACCCTACACGCCCAAGAGATGTAATCTGTAGAATCCATTTCTATAAAGAGAAGGAAGCTATTCTCAAGAGCTGCAGGGACAATGGGGCGGGCTCCTACCAAGGGACTTCACTGCTGGTTCTCCCAGATCTGGCATGCAGAACCTTGCAACTGCACAGGGCCGAGACCACTGCTCTCTGCTCTACGAGACAAGGATATCCCATACAGATGGGGGTACCCTTTCCAGCTGTCAGCAAGGAAAAATGGGAAAACGGCAACTCTCAAAGGCCTGGGGGAGCTCCCAAATATTTTGGGGACTTTTGAGCTGCCCATGATTAATTTACCGGACTGGCCAACACTGAAAACACCGGCACCTCTTCCACCTAGAGAGCAGTGGAATCAAGTTCAGACCAAGAGAGGCAGAAGATCCCCACAGTCTGGCTATCGCTGTTGTGACTTGTGGTTGTAAAGTTTGGTTGAAGTAGTTGAAAAGGGGGATCGGTGTCATCCTCTTATTTTTTTCTGCAATATGCTCGCCAATGTTGTCCTTACTCATCTTGTTCGTCTCTCCATCAGAGAGATAATACTTAACACATTCGTCTTCTCTTGTTTATTGAGGGTTCATATTATCTCAGAATTTAGTTCCAATCATTACTTGAGCTCTTATCTCCAAAATGCTATATTAAACAGATTAATATTTCGTTACATAATTATGTTTTATTAGTCTCTGTGTTCCATAAAGTTTCAAATTGGGGTGTTTCGGGCCTTCCCATCCCCAAAATGCCTAGGCGGGAGGAGTTATGGATGCCCCATAGTTTGTGCACTAGTCCTGGGGGTGGGGGTTTCCAACCTGTTGCTGGAGGCTTCTCTCACCTCTCCTAGGGTTGCAGCGTCTTGCTGTACTTGACAAGAGTCAATATAGTTGTTTGAGAATTTTTCTTGAACTAACCTGCAGGTTAACATTCCTCTGCCTTTGTTAACCTCTACTTTATCTACATTCACTGCTTTCATTCTTCTTCTTTTTTTTCTCTACCCTATTACTTAATATCCTTTGTACCATGGTGTCACATATAACCTTCTGCACGTATAATGCTAAGGGCTTAAACAAGCCGGAAAAAAAGGAGCCAGATCTTGTACCGTTTTCATAAACAGAATGTTAAAATTGTTATGTTACAGGAGACACACTTCAGATCAGGTGGTGTTCCCAGCTGTAAAATAAAAAACTATCCAACATGGTTCCATTGCCCCCATCCGAGCCGTAAGGCATGTGGGGTCTCGGTGGCATTTCATCGGTGCTTTCAACCTGAAGTAGTTGATTCTTGCTTCGGCTTGGATGGACGCTCTCTCTTACTTAAGATATCTTTTTTTGGGCAGTACTTATACCATTGCTAATGTTTATTTGCCAAACCAGGGACAGGTGGCGTACGCTATGGAGGTACTTGGGAAACTCAGAATTCGCCGGTGATTCCCGTATTATCCTGGGTGGAGACTTCAACATGATTCTGGACCCAGCAGTGGACTCGTCTTCGGGTAGGTCAGCTGTTCCTCACTCTGCGATACGTAGACTTAAAAAAGAGTTGGTGTCTCTTAGACTGGTAGATCTTTGGAGGATCCTGCACACTGGAGTTAGGGACTATAGCTTCCATTCACAAGCACATAATAGCTACACGAGAATAGACTATTTGTTTCTCATGATCTCCTAGACAACACTCCAAAATGTTCACTGGATACCTTTTTGTGGTCAGATCATGCGCCAGTTTATGGAGAAGTGGGAATGATAGATAGAGGCGGTTCGGGATATATTTGGAGACTTAATGACAACTTACAGAAAAACGATGCGTGTTTAGAGGAGATTCACTCAGCAATTACAAACTTTAGGGCCGACCATGCGATGGATCCGACACCTGACCCAATAAAGTGGGAAGCCCTGAAGTGTGTAATTAGAGGCATCTGTATCTCCCATGGTTCCCGACTCAAGAGGGAAAGAGTGATGGAGCTAAAGGAATTATTATTACAACTGGGTCTGAAAGAAACAAATAAAAACACACCAAATGACGTCCTCAAAGCGGAGATATCTACTTTGCGTCACCAAATTATATCCATCTTGTACCAAAAATCCTTGTGTTCCAGAGACAGAGCTTGGAAAAATGTCTTTGAATTTGGAGACAAAAGTGGAAGACTGCTTGCCCGGACTCTACATCCCAGGCACAGCCTCCGATCCTTACCCTTAATACAAAGTCGGGGACCGAGATCCATTCCACATCAGACATCCTAGATGAATTTAAGAAATATTATGCATCATTATATAACATACCATCACAACATATGCCAGATGCCACAAATTTTGACCAGGACACACGAGATTACATACGAGAAAATAATCCAGGGAGGTTTGGTGTAGAGGAGGCAGAGGAGTTGGAAGCTGACTTTACGGAATCGGAACTTAAAGAAGTTATCAGCGATCTTAAAGTGGGGAAGAGTCCAGGTCCAGAAGGCCTCGCCCCTCGGTTTTATAAAATATGTGGTGAGGCATGTGGATCTCTGATGCTGAGCGCTTATAAATCTATATCTAAAACATGTGGCTTTCCTAAACAATCTCTCCAAGCCCGGATAGCGGTTATTCCCAAGCCGGGGAGGGATCCCTTAGTATGCCCCAACTACAGACCAATATCGCTTATTAACATCGATGTTAAATTATACTCCAAGATTATTGAACTACGCCTACACTCACATATCCCAAAATTAATCCACAAGGATCAGGTAGGGTTTGTCCCTGGGAGGGAGGCGCGGGACAACACCATTAGAACCATATCTTTGATTTCCTGGTCTAGAAAACAAAAAAACGCTGCTTGCTTTTTAACGGTAGATGCTGAAACAGCAATCAATAGGGTTCGTTGGGGTTTCCTTAATGGCTCTCTTCAGGGGATAGGGAGCCGTCCTCGGTTGAGAAGTTGGATAATGGCACTATACCAAACGCCTACAGCTCAGGTGAGTATAAATGGTCGCTTGTCCAGCCCACTTGATATTAGGAACGGCACCAGACAGGGGTGCCCATTGTCCCCATACTTATACATCATAGTGATGAAGTTTTTAGCAAACGCTATTAGGAGGAACCCTTCAATCAGTGGAATACAAGTGGGTCCCTGTTCCTATAAGATACATCTGCATGGAGAGGTGCGTGCTGCAGAACAAGTAGCCCCTGAAAACTCTCTGGTGATTGGGCCCCTTATTAAATATCGTCTCCTGATGAACCCCAGTGGATGTAATGGGGAGAAACGCGTCGAGACTTTGTGATTTTATAGTATTGGGTTGAGGACCATGAAAGCCGAGACACCTTCACCTCAAGGGAGAAACAAACGCTAACCAATTTTTGACCTGAATTATCTCAGATAAGTGTATACTATTTTCTATATTCCCTCACTATTTGATGGTATAACCCCTTAGACTACCCGATAAGAAGGGAGCATAGGGATATCATAGGAGGGAAAGCCGCCGAGGAATGGGGGCACCTTTTTACCGTTAGGGTGCGTGTAACCTTGGTTATATCTCCATTGGCAGGTAGAGGAAAGAGAGAAGGAGGGTCATTTAGAGATTTTTCCAACTGTTGAATCCCATAAGAGTGATATAAAATTGGAACAACCGCTGTGTTCCGTAGGTGAATACTATTGAGGCTGTATCATGGTCCTGGGATGTTTTGTGTGTGTCACATTTCACAGGTGGAATTCTAAATTGTTTTAATCTATTTCATTAAAAATTGTTTTTAGACATACTAATTGAGGTAGGCTTGGGTGTAACTATTTGATATACTACCTTTAAACTGTTTTCTAAGCGTAGAATACAAGTGGGTCCCTGTTCCTATAAGATGGCCGTGTTTGCAGACGATTTACTGCTCTACGTTACTCAACCAAGGATAAGCCTGCCGGCTGTTCTGGTTGAATTTGAGAAATTTGGTAGATTTTCCAATTTTAAGGTTAACCTCCAGAAAACGGTGATATTAAATATTTCACTCTCTTCTGAAGAAGAGAGAGCACTTAAATCTTCCTTCCCATTTAAATGGAGTAGCAGTTTTATTAAATATCTAGGGATTAAACTACCAGGAGACGCCCAAACCATACAAGACTTTAACTTTCCAGACCTTTTGCAATCCATCCAGAGGGACCTCACAAATTGGCACAACCTTCCAATCCCTTGGCTTGGTAAAAAAGAGAATTTTGTTACTTACCGTAAATTCTTTTTCTTATAGTTCCGTATTGGGAGACCCAGACCATGGGTGTTTAGCTTCTGCCTCCGGAGGACACACAAAGTACTACACTTAAAAGTGTAGCTCCTCCCTCTGAGCTTATACACCCCCTGGTAGCCAGTCCTAGCCAGTTTAGTGCAAAAGCTGAAGGAGAATAGCCACCCACAAGTAGAACCGAGTAAGAACCGGAACAACCGGAGACTCTGTCCACGACAACAGCCGGTGATAACACACGGAACAAGAAAATTGCCAACAGGCAACAGGGAGGGAGCTGGGTCTCCCAATACAGAACTATAAGAAAAAGAATTTACGGTAAGTAACAAAATTCTCTTTTTCTTTATCGTTCCTTTGGGAGACCCAGACCATGGGACGTTCCAAAGCTGTCCCTGGGTGGGAATAAACAGAAAAAACTAAGAAGTAGGCGGAGCCTAACTTCACAAGTGGGTGACAGCCGCCTGAAGGATGCGTCTGCCCAAGCTCGCATCTGCCGAAGCATGAGCATGCACTTGGTAGTGCTTCCAGAAGGTATGCAGGCTAGTCCAAGTGGCAGCCTGACAGACTTGTTGAGCCGTAGCCTGGTGCCTAAAAGCCCAAGAGGCACTGACAGCTCTGGTCGAGTGTGCTTTGATCCCCGGCGGGGGAGGCACCTGAGTACTCTGGTAGGCGTCCGAAATGGTCGATCTAATCCAACGGGCCAAGGCCGGCTTAGAAGCAGAGAGACCCTTGCGCCGCCCTGTGGTTAGCACAAAAAGAGAGGTGCACCGCCTAAGCGCAGCGGTGCGAGACACATAAATCCGGAGAGCAAGCACCAGATCTAGAGTATGCAGCGCTTTCTCAAAGCGATGAACAGGGGCCGGACAGAAGGAAGGCAAGGAAATATCCTGGTTAAGGTGGAAGGGAGAGACCACCTTAGGAAGAAAGTCCGGGGTCGGACGGAGAACTACCTTGTCTTGGTGAAAAACCAAAAAAGGTGACTCCGAGGAGAGCGCAGCCAAATCAGAGACTCTCCTGAGAGAAGTTATGGCAACTAGAAAGGCCACCTTTTGAGAAAGACGATACAAAGAAACCTCCCTAAGGGGCTCGAAAGGGGGTTTCTGCAATACCGTGAGGACCAAGTTAAGGTCCCAGGGATCCAAGGGCCGCCGATAAGGCGGAATGATGTGAGACGCACCTTGCATGAAGGTGCGGACCTGAGCCAGCCGGGCGAGACGCCGCTGGAACAGCACTGATAGAGCTGAGACTTGTCCCTTGAGAGAGTTGAGGGACAGTCCTAGCTGCAGACCGGACTGTAAAAAAGACAGAAGGGTCGGCAACGAGAATGGCCAAGGAGAATGGCCGGAAGAGCGACACCAGGACAGGAAAATTTTCCAAGTCCTGTGATAGATCTTGACGGAGGAAGATTTACGGGCCCGAGTCATAGTGGAGATGACTTCAGGAGGAATACCAGAAGCCGTCAAAATTCAGGACTCAAGAGCCACGCCGTCAATTTGAGTGCCGCAGAATTCGGGCGGAAAAACGGACCTTGCGAGAGCAGGTCTGGACGGTCCGGAAGATGCCACGGCATCTCTACGGACAGATGGAGCAGGTCTGGATACCAAGCTCGCCTGGGCCAGTCCGGTGCAATGAGGATGACTCGACGGCCCTCCATTCTGATCTTGCGCAGGACTCTGGGCAAGAGAGCTAGAGGGGGGAAACACGTAGGACAGACGAAACTGGGACCAGTCTTGAACCAGAGCGTCCGCGACGAAGGCCTGAGGATCGTGGGAGCGAGCCACGTAAACCAGAACCTTGTTGTTGTGACGGGATGCCATTAGGTCCACGTCCGGAGTGCCCCACTTGCGGCAGATTGACTGAAACACTGCCGGGTGCAGGGACCACTCACCACCGTCCACGGATTGACGGCTGAGATAATCTGCCTCCCAGTTTTCTACGCTAGGGATGTGGACTGCGGATATGGTGGACTTGGAGTCCTCCGCCCATTGAAGAATGCGTTGGACCTCCAACATTGGCAGGCGGCTGCGTGTCCCGCCTTGGTGATTGATGTAGGCAACCGCTGTCGCGTTGTCTGACTGGACTCGAATGTGCCTGCCCGCCAACAGGTGGTGAAAGGCTAGGAGAGCTAGAAGCACAGCTCTGGTTTCCAGCACATTGATTGAAAGGGCTGACTCGGACGGAGTCCAAGTGCCCTGTGCTCTGTGGTGGAGATGTACCGCTCCCCAGCCGGATAGCCTGGCATCCGTGGTGAGAATCACCCAGGACGGAGTCAGGAAGAAGCGCCCTTGGGACAGGGAGAGGGGTCGAAGCCACCACTGAAGAGAGCTCCTGGTCCGTGGCGACAGAGCCACTAACCTCTGTAAGGAGGAAGGCCGCTTGTCCCAACAGCGGAGAATGTCCAGCTGCAGAGGATGCAGATGGAACTGGGCAAAGAGAACCGCCTCCATGGAGGCCACCATTTGACCCAGCACCTGCATCAGACGCCTGAGGGAATAACGGCGGGGCCTCAGGAGAGAGCGCACCGCTAGCCGGAGAGACTGCTGTTTGATTAAGGGCAACTTCACAAGTGCCGGCAAAGTCTCGAACTGCATCCCTAGGTACGTGAGACTCTGGGTCGGAGTCAGAGTGGATTTGGGAAGATTGACAATCCACCCGAATTGGGCTAGGGTGGCGAGAGTGAGCGAAACACTCCGCTGACAGTCTGCGCTGGATGTACCCTTGACCAGAAGGTCGTCCAGATAAGGGAGCACTGCTAACCCCTGGAGGTGCAGGACCGCAATCACTGCCGCCATGACCTTGGTGAATACCTGAGGGGCCGTGGCTAACCTGAAGGGGAGAGCCACGAATTGGAAATGATCCTCTCCTATCGCAAAACGTAACCAACGCTGATGTGACACTGCGATTGGCACATGTAGATAGGCATCTCTGATGTCGATGGACGCCAGGAACTCCCCTTGGGTCATAGAGGCAATGACTGATCGCAGAGACTCCATGCGAAAATGCCGCACCCGGACATGCTTGTTGAGAAGCTTGAGATCCAGGATGGGCCGGAAGGTACCGTCCTTTTTTGGAACTAGGAAGAGATTTGAGTAAAAACCTCTGAACCGTTCCTGAGCGGGAACTGGGACAATCACTCCGTTTGCCTGCAAGGACGCCACGGCCTGCGAGAAGGCGGCGGCCTTGGAGCAGGGGGGAGTCGAGAGAAAAAAATCTGTTTGGAGGGCTGGAAGAGAATTCTATCCTGTAGCCATGAGATATGATGTCTCTCACCCACTGATCGGAGACTTGCTTTAACCAAGCGTCGCCAAAGTGGGAGAGCCTGCCAGCGACTAAGGACGTGGCTGGAGCGGGCCGAGAGTCATGAGGAAGTTGCCTTAGTGGCAGAACTTCCTGCGGTCTTCTGCGGACGCGCTTTTGGGCGCCAGTTGGATTTCTGATCCTTGGCTGAGTTAGCGGACGAGGCGGAAGGCTTAGAGTATGACCAGTTGGAGGAACGAAAGGAACGAAACCTCGATTGATTCCTACCCTGGGCGGGTTTCCTGGTCTTGGTTTGTGGCATGGAAGTACTCTTCCCGCCAGTAGCTTCTTTAATGATTTCATCCAGCTGTTCACCAAACAGCCGTGAACCAGCAAAAGGGAGCCCAGCAAGAAACTTTTTGGAAGAAGCATCTGCCTTCCACTCTCGAAGCCACAAAATCCTGCGGATAACAAGAGAATTAGCTGAAGCCACCGCAGTGCGGTGAGCAGCCTCTAGCATGGCAGACATGGCATAAGATGAAAAAGCTGAAGCCTGAGCAGTTAAGGCAACCATCTCAGGCATAGATTCCTTGGTGAGGGAATGCATCTCCTCTAGAGAAGCAGAGATGGCTTTGAGAGCCCACACTGCTGCAAAAGTCGGGGAAAACGCGGCCCCCGCAGCTTCATACACAGATTTTGCCAGAAGGTCAATCTGACGGTCAGAGGAATCCTTAAGTGAGGTGCCGTCAGCCACCGACACAACGGTCCGGGCTGATAGCCTAGACACCGGAGGGTCTACCTTTGGGGAGTGAGACCACTCCTTGACCACCTCAGGTGGAAATGGAAACCGGTCATCAGAACCACGCTTTGGAAAGCGTTTGTCAGGGCAGGCCCTGGGTTTGGTCACAACTGTCTGAAAACTGGAGTGGTTAAAGAACACACTCTTCACTCTCTTAGGCGAGGTAAACTGATGTTTTTCTGCCAAAGAGAGTTGCTCCTCTGACACTGGCGGATTGAGATCCAGCACAGAATTAATAGAAGCAATCAAATCACTAAGATCTGAGTCACCCTCAGAGAAATCGATGGGATACATAGCCTCCGAGCCCCCAGTGAGGGCATCCTCCTCATCTTGAGAGTCAGCTCTTGAGACAGAGCCGTGGGATGGGGAGGGGGAGGAAACCCTGCGCCTTCTCTTAGAAGGACGGGGTCTGGGATCAGATGATGAATCCTCCGTGAGCTCCGATGGACGGAGGTCAGAGGATAGGAGTCCTCTGTCAAGAGTATTAGAGGCACCCTGTGAGGGAGGCTGATGCATATTCATCAAAGTCCTGGACAAAAGTCCCATGGACTCAGCAAATGACTGGGATATGGACCTAGAAAAGGACTCTACCCAGGCCGGGGGTTCAGTCACAGGTGCAGCAGCAGCCTGAGAGACCACTGGGAGTGAGACTCCAGGCTGTGGCACCGCCAAGTTAGAGCAACCATCACAGTGTGGATAAATGCTCGGCTCAGGCAGCAGGAGCTTACATGCAGTGCATGCAGAATAAAGCTTTGGAGCCTTGCTCCTTGTGTGAGACATGCTGCTGGAGTGGGGGTTTTGCAGAGAATGAACCCCAGGGAGAATATACAGAGGTCCACAACCGGAGACCGGCTGTGGCTTACCAGACCGCTGAGCGCGGTGTTGTGTGCCCTCCAGATCCCGAAGCCCGGTCCCCCAGTGCGCAGCACCTCAGCAGAGATGCAGAATGCAGGATGTCCCAGAGCAGAGTGAACTCTGCCTGAGAAATGGCCACCGGAGCGAAGAGAGGGGGCGGGACTAGGGGCGTTCCTATAAAAGAGCGGGAACTGGAGGGCTATAGAGACCTGCAGGGAAGGAGGGACGCCCCAGCAGTGGGGAGTGTCCCTCCCCTGTGTAGAACGGCCGCCGGGAGGAGCCGAACCTGTCCCTCTGCATGAGTGACATGCGAGGGCAGGAAAATGAAACTAGGCCTCCGGCGAAGCCGGGGCCTAAATTTAAGTGGCGAGGCCGACAAGCAGGCACCATCGGCGCGGTTCTCAGGCAAAAGCTAGAGAACCCGCCGGAAAAGTTAAAACAATCACATACAGCATACTCTCCCCTTACAAAAAAGAACCGGGACCCCAAACATAAACGTCTCAGGTACTTAGCTGCTGAGACGCAGGGCCATGTCCCTGGGGATGAGTGCTCCGATCCAACAGAATCCTCAAGGGGCTGTGGATGGAGACCGGACTCCTGCCAGGCATGGAGACCGTGCTGGCTCCCACTTCAAGCCAGAGCCCAGAAGGGATGGTGAAGGAGCGCGGCATGTAAGGCTGTAGCCTTGTAAATCAACCTTAACAACACCGCCGACACAGTGGGGTGAGAAGGGACATGCCGGGAGTCCAGACATGGACCCGCTCTTCTTCAAACTCTTTCCAAAAGTCAAACAAATCAGATGAGAATGCATGTGTGGATGTATGCCTCCTGACACAAAGCAATAAACTGGCTAGGACTGGCTACCAGGGGGTGTATAAGCTCAGAGGGAGGAGCTACACTTTTAAGTGTAGTACTTTGTGTGTCCTCCGGAGGCAGAAGCTAAACACCCATGGTCTGGGTCTCCCAAAGGAACGATAAAGAAAAAACGCAACCGGCGGCAAAAAAAAACGGTTGTGTTTTTTCTGCAAAGCGCCGGATTGTGCCGCACAGGAAAAACCGGATGTGTGAAAGCAGCCTTATGCACTTGGAAGTGATCCCTACACAGGAGATAGCATTACTTTCCATGTTTAGTGCATCGGTTTCCAAAATACGTAAAGACCTCTTATCTTACTTCGTAATCTCAATGAGACAGATTATTCCCAGACACTGGAGAATATCATATGAGTTGAAGAGAGTAGATTGGGTTGACGCACTAGATACTCTACGTCGCTTGGAGGACCTGAGGGCATCTGATTCAGACACAACTCAGACTTGGTTCACAATCTGGTACCCCTGGATTGAATTTAGAGAATCTCAACAATTTCAGACCTGGCTAACCCAAGGTGTTTTAGAATAGAAGGGGCCTACGATGAGTGGGCCATGAGACCGAGGTGGATGGCAGGGTGACATCATGGTAATACTTTTCCCTTTCTTCTTTTTTTCTTTCCTCTCTTTATTCTCCCTCCTTGCTTTATGTCTTATTTCTTTTTATTTTTTTTTTTTCTTGTATTCTACCTTAAGGAAATCCTTGAATGGGAGTTCCTGAAACTATTTCTTATAGTTTAGTAGTATAAGATAATTACATATGTTACAGTTTACGAAAGACAATTAATATGAGGATTTTTGGGAAAAAAGTGACGTTCTCATAGATTTTCGGTAATCAGTATAACACCAACTGGATCCCGACGTGAATCTAGAAACCATATTTCTTACATACAGAGGATGACCTAAGCGTTGAAACTTATTGTTTGACTGTCTCGTTCCTCTAAACATACTTTATAAGAATTCTAACTTGATTGAAAATTATACATTTTACCCTTGTTTTGATACAATATAATAATAATAAAGATATATTAAACATAAAAATCATGATACCAAATAAATGATGAGATTAGGCTGGTCAGCATGCGAGTAACTTCCAGGTTGGGTGCTAGGTGGCAAGTTTCAACAGAAAGTCAGCAATGTACATTGCATAGGCATATATATCGCACACTATGTAAATGACAACCTAATCATTTCAACTTAAGGGCCTACATGTGTGGATGCCTGACTCCTACTTGCTCAACTCAGAAAGTCACTTAGCCTGCGCGACAAAGGCGGATTGCTTATTTGGGTTTCTGGAAATGGATAAGTTGGGTATACGGAGTTATTGCCCCTCCTTAGACCGATGCGTCAAATTTGGAGGCAGGTAAAAGAGGGTTGTCTATTTTTCTGCCGAATGCCTCATGGTGGAACATTTACTTTTCCACAATATCGGACCATCCGTCCTCCGAATTCTGGAGCTCACACGGGGTTTTCTTTTTATGTGATATACTTGATCAAAATGTCAGAATAAATACGAGGCGTGCCGTACTGCGATCTTTGGAAGGCAGAATGAACAAACCAAGAGTAGGTGAAGAATTAGCTTTATTTTTTACACCGTTCACCATATGGTATAGGTGATTAGGCGGCTTTGTTCCATCAGTCAGTACGATTACAACGATACAAGATTTATATAGTTTTTTTTTGTATTTAGGTTTTTGAAGGCTATAGTTTTTTTTATTTCTCTGCTGACAGTCATCTGATGGCTTGTTTTTTAAAGGATGAGTTACAGTTTTTATTGGTTACTATTTTGGACCACATATATCTTTTGATCGCTTTCTATTCTTTTTGTGAGGCAGAATCAAGAAACCTAAATTCAGGAATTGTTTTTTTGTTTTTATTGCCATTCGCCGTGTCATAAAAGTGATAAGACAGCTTTATTCTTCAGGTCAGATTACAGTGATACCACATTTCTATAGTTTTTTCATGTTCTGCCACTTTTACATCATAACTACTATTTTATAGACATAAAAACAGTTTTTGTATTGGTGTATTCTGAGAGCTATAAAAAAAATTATTTTTTCGCTCATGTAGCTGCTTGGTGGCTTGTTTTTTCTGTGACAAGATGACGTTTTCAGTGTTGTAATTTTTATTTACATATGACTTTTTGATTGCTTTTTCTTCCACTTTGTTAGCTATTTAATGAAAAGACAGTTTTCAAAGTTTTTCATTTTTTACAGTGTTCCAAAAAGGGGTTAACTGGAGTGACAGTTTTAGGCCGGTTTCACACATCCGGCTTTTCGCCGGTTTGCCGGATCCGGCGCTCTCCCGTACAGAAAATACAGTACAGTGACAGCGCTGTAACTTCCGGGTCACATGCGCCGGTCACATGATAGCATGTGACCAGCGCTTGATGCGCTGTCACGGTACTGTAGTCACTGTATGGGAGAGCGCCGGATCCGGCAAACCGGCGAAAAGCGAAAAGTGTGAAACCGGCCTTATAGAGCAAGTTGTTATGAACGCGGCAATAACAAATGTGTACTTTTTCTTTATTTTTGTTTTACACAAATAACTATTTATTGAAATACTTTTTTTGTTAAAAAAAACAAAAACAAACAAAGAAGGGAATTTTGTTACTTACCGTAAATTCCTTTTCTTCTAGCTCTTATTGGGAGACCCAGACGATTGGGGTATAGCTACTGCCCTCTGGAGGCCACACAAAGCACTACACTAAAAGTGCAAGGCCCCTCCCTCTCTGGCTATACCCCCCCGTGGTATCACGGGTACTCCAGTTTTAGTGCCAAAGCAAGAAGGAGGAAGCCAACAACTGGTTTAAACAAATTAACTCCGAGTAACATCGGAGAACTGAAAAACCGTTCAACATGAACAACATGTGTACCCGCAAACAGCAAAAACAATCCCGAAGGACAACAGGGCGGGTGCTGGGTCTCCCAATAAGAGCTAGAAGAAAAGGAATTTACGGTAAGTAACAAAATTCCCTTCTTCTTCAGCGCTCTATTGGGAGACCCAGACGATTGGGACGTCCAAAAGCTGTCCCTGGGTGGGTAAAGAAATACCTCATGTTAGAGCTGCAAAACAGCCCCCCCCTACGGGGATGTCACTGCCGCCTGCAGGACTCTTCTACCTAAGCTGGCATCCGCCGAAGCATAGGTATGCACCTGATAATGCTTGGTGAACGTGTGCAGACTCGACCAGGTAGCCGCCTGACACACCTGTTGAGCCGAAGCCTGGTGCCGTAATGCCCAGGACGCACCTACGGCTCTGGTTGAGTGGGCTTTTAGCCCTGAAGGAACCGGAAGCCCAGCAGAACGGTAGGCCTCTATAATTGGTTCTTTGATCCATCGAGCCAAGGTGGCTTTAGAAGCCTGCAACCCCTTGCGCGGACCGGCGACAAGGACAAAAAGTGCATCGGAACGGCGCATGGGCGCCGTGCGGGAAATGTAGATCCTGAGTGCTCTCACCAGATCTAGCAAACGCAAGTCCCTTTCATACCGGTGAACCGGATGAGGATAAAAGGAAGGCAATGATATATCCTGATTAAGATGAAACGAGGATACGACCTTAGGGAGAAACTCCGGAATGGGGCGCAGCACAACCTTGTCCTGGTGGAACACCAAGAAGGGAGCCTTGGATGACAGAGCAGCCAGCTCAGACACTCGCCGAAGCGATGTGATCGCAACAAGAAACGCCACTTTCTGTGACAGGCGAGAAAAAGAAACTTCTTTGAGAGGCTCGAAGGGCGGCTTCTGGAGAGCCACTAGTACCCTGTTCAGATCCCATGGATCCAACGGCCGCTTGTACGGGGGCACAATATGACAGACCCCCTGCAGGAACGTGCGCACCTTAGGAAGACGTGCTAGACGCTTCTGAAAAAACACGGATAGTGCCGAGACTTGCCCTTTAAGGGAGCCGAGCGACAAGCCCTTTTCCAACCCTGATTGCAGGAAAGATAGAAAAGTGGGCAATGCAAATGGCCAGGGAGACACTCCCTGAGCAGAGCACCAGGTTAAGAAAATCTTCCACGTTCTGTGGTAGATCTTAGCAGAAGTTGACTTCCTAGCTTGTCTCATTGTGGCTACCACTCCCTGGGATAATCCTGTTGACGATAGGATCCAGGACTCAATGGCCACACAGTCAGGTTCAGGGCCGCAGAATTCTGATGGAAAAACGGCCCTTGAGACAGCAGGTCTGGACGGTCTGGAAGCGACCACGGTCGGCCGACCGTGAGATGCCACAGATCCGGATACCACGATCTCCTCGGCCAGTCTGGGGCGACGAGTATGATGCGGCTGCAATCGGATCTGATCTTGCGTAGTACTCTGGGCAAGAGTGCCAGAGGCGGGAATACATATGGGAGGCGGAAGTGCGACCAATCTTGCACCAAGGCGTCTGCCGCCAGCGCTCTTTGATCTCGCGACCGCGCCATGAATGCCGGGACCTTGTTGTTGTGCCGAGACGCCATTAGGTCGACGTCCGGCACTCCCCATCGGCGACAGATTTCCTGAAACACGTCCGGGTGAAGGGACCATTCCCCCGCGTCCATGCCCTGGCGACTGAGGAAGTCTGCTTCCCAGTTTTCTACGCCCGGGATGTGAACTGCGGATATGGTGGATGCTCTTTCCTCCACCCACATCAGAATGCGCCGGACTTCCTGAAGGCTTGCCGGCTGCGCGTCCCTCCTTGGTGGTTGATGTATGCCACCGCTGTGGAGTTGTCCGATTGGATTCGGATCTGCTTTCCTTCCAGCCACTGTTGGAAGGCCAGTAGGGCAAGATACACTGCCCTGATTTCCAGAACATTGATCTGAAGGGTGGACTCCTGCTGAGTCCACGTCCCCTGAGCCCTGTGGTGTAGAAACACTGCTCCCCACCCCGACAGACTCGCATCTGTCGTGACTACTGCCCAGGATGGGGGCAGGAAGGATCTTCCCTGAGACAATGAGGTGGGAAGGAGCCACCATTGCAGAGAGTCCTTGGCCGTCTGGGAAAGAGAGACTTTCCTGTCTAGGGAAGTCGTCTTCCCGTCCCATTGGCGGAGAATGTCCCATTGAAGTGGACGCAGATGAAACTGCGCAAAGGGAACTGCTTCCATGGCTGCCACCATCTTCCCTAGGAAGTGCATGAGGCGCCGTAAGGGGTGCGACTGGCCCTGAAGGAGCGATTGCACCCCTGTCTGTAGGGACCGCTGCTTGTTTAGCGGAAGCTTCACTCTCGCTGCTCGAGTATGAAACTCCATGCCAAGATACGTTAGTGACTGTGTCGGTGACAGATTTGACTTTGGAAAGTTGATGATCCATCCAAAAGTCTGGAGAGTCTCCAGCGTAGCCTGTAGACTGAGTTGGCATGCCTCTTGAGAGGGTGCCTTGACAAGTAGATCGTCTAGGTAAGGGATCACCGAGTGTCCCTGAGAGTGCAAGACTGCTACCACCGCCGCCATGACCTTGGTGAAGACCCGTGGGGCTGTCGCCAGACCAAATGGCAGAGCTACGAACTGAAAATGGTCGTCTCCTATCACAAAACGTAGAAAACGTTGATGTTCTGTAGCAATTGGCACGTGGAGATAAGCATCCTTGATGTCTATTGAGGCAAGGAAGTCTCCTTGAGACATTGAGGCAATGACAGAATGATTGACAGGGTGGGGGCGGGAACGATCGGAGCTGCCGGCGTCCTAGGCCCAAAAGCCGGGGACTAGAGTTATAAACGCCGCCGCCGTAAAAGCGCGGTCGGCGTATCCCCGGCGCACCACAAGTCACAGCAGCGCCGCCCGGTCCAGTGAGGGTCGGCGCTGCGTTCCCAGAACACAAAGTCCCCCAGATGACTGTAGGAACACCAGCTCAGTGTACGGTCCCCGGCGCACTACAACACCCAGCCAGCCCGGAGTGTGTCTGTGCCTGCCGGGGACACAGAGTACCTGTATGATGCAGGGCCCGGTCCCTGATGGTACTCCTGCTCCGTATCCATCAGGTTCTGATGGGTCTGTGGATGGAGCCCGGCGACAGAGCTTTGAGGCCGGCAGGATCCCACTTCCACAGAACCCCCAAGGGGATGTGGAAGGAAAAACAGCATGTCAGGCTCCAGCCCTGTACCAGCAATAGGTACCTCAACCTTACAACACCATCCAGGGGTGAGAAGGGAGCATGCTGGGAACACTATATGTGTCCTCTTTTCTTCCATCCGAACTAGTCAGCAGCTACTGCTGACTAAAATCTGTGGAGCTATGCATGGAATGTCTGACCTCCTTCGCACACAAAGCTAAAACTGGAGTACCCGTGATACCACGGGGGGGTATAGCCAGAGAGGGAGGGGCCTTGCACTTTTAGTGTAGTGCTTTGTGTGGCCTCCAGAGGGCAGTAGCTATACCCCAATCGTCTGGGTCTCCCAATAGAGCGCTGAAGAAAACATAGTTACATATTTTTTTTCTCACTTTTTTACTTAGGCTACTTTCACACATCAGGTTTTTCCCATCAGGCACCATCTGGAAAAAAACGGTTAAAACTGATCCGGTACCGCATCCGTTTTATCCCCATTTATTTGTATTGTCGCCGGATTGTGCCTGATGACCTTGCGTTGCATCCGGCTATTTCCGGATGCGGCTTAATTAATGAATGCGGTGGCCGCATGGAACGTTTCATGCAACGGTTTTTGTCTCATAAAAAACACCGCACAGCGCCGGGTGCGGCGCTGTGCGGCATGGTGCATAATGAAAGTCTACGCACACCGAATCCGGTGGCATGCATCAAACGCCGGAAGCATGTACCGGATTCGGTTTTTACTTCTGAACATGCCCAGAAGTGATTCTCTGGCCTAAGAAAATCGGTGCGAGTGGAGTGCGATAAAACATCGCATTCCACTCGGACCAATTCTAGCCTGTGTGTCAGCACACATGAGCGATTATTTTCTCAGCCCTAATCGGACCGAGAAAACAATCGCAGCATGCTGCAACTGTAATGCGAGACTCCTTTCTCTCGTACCCATTCAAGTGAATGGGGCGAGAGAAAAATCGCACTGCACTCGCGGTACACCGGTGTACCGCACGTGCAGAGGGAGATTCACAATAGCCGGCTACAGAGGAGAGAGGGAGATAAATCCCACCTTCCCCTCCTCCGTGCCAGCCCGCCCCTCCTGAGAGCCTGCCCGCCCCCCGCAGCTGTGGTCCGCTCGCACGGTCGGACCACAGACGCAGGGACACTAGTATGACACTCGGCTCCTGCTGTGCTGCCAGCATGAGTCGAGTGTCATGCGAGCATCGCAGTAGTGCCCTGTGTGGCACCAGCCTCTCTCTCTCTCTCACTCACTGACTCATTCACTCACTCTCACCCACTCACCGATCACCAGCGCAGCGCTGCACGGCTGTCACACTGCTGGCGGCTTCTCCTGATTTGAAAATGCCGGCCGCCCATTATTCAATCTCGTATTCACTGCTTTCCCTGCCCACCGGCGCCTATGATTGGTTGTAGTCAGACACGCCCCCACGCTGAGTGACAGCTGTCTCAATGCAACCAATCATAGCCGCCAGTGGGCGGGTCTATATCTTGCAGTAAAATGAAGGGAATTTTGTTACTTACCGTAAATTCCTTTTCTTCTAGCTCTTATTGGGAGACCCAGACGATTGGGTGTATAGCACTGCCTCCGGAGGCCACACAAAGCAATTACACTAAAAAGTGTAAGGCCCCTCCCCTTCTGGCTATACACCCCCAGTGGGATCACTGGCTCACCAGTTTTAGTGCAAAAGCAAGAAGGAGGAAAGCCAATAACTGGTTTAAACAAATTTACTCCGAGTAACATCGGAGAACTGAAAACCGTTCAACATGAACAACATGTGTACCCGCAAACAAACCAAAAATCCCGAAGGACAACAGGGCGGGTGCTGGGTCTCCCAATAAGAGCTAGAAGAAAAGGAATTTACGGTAAGTAACAAAATTCCCTTCTTCTTCGGCGCTCTATTGGGAGACCCAGACGATTGGGACGTCCAAAAGCTGTCCCTGGGTGGGTAAAGAAATACCTCATGTTAGAGCTGCAAAGACAGCCCTCCCCTACGGGGAGGCAACTGCCGCCTGCAGGACTCTTCTACCTAGGCTGGCGTCCGCCGAAGCATAGGTATGCACCTGATAATGTTTGGTGAAAGTGTGCAGACTCGACCAGGTAGCTGCCTGGCACACCTGTTGAGCCGTAGCCTGGTGTCGCAATGCCCAGGACGCACCCACGGCTCTGGTAGAATGGGCCTTCAGCCCTGATGGAACCGGAAGCCCCGCAGAACGGTAGGCTTCAAGAATTGGTTCTTTGATCCATCGAGCCAGGGTGGCCTTAGAAGCCTGCGACCATTTGCGCTTACCAGCGACAAGGACAAAGAGTGCATCCGAACGGCGCAGGGGCGCCGTGCGGGAAATGTAGATTCTGAGTGCTCTCACCAGATCTAACAAATGTAAGTCCTTCTCATACCGATGAACTGCATGAGGACAAAACGAAGGCAAAGAGATATCCTGATTAAGATGAAAAGAGGATACCACCTTCGGGAGAAACTCCTGAATGGGGCGCAGCACTACCTTGTCCTGGTGGAAGACCAGGAAGGGAGCCTTGGAAGACAGCGCTGCTAGCTCAGACACTCTCCGGAGAGATGTGATCGCTACCAGAAAAGCCACTTTCTGTGATAGTCTAGAAAGTGAAACCTCCTTCAGAGGCTCGAAGGGCGGCTTCTGGAGGGCAACTAGTACCCTGTTCAGATCCCATGGATCTAACGGCCGCTTGTACGGGGGAACGATATGGCAAACCCCCTGTAGGAACGTGCGCACCTTAGAAAGTCGTGCTAGACGCTTCTGAAAAAAGACGGATAGCGCCGAGACTTGTCCTTTCAGGGAGCCGAGCGACAACCCTTTTTCTAACCCAGATTGCAGGAAGGAAAGAAGGGTAGGTAATGCAAATGGCCAGGGAGACACTCCCTGAGCAGAGCACCAGGATAAGAATATCCTCCACGTTCTGTGGTAGATCTTAGCAGACGTGGGCTTCCTAGCCTGTCTCATGGTGGCAACGACCCCTTGGGATAATCCTGAAGACGCTAGGATCCAGGATTCAATGGCCACACAGTCAGGTTCAGGGCCGCAGAATTCCGATGGAAAAACGGCCCCTGGGACAGTAAGTCTGGTCGGTCTGGAAGTGCCCACGGTTGGCCGACCGTGAGATGCCACAGATCCGGATACCACGCCCTCCTTGGCCAGTCTGGGGCGACGAGTATGACGCGGCTGCAGTCGGATCTGATCTTGCGTAGCACTCTGGGCAAGAGTGCCAGAGGTGGAAACACATAAGGGAGCCGGAACTGCGACCAATCTTGCACTAGGGCGTCTGCTGCTAGGGCTCTTTGATCGCGAGACCGTGCCATGAAGGTTGGGACCTTGTTGTTGTGCCGGGACGCCATCAGGTCGACGTCCGGCCTTCCCCATCGGCGGCAGATTTCCTGAAACACGTCCGGGTGAAGGGACCATTCCCCTGCGTCCATGCCCTGGCGACTGAGGAAGTCTGCTTCCCAGTTTTCTACGCCGGGGATGTGAACTGCGGATATGGTGGAGGCCGTGGCTTCCACCCACATCAGAATCCGCCGGACTTCCTGGAAGGCTTGCCGACTGCGAGTCCCCCCTTGGTGATTGATGTATGCCACCGCTGTGGAGTTGTCCGATTGAATTCGGATCTGCTTCCCTTCCAGCCACTGCTGGAAGGCTAGAAGGGCAAGATACACTGCTCTGATTTCCAGAAAATTGATCTGAAGGCTGGACTCCTGCTGAGTCCACGTACCCTGAGCCCTGTGGTGAAGAAACACTGCTCCCCACCCTGACAGACTCGCGTCTGTCGTGACCACCGCCCAGGACGGTGGTAGGAAGGATCTTCCCTGTGATAATGAGGTGGACAGGAGCCACCACTGCATAGAGTCCTTGGCCGTTTGGGAAAGGGAGACTTTCCTGTCCAGGGATGTCGACCTCCCGTCCCATTGGCGGAGAATGTCCCATTGAAGTGGACGCAGATGAAACTGCGCAAACGGAACCGCCTCTATTGCCGCCACCATCTTCCCGAGGAAGTGCATGAGGCGTCTTAAGGAGTGCGACTGACTTTGAAGGAGAGCCTGCACCCCTGTCTGTAGTGACCGCTGCTTGCTCAGCGGAAGCTTCACTATCGCTGATAGAGTATGAAACTCCATGCCAAGATACGTTAGTGATTGGGTCGGTGACAGATTTGACTTTGGGAAGTTGATGATCCACCCGAACGCCTGGAGAGTCTCCAGTGCAAAACTCAGGCTGAGTTGGCATGCCTCCTGAGAGGGTGCCTTGACCAGTAGATCGTCCAAGTAAGGGATCACAGAGTGTCCGTGAGAGTGCAAGACTGCTACCACTGCTGCCATGATCTTGGTGAACACCCGGGGGGCTGTCGCCAGACCAAATGGCAGAGCCATGAACTGAAGGTGTTCGTCTCCTATCACGAAGCGCAGAAAGCGTTGGTGCTCCGTAGCAATCGGCACGTGGAGATAAGCATCTTTGATGTCTATTGATGCTAGGAAATCTCCTTGGGACATTGAGGCAATGACTGAGCGGAGGGATTCCATCCGGAACCGCCTGGCGTTCACATGCTTGTTGAGCAGTTTTAGGTCCAGAACAGGACGGAAGGAGCCGTCCTTTTTTGGAACCACAAAGAGATTGGAGTAAAATCCTCGCCCCCGTTCCAGAGGGGGGACAGGGATCACGACTCCTTCTGCTCTTAGAGAGTCCACCGCCTGCAGCAGGGCATCTGCTCGGTTGGGGTGTGGGGAGGTTCTGAAGAACCGAAGTGGAGGCCGAGAACTGAACTCGATTCTGTACCCGCGAGACAAAATGTCTGTTACCCACCGGTCTTTGACCTGTGACAGCCAAATGTCGCAAAAGCGGGAGAGCCTGCCACCGACCGAGGATGCGGAGGGAGGAGGCCGAAAGTCATGAGGTAGCCGCTTTGGAAGCGGTTCCTCCATTTGCTTTCCTGGGGCGTGAGTGAGCCCGCCAGGAATCTGAGCTCCCTTGTCCTTTTTGAGTCCCTTTGGACGAGGAGAATTGGGGCTTGCCCGAGCCTCGAAAGGACCGAAACCTCGACTGCCACTTTTTCTGTTGAGGTTTACTTGCTCTGGGCTGTGGCAAGGAAGAGTCCTTACCCTTGGACTGTTTTATGATTTCAGCCAATGGCTCACCAAACAGTCTGTCTCTAGATAATGGCAAGCTGGTTAAGCATTTTTTGGAACCAGCATCTGCTTTCCAGTCCTTTAACCATAAGGCTCTGCGCAAAACCACAGAATTGGCGGCCGCCATAGAGGTACGGCTCGTAGATTCTAGGACAGCATTGATAGCATAAGTCGCAAACGCAGACATTTGCGAAGTTAGGGACGCCACCTGTGGCACTGCTGGATGTATGATAGCATCCACCTGTGCTAAACCAGCTGAAATAGCTTGGAGTGCCCACACGGCCGCGAATGCTGGAGCAAACGACGCGCCGATAGCTTCATAGACAGATTTCAACCAAAGGTCCATCTGTCTGTCGTTGGCATCTTTAAGTGAAGCGCCATCCTCTACTGCGACTATAGATCTAGCCGCAAGCTTGGAAATTGGGGGATCCACCTTTGGGCACTGGGTCCAGCGTTTGGCTACTTCAGAGGGAAAAGGATAACGGGTATCCTTAGAACGTTTAGAGAAACGCTTGTCTGGATGAGCGTCGTGCTTCTGGATTGATTCTCTGAAGTCAGAGTGGTCCAAAAAAGCACTTAATTTACGCTTGGGATACAGGAAATGGAACTTCTCCTGCTGTGCAGCTGCCTCCTCTGCTGAAGGAGCTGGGGGAGAAATATCCAACAGTCTATTAATTGCCGATATAAGGTCATTAACCATGGCGTCACCCTCAGGGGCATCCAGATTGAGAGGGGCCTCAGGATTAGAATCCTGATCACCTTCTTCAGTCTCATCACAGAGAGATTCTTCTCGCTGAGACCCTGAGCAGTGTGATGACGTGGAGGGTCTTTCCCAGCGAGCTCGCTTAGGCTGCCTGGGACTGTCATCTGAGTCAGAGACTTCAGCTTGTGATGCTTGAGACCCCCTTGAAGTACGGATTAGTTCCAACTGAGGGGGACCAGAGAGCATAGCCACAGCAGTGTCCATGGTCTGAGGAACTGGCCTGGCCTGCAAGGTCTCCAGGATTTTTGTCATAGCCTCAGACATTTTATCAGCAAACACTGCAAAGTCTGTCCCCGTCACCGGGGCAGGGTTCACAGGCGTCGCTGCCTGGGCTACCACCACAATAGGCTCTGGCTGACGAAGTGCCACTGGGACTGAACATTGCACACAATGTGAATCATTGGAGCCTGCCGGTAGATCAGCCCCACATGCAGTACAAACAGTGCACACAGCCCGTGCCTTGGCAGCCTTGCGTTTTGCGGATGACATGTTGCTGCCTCCTCAGAGCAGTACAGGGTGTCCAGCCAAGAAGCGACCTACAGTGCAACTATATATATATATATATATGGTACCAAGACAAAAGTACACTATATATCACTGAGGCACTAGTGGGGCCAGCACTACTGTGCAGCTTACCGCCCGCTTAGGAGCGGTGTGTGGTCGCCAGAAATCCCTCTAGTCTGGGTCTCCCAGAGCCTGCTGCCTTTCCCCAGCCAGATCGCATGTAATGGCTGCCGGCGTCCTTGTGGAGAGGGGGGGCGGGCCCTGGGCGTACACCGACGAAGAGCGGGAAGTCTGCTTCCCCTTGTGCCTAGTGAGAGGGCTGGAGCATGTAAATAAAGCTCCAGCCCTCGGCGCTGCCTATTGAGCAGCGTCTCTCCCCTACCCTGATTGACAGGGTGGGGGCGGGAACGAAGCGGCGCTAGGCCGCAGAAGCCGGGGGCTAAAGTTAGAAGCGCCGCCGCCGTAAAAGCGCGGTCGGCGCAAAGCCCCCGGCGCACCATAAGTCGCAGCTGCGCCGCCGCTCCAGGAGCGGTCGGCGCAGTAGTTCCCAATACACAACGTCACTCAGCAAAGCTGCAGTGACCTAACCCCCAGCGTACAGCGCCACTGTCCCCGGCGCACTACAACGCTCAGCAGGCCCTGAGAGTGTCCGTGCCTGCCGGGGACACAGAGTACCTGAAAGTTGCAGGGCCTTGTCCCTGAACGGCACTCCCGCTCCAAATCCAACAGGTTCTATGGGTCTGTGGATGGAGCCCGGCCCCAGGGCTTGGGGGCCGGCAAGACCCCACTTCCACAGAGCCCTAAGGGGATGTGGAAGGAAAACAGCATGTGGGCTCCAGCCTCCGTACCAGCAATAGGTACCTCAACCTTACAAGCACCAACCGCGGGTGAGAAGGGAGCATGCTGGGGGCCCTATATGGGCCCTCTTTTCTTCCATCCGATAGAGCCAGCAGCTACTGCTGACTACAAACAGTGGAGCTATGCGTGGATGTCTGACCTCCTTCGCACAAAGCAGAAAACTGGTGAGCCAGTGATCCCACTGGGGGTGTATAGCCAGAAGGGGAGGGGCCTTACACTTTTTAGTGTAATTGCTTTGTGTGGCCTCCGGAGGCAGTGCTATACACCCAATCGTCTGGGTCTCCCAATAGAGCGCCGAAGAAAAATAAATAATTAAAAAAAAAAAACAACGTGCGGTTCCCCCCTATTTTGATGCTAGCCAGGGTAAAGCCACACGGCTGAAGGCTGGTATTCTCAGGATGGGAGCTCCACGTTATGAAGCCTAACAATATCAGCCAGCAGCCGCCCGGAATTGCCGCATGCATTAGATGCGACAGTCCCGGGACTCTACCCGGCTCATCCCGAATTGCCCTGGTGCGGTGGCAATCGGGATAATAAGGGGTTAATCATGGGAGGCGTCTATGAGACCCCCAATGATTAACCTGTAAGTGAAAGTAAATAAACACATAAACCCCAAAAAATACTTTATTTGGAATAAAGGACAAAAAAAACCCTCTTTCACCATTTTATTAAAATCCTTGTCCGACGTAATCCAGAGGTCCCGCGACGCTTTCAGCTCTGCTACATGAAGCTGACAGGAGCGACCGTGGAACACCGCCGCTCTCTAGCAGCTCCACGCAGCAACTGAAGGAGTCGCGCTGTCAGCGGTGATGTCACTGAGGTAGTGTCGGGGTGTGTGCTGTGATGATGATGCGTGCGGGAGTGCCGGGGTGTGTGCGGTGATGATGCGTGCGGGAGTGCCGGGGTGTGTGCGGGGATGATGCGTGCGGGAATGTCGGGGTGTGTGCGGGAGTGCCGGGGTGTGTGCGGGGATGATGCGTGCGGGAGTGCTGGGGTGTGTGCGGGGATGATGCGTGTGGGAGTGCCGGGGTGTGTGCGGGGATGATGCGTGCTGGAGTGTCGGGGTGTGTGCGGGGGATGATGCGTGCGGGAGTGTCGGGGTGTGTGCGGGGGATGATGCGTGCGGGAGTGTCGGGGTGTGTGCGGGGGATGATGCGTGCGGGAGTGTCGGGGTGTGTGCGGGGGATGATGCGTGCGGGAGTGTCGGGGTGTGTGCGGGGATGATGCGTGCGGGAGTGCCGGGGTGTGTGCGGGGATGATGCGTGCGGGAATGTCGGGGTGTGTGCGGGAGTGCCGGGGTGTGTGCGGGGATGATGCGTGCGGGAGTGCTGGGGTGTGTGCGGGGATGATGCGTGTGGGAGTGCCGGGGTGTGTGCGGGGATGATGCGTGCTGGAGTGTCGGGGTGTGTGCGGGGGATGATGCGTGCGGGAGTGTCGGGGTGTGTGCGGGGGATGATGCGTGCGGGAGTGTCGGGGTGTGTGCGGGGATGATGCGTGCGGGAGTGTCGGGGTGTGTGCGGGGATGATGCGTGCGGGAGTGTCGGGGTGTGTGCGGGGATGATGCGTGCGTGAGTGTCGGGGTGTGGCGGGGATGATGCGTGCGGGAGTGCCTGCGTGTGCGGTGATGATGCGTGCGGGAGTACCTGCGTGTGCGGTGATGATGCGTGCGGGAGTGCCGGCATGTGCGGGGGATGATGCGTGCGGGAGTGCCGGGGTGTGCGCGGGGATGATGCGTGCGGGAGTGCCGGGGTGTGCGCGGGGATGATGCGTGCGGGAGTGCCGGGGTGTGCGCGGGGATGATGCGTGCGGGAGTGCCGGGGTGTGTGCGGGGATGATGCGTGCGGGAGTGCCTGCGTGTGCGGTGATGACGGGGTCTCTCCCTCTCTCTCAGCTTTAAAAAAAAAAAACCCGGATCTGTTTTTTACCGGATCCGTCACATCAGTTTTTACACACTCTGACACGGATCCGTTGCATCAGGCACAAACCGGATTGTGCCTGATTGCAAATAAACTGATGTGTGAAAGTAGCCTTAGTCCCTATATGGGATATGACCCTACAGTGCTTTGACGCAGACACATTGTATTGTAATGGGCGATCACTGCAGTACAGTGTAGCTGCCAGAGCTGCACTGTGAAAGCCTGAGTGATCATGCTGGAGGTATGATCACTCATGCATTCTGTAGTCTGATGACCCAGGGATCGTCATGACAACCTCAGGTCACCATGACAACGATCGTGCACTCACGATCACAATGTGGGGGCATCAATCAGAGGAGAGATGGCGTACGATTCCCCTCTCCTAATCCCTTAAGTGCCACAACAGATATCAATCATGGCATTTAGGGGGTTAAACATCCAGGGACGGCACTGCGACCGTCTGTCTGTGAGGGCCAGGGCTCGACTGTCAGCACAGCGCTGCTGCCCGCGCAATTGCTAGGACATACACATATGTCCTAGGTCGGTAAGGACCTCTGATCTAGAACATATAGGAACAAATAAGGTCGATAAGGGGATAAAGGACTGTTGAAATGCTCTACAGAATACAGTAGAATAAGTTATCACCAATAATCAAGACTAGAGTTTTCAAGAGAGGTGTTTGTCAGTTTTAATTCAGAGTCCACTGGAGTACAGCCTGGCAAATTTACTAAGAGTCGCATGTTTGCGGTAAAATTTGAACCACTTTTGTAGAGAAAACAATACTGTATCTGTCAGGACAAGTTATAACACCCCCTCACGCCAACTGCACTCAGTGTGTACAAATATGTGACATGTTGTTCCAAAATTTCTATCATATATACCCTGAAAGGATTCCCTTTTTTGTCTGAGCTGCCAATAAAGCAGACAGCACCAGGGTCCAGTGAATAGTAATCCTGTGCTAAAGGGTTTGGTCTGTTGGAAGGGATTGAAATCAATTCAGGCTAACAAAACACATTTTTGTTTATCATATAGGTACACAGCTTACCTTTGTAAGGAACGTCTGGCTGAAACTATAGCATGTGAATCATGAACAATTCTCCCATCATTCTGAGTGTTCTGTCCGAAATTTAACTCTCCAGTACCCAATGCAACAACGTCCCACTCTTTTCCATCTATAAAGGCAAGGAAAATAAAACTGATTTCAATCTTCCACATAAAGTCAGTTTTGTTTTACCAATATTTTCAGTTACGCCATGAGTACAACACACAAGACCGTGAATTACCTTTCTACTGATAAGGACTCTATAACTGATGCAATTGCCACAGTTGTGTATAAGAGGGGATTGATTTCCTCCATATATAAACAATTATTATCTTTACATTTACACAAATTTCCTCTGACTGTAAAGACACAATGGGAAAGAGACATGGGTCTCATATTTGAGCAGCAGAAAGAAGGGAATTTTGTTTACTTACCGTAAATTCCTTTTCTTCTAGCTCCTATTGGGAGACCCAGACAATTGGGTGTATAGCTTCTGCCTCCGGAGGCCACACAAAGTATTACACTAAAAAGTGTAACCCCTCCCCTCTGCCTATACACCCTCCCGTGGATCACGGGCTCCTCAGTTTTGGTGCAAAAGCAGGAAGGAGGAAACTTATAAATTGGTCTGGGGTAAATTCAATCCGAAGGATGTTCGGAGAACTGAAACCATAACCAAAAGAACAATTCAACATGAACAACATGTGTACACAAAAGAACAACCAGCCCGAAGGGAACAGGGGCGGGTGCTGGGTATCCCAATAGGAGCTAGAAGAAAAGGAATTTACGGTAAGTAAACAAAATTCCCTTCTTCTTTGTCGCTCCATTGGGAGACCCAGACAATTGGGACGTCCAAAAGCAGTCCCTGGGTGGGTAAAAGAATACCTCAATAAAGAGAGCCGAAAAACGACCCCTTCCTACAGGTGGGCAACCGCCGCCTGAAGGACTCGCCTACCTAGACTGGCATCTGCCGAAGCATAGGTATGCACTTGATAGTGTTTTGTGAAGGTGTGCAGACTAGACCAGGTAGCTGCCTGACACACCTGCTGAGCCGTAGCCCGGTGTCGCAATGCCCAGGACGCACCCACGGCTCTGGTAGAATGGGCTTTCAGCCCCGAAGGAAGAGGAAGCCCCGAAGAACGGTAGGCTTCAAGAATCGGTTCCTTGATCCACCGAGCCAAAGTTGACTTGGAAGCCTGCGAACCCTTACGCTGGCCAGCGACCAGGACAAAGAGCGCATCTGAACGGCGCAGGGGCGCCGTGCGAGACACGTAGAGCCGGAGTGCTCTCACTAGATCTAATGAATGCAAATCCTTTTCACACTGGTGAACTGGATGAGGGCAAAATGACGGTAAGGAGATATCCTGATTGAGATGAAAAGGAGATACCACCTTAGGGAGAAACTCCGGGACAGGACGCAGAACCACCTTATCCTGGTGAAAAACCAGGAAAGGGGATTTGCATGACAGCGCTGCAAGCTCCGACACTCTTCGGAGTGAGGTAATTGCCACAAGAAATGCCACCTTCTGTGAAAGACGTGATAAAGAGACATCCCTCAGCGGCTCGAAAGGTGGTTTTTGAAGAGCCATTAACACCCTGTTAAGGTCCCAGGGTTCCAGCGGATGCTTGTAGGGTGGAACTATGTGGCAAACTCCCTGCAGGAACGTGCGGAACTGCGGAAGCCTTGCCAGGCGCTTTTGAAAAAATACTGAGAGCGCCGATACTTGTCCCTTGAGAGAGCCGAGTGACAAACCCTTGTCCATTCCGGATTGAAGGAATGAAAGAAAAATGGGTAAGGCAAAAGGCCAGGGAGTAAAACCCTTATCAGAGCACCAGGACAAGAAGATCCGCCACAACCTGTAATAGATCTTGGCGGACGTTGGTTTCCTGGCCTGTCTCATAGTGGCAATGACATCCTGAGATAAACCCGACGACGCTAGGAGCCAGGACTCAATGGCCACACAGTCAGGTTGAGGGCCACAGAATTCAGATGGAAAAACGGCCCTTGTGACAGCAGGTCTGTGCGGTCTGGAAGCGCCCACGGCTGACCCACCGTGAGATGCCACAGATCCGGGTACCACGACCGCCTCGGCCAATCTGGAGCGACGAGAATGGCGCGACGACAGTCGGATCTGATCTTGCGTAACACTCTGGGCAACATCGCCAGAGGAGGAAACACATAAGGGAGTCGAAACTGCGACCAATCCTGAACTAACGCGTCCGCCGCCAGAGCTCTGTGATCTTGAGACCGTGCCATGAAGGCCGGGACCTTGTTGTTGTGCCGTGACGCAATGAGATCGACGTCCGGCGTTCCCCAGCGGCGACAGATCTCTCGAAACACGTCTGGGTGAAGAGACCATTCCCCCGCATCCATGCCCTGACGACTGAGAAAATCTGCTTCCCAGTTTTCTACGCCCGGGATGTGAACTGCGGAGATGGTGGAGGCTGTGGCCTCCGCCCACAGCAGAATCCGCCGGACTTCCTGGAAGGCTTGACGGCTGCACGTGCCGCCCTGGTGGTTGATGTACGCGACCGCCGTGGCGTTGTCCGACTGTATGCGGAGCTGCCTGCCCTCCAGCCACCGATGGAACGCCTTTAGGGCTAGATACACTGCCCTTATCTCCAGAACATTGATCTGAAGGGATGACTCTACCGGAGTCCAGGTTCCCTGAGCCCTGTGGTGGAGAAAAACCGCTCCGCACCCTGACAGGCTCGCGTCCGTCGTGACCACAGCCCAGGATGGGGGCAGGAAGGATTTTCCCTGCGATAGAGAAGTGGGAAGAAGCCACCACTGAAGAGAGGTTTTGGCTGCAAGGGAAAGAGAGACGTTCCTGTCGAGGGACGTCGACCTCCTGTCCCATTTGCGGAGAATGTCCCATTGGAGTGGGCGCAGATGGAACTGCGCAAAGGGCACTGCCTCCATTGCTGCCACCATCTTCCCCAGGAAGTGCATGAGGCGCCTCAAGGGGTGTGACTGACCCCGAAGAAGAGATTGCACCCCTGTCTGCAGCGAAAGCTGTTTGTCCAGCGGTAGCTTGACTACCGCTGAGTGAGTATGAAACTCCATCCCGAGGTAAGTCAGTGATTGGGTCGGTGTCAACTTGGACTTTGGGAAGTTGATAAGCCACCCGAACTGCTGGAGAGTCTCCAGAGCGACGGTCAGGCTGTGTTGACACGCCACCCGGGAAGGTGCCCTGACTAGGAGATCGTCTAAGTAAGGGATCACCGAGTGGCCCTGAGAGTGTAGGACCGCCACAACGGATGCCATGACCTTGGTGAAGACCCGTGGGGCTGTCGCCAGGCCGAAAGGCAGTGCCACGAACTGAAGGTGTTCGTTCCCGATGGCGACGCGCAGGAAGCGTTGATGCTCGTGTGCGATCGGCACATGGAGATAAGCATCCTTGATGTCGATTGATGCTAGGAAGTCTCCTTGTGACATCGAGGCGATGACCGAGCGGAGAGATTCCATCCGAAACCTTCTGGTGCTCACATGCCTGTTGAGCAGTTTGAGGTCCAGAACGGGACGGAATGATCCGTCCTTCTTTGGCACCACGAACAAGTTGGAGTAGAAGCCGTGACCATGTTCCTGAGGGGGAACGGGAATCACCACTCCTTCTGACTTCAGAACGCCCACAGCCTGAAAAAGTGCGCCGGCCCGAGATGGGGGCGGAGATGTTCTGAAGAAACGAGTCGGAGGACGAGAGCTAAACTCTATCCTGTAACCGTGAGACAGAATGTCTCTCACCCATCGGTCTTGGACATGTGGCCACCAGGTGTCGCAAAAGCGGGAGAGCCTGCCACCGACCGAGGATGCGGCTAGGGGATGCCGAGAGTCATGAGGAGGCCGCCTTGGAGGCAGTGCCTCCGGCGGTTTTTTGGGGGCGTGACTTAGACCGCCACGCATAAGAGTTCCTCTGGCCCTTCTCTGGCCTGTTGGACGAGGAGGATTGGGACTTGGCTGAGGGCCGAAAGGACCGAAACCTCGGTTGTATTTTCCGTTGCTGAGGTCTCTTCGGTTTGGACTGGGGTAAGGACGAGTCCTTTCCCTTGGATTCCTTAATAATTTCATCCAATCGTTCGCCAAACAATCGGTCGCCAGAAAACGGCAAACCGGTTAAGAACTTCTTGGAAGCAGAGTCTGCCTTCCATTCGCGTAGCCACATGGCCCTGCGGACTGCCACCGAATTATCGGATGCAACCGCTGTACGGCTAGCAGAGTCCAGGACGGCGTTCATGGCATAGGACGAAAAAGCCGACGCCTGAGAAGTCAAAGACGCAACTTGCGGAGCAGAGGTACGTGTGACCGCATTAATCTCAGACAGACAAGCTGAGATAGCTTGGAGTGCCCACACGGCTGCAAAGGCCGGGGCAAAAGACGCACCTGTGGCTTCATAGATGGATTTCACCAGGAGCTCTATCTGCCTGTCAGTGGCATCCTTGAGCGATGAGCCATCTGCAACTGATACTACAGATCTAGCCGCCAGTCTAGAGACTGGAGGATCCACCTTGGGACATTGAGCCCAACCCTTAACTACGTCAGAGGGGAAGGGGTAACGTGTGTCATTAAGGCGCTTAGTAAAGCGCTTGTCCGGAAATGCTCTGTGCTTCTGGACAGCATCTCTGAAGTTAGAGTGATCGAAAAACGCACTCCGTGTACGTTTGGGAAACCTAAACTGGTGTTTCTCCTGCTGCGAAGCCGACTCCTCTATAGGTGGAGCTGGGGGGAGAAAGATCTAGCACCTGGTTGATGGACGATATAAGGTCATTTACTATGGCGTCCCCTTCAGGTGTATCAAGATTGAGAGCAACGTCAGGGTCAGAGCCCTGAGCTGCGACGTCCGCCTCATCCTCCAGAGAGTCCTCAAGCTGAGACCCCGAGCAGTGTGAGGAAGTCGGGGAAGATTCCCAGCGAGCCCGCTTAGCCGGTCTGGGACTGTGGTCCGTGCAGGAGTCCTCCACGTGAGACCTAGGGGCCACCCCGGGAGCACGCTGCGGCGCAGACCGAGAGGGGCCTGGAGGCGATGATCCAACAGTGCCCGGGGCCTGTGTAAGGACCGGTCTGGACTGCAAGGCTTCTAGTAGCTTGGCAGACCATTTGTCCATAGACTGAGCCATGGATTGTGAAAGCGACTCAGAGAGTTTCTCAGCAAAAACTGCAAACTCTGTCCCTGCCGCCTGGACAGGGGAAGCAGGAGGGTCTGCCTGAGCCGAGGGGCCCACTAGTGACCGAGGCTCCGGCTGAGCAAGTGCAACAGGGGTCGAGCATTGCTCACAGTGAGGGTAGGTGGAACCCGCAGGTAACATAGCCCCACAAGAGGTACAGGTTGCAAAAAAACCCTTTGCCTTAGCGCCCTTGCTCCTTGTGGACGACATGCTGTTGTCTCCCAGGAGAGTGATCACTGAGGGTATATAGCCAAAAGCAAACAACCCGGCCGAACAGAGAAAATATATACAAATATATATATATATACTCCGGCACCCTAGGGGGACCAGCACCGGGTGACCGGTGTGGCTTACCGACCGCCCAAAGCGGAGTGTGTGTCCACCAGATTCCCTGCCTTAGGTCTCCCAGAGCTCGTTCCTGAAATCCTCCACCGGCAGAATGTGTGTAAAAATGGCTGCCGGAGCTCTCAGGGGAGGAGGGAGCCGTGGGCGGCGACTAGTAAAGTGCGGGAATCTGGGGCCCTACAGTGATCAGTGAGGGGGGGGAGGAAACCTAAAGTATGCTCCAGCCCTCACTGCCGACGTCAGGTCGACCGTCCCGCCCTTACCCCTGACTGGCAGGCCCGGGGGCGGGAGTTATGGTACTAGGCCGCAATGAAGCCGGGGACTAAATTTAATACCGCGGCCGACAAACAGGCGCGGTCGGCGCGGAAGTCCCGGTCTTCACAAATCAGCAGCTGCTGCAGCGTCTGTGAAACAAGCGCTCCATGCACCGTCCCCATGGGGACACAGAGTACCTTTAGATGCAGGGCCCTGTCCCTGAGGATACATAGACTCCTGTCCGGCAGATTCCCACAGGGGCTGCGGAGGGAGCCCGGTCCCAGTGAATGGATGACCGGTTAGGATCCCACTTCTCCCAGAGCCTCTAAGGGATGGTGAAGGAAAACGGCATGTGGCTCCAGCCTCTGTACCAGCAATGGGTACCTCAACCTTAACAGCACCGCCGACTTAGTGGGGTGAGAAGGGAGCATGCCGGGGGCCCTGTGGGGGCCCTCTTTTCTTCCAACCGATAAAATCAGCAGCTGCTGCTGACTAAAATGGAGATGCATGAGTGGATGTGTGCCTCCTTCCACACAAAGCATAAAACTGAGGAGCCCGTGATCCACGGGAGGGTGTATAGGCAGAGGGGAGGGGTTACACTTTTTAGTGTAATACTTTGTGTGGCCTCCGGAGGCAGAAGCTATACACCCAATTGTCTGGGTCTCCCAATGGAGCGACAAAGAAAAATGAAGTGGTACACTTAATACCTAACTAGCCTTGTGTGAGTCCCAACAGTTACCTCAACTTTAACTTATTCATTGAGTGTATAAGACTCCAAGTGTTTTATTTAAAATTAGAATATGGTGGATGATACAGTGCCTTGTGAAAGAATTTGGCCCCCTTGAATTTTTCAACCTTTTCCCACATTTCAGGTTTCAAACATAAAGATAAAAATTTTAATGTTATGGTAAAGAATCAAGAACAAGTGGGACACAATTGTGAAGTTGAACAAAATTTATGGCTTATTTTAAACTTTTGTAAGAAAGAATAAACTGAAAATTCTGGTGTGCAATATTATTCGTCCCCTTTACTTTCAGTGCAGCAAACTCACTCCAGAAGTTCATTGAGGATCTCTGAATGAACCAATGTTGTCCTTAATGACTGATGATGATAAATAAAAGACACTTGTGTGTAATCAAGTCTCTGTAAAAATGCACCTGCTCTGTGATAGTCTCAGTGTTCTGCTAAAGCGCAGACAGCATCATGAAGACCAAGGAACACAACAGGCAGGTCCGTGATACTGTTGTGGAGAAGTTTAATGTCGTATTTGGTTATAAAAAGATTTCCACAAATTTAAACATCCCAAGAAGCGCTGTGCAAGCGATCATGTTGAAATGGAAGGAGTATCATACCACTGCAAATCTACCAAGACCCGGCCGTCCCTCAAAAATTTAATCTCAAACAAGGAGAAGACTGATCAGAGAAGCTGCCAAGAGGCCCATGATCACGCTGGATGAACTGCAGAGATCTACAGCTGAGGTGGAAGCGTCTGTCCATAGGACAACAATCAGTTGTACACTGCACAAATCTGGCTTTTATGGAAGAGTGGCAAGGAGAAAGCCATTTCTCAAAGATATCCATAAAAAGTTTTGTTTAAAGTTTGCCACAAGCCGCCTAGGAGACACACCAAACATGTGGAAGAAGGTGCTCTGGTCAGATGAAACCAAAATCAAACTGTTTGGGCACAATGTCAAACGATATGTTTGGCGTAAAAGCAACACAGCTCATCACGCTGAACACACCACCCCATTGCCAAACATGGTGATGGCAGCATCATGGTTTGGGCCTGCTTTTCTTCAGCAGGGACAGGGAAGATGGTTAAAATTGATGGGAAGATGGATGGAGCCAAATACAGGACCATTCTTGAAGAAAACCTGTTGGAGTCTGCAAAAGACCTGAGACTGGGACGGAGATTTCAACAAGACAATGATCCCAAACATAAAGCAAAATCTACAATGGAATGGTTCACAAATATATGTATCCAGGTGTTAGAATGGCCAAGTCAAAGTCCAGACCTGAATCCAAATCGAGAATCTGTGGAAAGAGCTGAAAACTGCTGTTCACAAACGCTCTCCATCGAACCTTACTCAGGCTCGAGCTATTTGCAAAGGAAGAATGGGCAAGAATTTCAGTCTCTCGATGTGCAAAACTGATAGACACATACCCCAAGAGACTTGTAGCTGTAATTGCAGCAAAAGGTGGCGCTACAAAGTATTAAGTTAAAGGGGCCGAATAACATTGCACGTCCCACTTTTTAGTTTATTTTTTTATAAAAGTTTAAAATAAGCAATACATTTGATTCAACTTCACAATTGTGTCCCACTTGTTGATTCTTCACCATAAAATTTAAATTTTTTAT